>NC_089827.1:78719952-79019952 GCF_035046505.1 Tiliqua scincoides | reverse complement strand
TTTGCTTTCCTATTCCATACTTGGGGGTGAAAGGCAAGAAAATCTATTCATTCTTGAGCTTCTTCTAGGGGAAGCGTCATCCAGTTGGGTGCAAATATTCCCCACTTCCTTTAGAGACAGTCAGCTTTTCCCCGTCACGGAGATGCAGAGATGGGGAAATGTTACAAACTGAATTTCTGCCATGTGTGTGTTTTTTGGAGGGGGAGGTTCCCAAATACAGAAAGTATGAGAAAACAACAGCTTATTGCTCTTGGGATGGATAATGTCAGGCAGCTCCCTGTCCCAAAAGGGCTCACAATCTGACAGTATCCATCCCAAGAGCAATAAGCTGTTGTTTTCTCATACTTTCTGTATTTTGACATATGCATTTGGGAACCTCCCATTCTTTTGATCTCAGAATGCTTAATTTGTTATTCTAGTGCATTTCTTTGATTCTCAGCACATCATTTCTCATGTTTAGATGCCACCTTTGAATAATGACTTGATTGGTTCTTGATTGGTTCACTGCAAATAATAATGACATTTTTAAATTTCATTTTTCAGTATATCTGAAATCATTGCATTGTAGCAATTTTATTTAGCCATAGGATTTTTTTCTTGAGTTTTTGTCAAGCTACCTAATTTAATAGTTCAATTTCTTCTTCTGTCACCGTATATGTATTGTATATTGCAGTGTATTTTTGGAAATAACCAGCTGCATGTTTGTATGACATATTTATGTAAAGAAACTGTTTAAAGAATTTAATAGGATTTTCCACAAACTTCTTTGGATTGTGAACAGTGAATAAAGCTGACTTAATATTAATCTTGGGTGTTATGAAATAAGCAAGACATAACGTAATAATCAAATAACAGTTGATAAAATCAAAAGGGCATCTGTCAGGGCACATGCAAAACTATCTGTGGCAGAAGTGAGTGTTTGTTTTTCCCCCAATAATAATTACCTGAGGGATGATTTGCATGACCCAGGAGGCACAGTGGAATATGAAGGCAAAGACAGATTTAATTTGTAGGCAGCTATAGGTCTGAGCTGGTAGCAACTTTGCTGCATTAAGTTCAAACACATTTATTTGTCTCTTGGTTCAAGTCTGGGGGGGTCCAGGAGCTGGCTGCACATGGTGCTGATTGGCTAACCCCTGTGAGGCTAACCCTTGTGTGATTGCCTCACCCCTATGTGAGGTTAAACATAACCTCTGACACAGTTTTACACCCCCCCCCCAAAAAAAAATTCCTTTAAAAAAATCATGGTAACAATGAAGTGTATGCATGTTCATTTAGTACTTCTTATCAGGACTGACCTTTAGGAACAGATCTCCAAAAAGGAGAGGGAAAAAGTGTGGGGAAAGGGTGGAGAAGAGAAAGATGAACAATTTCTGTAACATAGATTAAGAGCAAGAAAAAAGGTAGATTATTCATACCAAGGTGGTGAAAGAAAATATTCCTAATAGAAGAATGGCAAAGAGAAGTCTGTGAATTTTGGTGAGAAAACTAAAAGGGACTAGGGCACAGGAATGTCAAAGGTGAGAGAAGACATCTAGGAGAGTTGAGACAATGGGAAAGAGGTGATCAATCATTTCTGAAATGCAATCTAAGCAAGCATACCTTATGCAATAGAGGGCAATGATTTAACAGCCTTGCAAAGGAAAGTAAAAAATATGGCTGTTTCTGCCCTATATTTTGAAAGCAAGCAGGCACAACGGCTGTGTCTGGGAAGAGTAAATAATGCATGCATAAGAGAGCCTTCATCCAGATTTTTCTGCAGTTTTCATTTGAGTAATTCCATCAGGCCAAGCCATTTTTCAAATGTCTATGAGATTAAAAAGCAATTGGTTTGGGGGAGGGGTTCTCTACTGTTCTGCTAAGAACCTGCGGCAGAAAAAGAAAACCTTGAAGATCATAATCTAAATGTGCAATCTCTTTAATGTGCAATCTCTCTCTAAATGTGCAATCTCATTGCTGCTATCCAATGGGATGAGGCGGATGCTCAGTATTTCATTCCCCTTTTTAGCACATCTCTTGAAGTGTCCCAACTGTTCTAAATTTTCTTCACCATTTCTATAGTGAACTTCCTATAGCTGGTAGTATATCAAAAGTAACAAGTACCCCCAGTGTGATGAATTCCAGGGGGATAAGCCATGTTAATCAGTTGCAGGGATGGCCCATCCTGCCTGAAAGCCCCCTCAAATGCTGCTTTGTGCACGCTTGCAGCCACCCAAGATGTGGAGGGTGGGCAGACAGGCACATCTCCTTCCCTTTCCTTATGAGGAGCACAGCGGACAGCCTCCCTGTTCTGCACTGCTTCTCTTGGAAGTGAACACTGGCGTGGGGTGCTGGGAACAGCTTCCCCTGCTCCTGTTCATTGCAAACAGTATCAATGTGGAGCAGGGAGGCTGCCCATCGTACTCATTGTAAGTCAAGGGAAGAGAGTGGGCCCCAGATTGCCTTTCCTTGCCTACTTGGTGCTCTGGAAGCACCAGGTCGGTTTGGAGATGCCATTCAAAGTTGGAGCAAATGTTTCCCCCTTCTACTTACTTCCTCCAGGAGCTGCCACTGTTCTTCTTTTTCAACTTGCTCTCAGCAATTGCTCTCACAGCCCCCAGTGGAGCGGCAGGCCAGAAAGGGCAGTAGGCAGCTGGGCTGGGAGCTCTTCCATTTGCCGTCCCTCCAGTGAAACATACAGTTTCCACTGAGGGATTTGTTTGCCCAAGGGAAACTCAGGCAAGCGCTGCAGCGATTTGCACAGACCCAGAAAGTCTGTTGGGGGATGGTTGGCGGTGCTGGAAGCGGGACTGGTGTGGCTTTGAGCCATGAAGAAAGACCTGGATTGCATTGAACATGGGGTCCCAAAGCCCACTTGAGTAGGCACCCATAGATGTGACTCCTGGATATATTTTCCCATGGAATAAGTGCACATTCGGTTTGGGTCTTAGAATAAGCACAGGAGATGGAGGCGAGGGCTGAGGTCTGATTTGTCGACCTGGTGCCTCGTTATCTGATTCTCAGGCAAACAGTGATTAGTGAGGTCAGATAAATAAGACAAAGACTTCAGCTACAAAGGATTGTAAATATTTCTCTTGTAGGGAAATTAAAGATATGTCGACAGTTTGACTCTTGGAGAAGCTTCCCCCTTCTCCATTCTTCACATCTTTGCTGTACACCAGGCTTGACAATGCCTTGTTTGGTTGCGTTAATCTATTTAGAGCACACATCATGTGTGCCCCCATCAAATTTCCAGAGTATAAATCAAAGGAAGGGCATCAGACGAGCTATTTGGCCATGCACATGGGACCCAGATATCCCCAAGGTCTGCTTGTGAGGAGGCTCAGGTGGTACGAGCTGTCAGTAAAGAGCCACCGTCGTTCAGAGCGGAGTTGTAATAGGGATGTAAAATCAAAATGCTGACACAAACTGAACTGTGATAATGAGATCCTGTAGTGATGGGAGACATTTTATTATGCCAGATATTAGAGGGCCGAACATATGCAGTCATCAAGCCACAGTGCTTAAGAACCATCGATGGTTGCAGATGTTTTATACCCTGTGCTGAATCATGCTGTTAATTCCCTTTCCATCCATTCTAGATACTCCTCCCCTTTTGGCCTAAGAAAAATGAGCTGGCCCTGCTGCTTTATATTTCATGCCTGTATCCTATCGCTCAATTTATAATAGTAGAGAGAGTACTCCCATTTCTAGTTTTAATTGCTTTGGAGATAATATGGAGGTCAACGTCTAATCATTCTGTCTGTGCTTTGAAAAGTATAACAGAGTATGTGTTGCTGAGTTATGTGTTCAAGATGCCTACTGAAAGGTTAATGACAAATTGGACCCTTTACTGTTTGGGGCAATGCTTTTGTCTCTGTATTTGAATCCTTACATCTGGAGATGCAGAACTGTGTCCTGAAGAAACAACTTGTTTAGTATTTTTTTTTTTTTACTATTAAAGGGATTTAAAAATCTGTTTAGTTGGCAAAAGAAAAAAAACCTGTGCAGTGTGGGATTGAGCTCAACTGAATCAGGACATATGTAATTGGATCTGTATTTTTGACATCAGTGTCAAGTTAGCTTTCTTAAAATACACCCATTTTAGTCAGTCTAACAGACACAAATGTATAGGCAACGGCATAGCTAGAGGGGGTGCAAAGCACTAAGTTTTGCAGAGAGCCTCACAGCAGCGTGCAAGTGGCCCCACTCCCTCACTTTTGGAGCCATTCCTGGTGGGGAGGGGAAGCAAAATAGAGGTGAATGCCAGAGGAGACCCAGAGAAGAGGTGTATGCCTCCATTTTGCTCCCCCGTGCCCCGAATGGCTCGAAAGAGGAGGGCGAGGGGCTGCTTGCTTGCTGCTGTGAGGCTCCTTGAAAAACTTAGTGCTTTGCACCCCCTCTAGCTACTTCACTGTGTACAGGTATGTGAATTACCACTGTGAGTTAGCTGAAATGTATGGAAATGGTTTGCAAACTATGACTCGTGTTGTATGACCACAAAATGACTGTCACTGGTTATAGGCTCAAAAGAAAAAAATCTCCTTTATAGATTTGATGGGGTGAACACTGTTTTGTGAAAGAATAAGGCATATATCTGTTTAATTATCTTTCAATTTAAGCCGATACATGTCTACTCAGAAGTAAGTCCTGTTGTCTTGAATGGGTGTTACCCCCAGGAAAGTGTATATCAGATTGCAGCATTTATTTCTCTCGTCAATCCCTCATTTTTAGTATGTGCATTGATTTCAGTTGACACATGCCAGCTCATGTCTGTTTGTCAAAGTGGGGAGAGGGTTGATGAAGGGTACCAAAGGATGAAGCCATCCCTTTCTCTGAATGTTATGGCTGCTGCAACCTGTTTAGTCCTGATACCACCACTGAGTTAGCAGGCAGCTACTGGCCTCTTGGTTCTTTCCAATAAGATTCAAAACATCACATTATATTTGCCGGAATAATCTTTTACATTTTATCATCAAATGTTTGTCTTCCACTTCCACAGCTACCAATTCTCCTTTTTAAAAAAAAAAAAATACTATGGGGATGCTTCTAGCCACTGCTGCAGTGTTTTAGCTTGTTTGTTTGTTTGTTTGTTTGTTTGTTTGTTTGTTTGTTTGTTTGTTTGTTTGTTATTATACAGCCTTTCCTGAAAGAAGTTCAGGATGGGGCACATGGTTCCTCCCCTACTTTTGTCTTCACACAATCTTGTGAGGCTAGCCTAGGTGAGGCTGAGAGATAGTGACTGGCCCCAGGTCACCCAGGAAACTTTATGGCTGAGCAAGGATTTGAACTTGGATCTTCCAGGCCTAAGTCCAACTCCTGAACAAGTACACCATCCTGGTAGTCTAGGTGAACTGAGTCCTTGACAAATACGTTTAAACTTCTGTAAAAACATTATTTCCACATGTGGAAGAAGGTTTTCACTTATAATCAACGTCAACGTCTGCTATGCTATCAGTTGTCAGTGTGACCCCCATATTTATACTTGGATACATCTAATGATAGTATATATGGGGGGAGGTAGTTTGCAATAAGTGCTGTCGAGTACAGCTGTCTGGTCACAGATAATATATACTACTGGTATAACATCCGTCATCTTACTGTGCCATTGCACTCTCCTTCCTACCTCCTGTCAGGTATTTTCTTTCAGGCAGTTGCCTTCAGCAATCTGGCTTACAGCTGCGTGCTGTTGCACTGCTTAGGAAACAAATCAGTCTGCATTCATGCTTATGCTAGGAAAGAGATATATGTGGAGACACAGAGTTGAAAAAATAAACCAAAAAGAAAGTAGATCTGGGAGGAAAATTACAGTCAGGACCTAGATACAGAATGAGTGAGGCATCATTGGCAAGAACCAAGTGTACAGGCAAGGGGGAGAACAAGTAGGCCTAGGGCTGGGGAGATCTAGAGCAGGGGTGTCAAACATCAGTTCTTTATCTGGCCCATGTGATAATCGGGCTCTTACAGCACCACCATTGACTGTTCTCAACTGCTGTGCAGCAAAATGATGCCTCCGCAGAAGCAATGCTGCTGAAAGGGCAGTGCTGGGAGACCCCAATTTACATACAGGCCGCCCTTTTAGCAGTGCTGCTTCCACTGAGACGTCACTGCTGACTGTAAGGGGGGCCCACATGATGAATTCTCCCAGTGCTATTCTTTCATCAGTACTGCTTCTGTTGTGGCCCTGGGAGGAAGAGACAGAAGGAGGCCACAGAAGGTGAGGAATGTGCAGGGGGAAGGGACAAACCAAGAGGTGTGAGAGACGGAGACATTGCCAAGGTGCTGGGAGAGCCCAGTTATCAGGCAGGCTGCCCTTTTAGTGATGCTGTTTTTGGCACACCTCAGCTAAAGCAGCACTGCTGAAAGGGTGGCCCCCATGATAATTGGGCTTCCCCATGTCTGGAAAATATGATCAAGATTTGCACATTTTCTCTTCTGTCAATTGCAGCTAATGCATTTCAAAGTAGAAGAATAAAATATGTATTTCTAGTCCTCACCCTTTTTAATGATGTCATTTCCTGCTTAATGTTATCTCTTCCAGTCCTCAGCAGGTGCCATGAATGTTATTCAACTGTATGAAATGAGTTTGACACCCCTGTCTAGACATAGATGGGAATTCTGCCAGTTGTGGCTTGTGCTGTCACTGTGGCCTGGCATCCTGAAGCAAGCAGTGAGGGTCAGGAAGTAAAGTAGAGAGTGGAAGTTGAATTTCACATATGGATTTGGTATACCATTCCAATTCTTGAACTGCATTCTAGTTTGAGTTAACGGCTAGAAAGTCTTTCTTCTACCATCTGTTAACAATATTTACAAATGCCATATGCGTCATACCACATGAGATCCTAAAAGGGGGCTTTAAGTAATGTGTGAAAATGTCCTGTTGCAGCCTGTGATTACAGTTCGACACTATCAACTTTTAAACTGTTCTGATTGTCATGAATTTGTATCATGGACACTGTACCTTGAATCTTTCAATCTAAGCTGAGATCTCCAAATCACATTTCAAAATTAGGAATTTCAAAGGTTCCTGGTGAGGAAGCCATGACAGTTAGCCCAGTTTAGCTTTGTAGTGAAAATTATTGGGTGGGACCTGCAGCTAGTACTGCCAGGTAAAGACAGAGATGGGCAAATCCAGCTTGGCTTGACTCAAGTCACAAGTCTCTGCCCCCTTTAATCTGTTTCAAAAACAAGTCCTAGCAGGCAGACTTTCTGAGTTGCCCAGAGTGTTTCTGAGTCTCTAAAAGACTCGAGTCCTGAGTCTTTTCCATTAAAAAGTCAGCTGCAGCTCAGGAGGAAAAGAACAGAGTTTGTCAGAGTTCTCATTTAATACTCCCCTGATGTCCCCATCCTGTCTGTGAACAAGGGGTGGGGACAGAAGCAGCAAGAGGGAGGAGGGTCACATGCAACAGCTGGGAGGCTTACCAGTATGACCCAATCATTTCCAGCTCTACTCAGAAGTAGTCCCATTGTGGCCAGCCATTCAATGAACCTGCTGGAGCCATGCCAGGAACTGCTAGGAATCATCTCTCCCCGCCCCTGCCTTCTCCCCTCACTCATCCAGGGAAAAAATCTTCATCCAATGATCATCAGTTCCTTCAGAGATGGACAAGAAGCCCGCTTCTGCCCCTCCCCATGCAAAACCAAAACATGAATCCTTCCCTGCCTTCTGTCTGGAACTTCCCTGCTGCTCACCTGGTCTGCATGATGGCCCCACAAGGTCTTTCACGCCACAGAAAGATAAGCAAGCACACCCAGACGCAGACAGTTGAGGATCTGCACGCGTGTGGACTCAGAGCTATGTCAGTGGCCTCAGACTTGAGTCAGTGTCGGAGTCATTGTCATGCCTGACTCAAGTGTACCCAAGTCAGCAAAAAACATGTGTTCACCTGTCTTGAGTTCCCATCCCTGGGTAAAGAATAAATAAATGAAATAACACACTTCGTGAGATGCTTGCAGCTGTAAATGTATCCACTGATACCCTACAGGGCAGCGAGGAACAGAATTGGAAAATGTCTAGCTCCATGTTTGTTTCCATTTTTCATGATGAATCAGTGGATCTTTAAGAGAGATCCTCCCCCTGCGGTTTTCGTGCAGCCCACAGTTTCTAGTTCCATTCCAAACATTCTTAGCACTGTGTAAGAAAGATCATTATAAAGCGGCATAATGACAGACAACTGATGAACTGCAGCAATAGGTGTTCAGAGCTGCTCAGCAAGGGAGAGTCTTCTGCTAAGAAGCCTGTGCTCCAGAAACGTTAGCAAGAGAGACAACAACAGTGGCAGGTGTGGCATCAGACTTCTTCACTCTCTCAAACCTCTGGAGAAGGACCTGCCTTTCCCTTTCCTGGCTCTCTGGCGATTTTTGCTTTTAACACCTGTGGCTGAGGAGGAGGAGGGACAGAGGGAGCTTGTTTTAATCCTCTATTAACTCCTGTGTTGCCTTTATGCTGTTGCAAATGCTTTTCTGATTCTGTTGAAAGCCTTTTAGCTTTGAGTTTTGAGTCTCAAACCTTTTAGCACCGGAACTCGGTTTTTTAGAATGACAAGCTGTCCAGGACCCACCAGAAGTGATGTCTTAGCCTGAAGTGACATCATCAAGCAAACTTAAATAAATCAATTACAAATAATTAAATTAAAGTAAAACAGATCATTAAATAAGGGGAGATAAGATGGGGAATTCTCTCTTTAGCCTGCCTGCAATAACTTCAAACCCTCCCTCCTCTCCCAAAAATCAGTAAGATTTTTCAGCCCTACCCAGTGCCCAGTTCAATTTAAGTTCTTGTATTAACCTAAACCAGTTCAGTGTGATTTGGAATGAAATCAGTTTTAAATCCAACGTGTTTTTTGTTTGACCTGGATTGAGATTTGATGCTTCTCTCTAAACAGCATAAAAGTAATGAGGAGAGGAAATGTGGCTGCACTGGGGGGGGGGGGGGAGAAGAGTCTGGAACAGGCAACAACACTTTCCAATAAAGCAATGGTTCCCAAACCTATTAGCACCAGTACCCACTGCTTAAAATGGCACACTGTCAGGACCCACATAGATTTAAAGTTTGAATTCACCTTACCAGCTGAAGCCTCTGTTTTTATCCTTCATAGTACCTTCTGGAGCATTTTTTGAGCTTCATCAGATCTGTTGGCCTTGCACTTTCAATACAGGCCAAGGCACATTTGCTTACTCATGAGTAACTGTGACTGTGTAGCTTAGTTTCACTTTCCATAGACCTCAATACATTTGTCAGCTTGGAGGGAGTGACTTCATTCTCAGGTGTTTTTTGGAAGCTGCATTCATCTGGTTGGGATCATTCTGATGCCATTGGATTGCTCTCGGCCTGCCCTTTGCAATGAACCAGAGCACATTCACCTATTTGTGAGTAAATTTGTGATGTGGCTCAGTTTCACTTTTCATAGGGCTCCATGCATTTTCCTTCTCAGCTAGCAGCTTGAGGTTTGTGATCCACTAATAATCAGGTTGCGATCCACAGTTTGAGAAACGCTGGTTTAAAGCCATCTTATTATTTTCATGCAAACTATTACCCTGCACATACCTGATCTCGCCTGATCTTGGAAGCTAAGCAGGGTCAGGCCTGGTTAGTACTTGGATGGGAGACCGCCTGGGAATACCGGGTGCTGTAGGCTTATACCATAGTCTTTTGAGACTGAAGGTTGCCAACCACGAAGTATGTTTTCTAAGTATCAGCACTTGCTTGCAAGAATATTTATTGTTGTGGCCTTGGGATTTGATGTATCATACTTGCTCACTGCTGGAGCCAGGCCCTGGACACAGAGGGTTAACGGTCCTAGCAAAACCTCCTCCAATGGGAGCCTCCATTAGAAACCCTTAGGACCTTCAAGTACCTCTATCTGAGAGACAGGCTAAGATTGGCTCCTCTCCAAGTTACAAGAACAAAGGAATAGCGTGTGCCAGCACATTCTGGAAGAGGGAGGGAGTTAGAGAGGGGGTTTAATCTGGGAGACATGGCCGTGGAAGGCAAGAGGAAAAGCTGAACCCTAACGTGCTTTGGACATCCATGAAGCTTGATGTTGTTCACAGGAGCATATGCTACCAAGCCCAGTTGTGGCTCAAATCTGTACATGATGTAAATCAAGCAAATATTACAAAGGCAGACAGTAATAACTCTCAAAAAAGACCTCTTGGTTGTTTTGAAGAAAACGTGAGGAATGATATTGTGAAGCTTGGAACTTCTGCAGAACTTTCCCACTTTCAGGCAGCCAAAAGGACCAGAGGCAGTTATTGGGGCTGCTTTTTCGTGGTGTGTCATGCCAGATAACGATGTGAGCCTGGTCCCACAGGAGAGCTCATTTTCCATGGGGGGAGCTTGCTTAGTGCTGCTTTTCTGGTAGTTGGTGGATGTCAGTTCATTTCAGGATTTAGATGAAAGCCAAAAAAGAACAAAGTCAGAAACAGCCAACTTCTGACCTTTTCCTCTAAGTTGCATGTGATCAATGAAACAATGGGAGATGGTAGGATGTGTGCTGTTATGGGATTATGTGTTTGAACGAAGTGAATGAAGAAAGACGTGGGCAGCCCAATCCTATACTGCACTAAAGCAGGGCAGGCTGGCTGGCCTGTGCTGTATCCAGAGCGGGGTTGGGGCTGGCTGCAGCACAACCCAGTGCAAGGGGAACCCCTTATCCTGTGTTGCATGGTCCAAATGGGACTACTCAGATCTGCATCTAAAGAGGTGGCGCAGATTCGAGAAGCCCAGTGCTAGGCTGGGCCACCCAGGAGGGTGTTAGGATGCGGCCTAAGTGCCAGAACCTGGCACCATACACTTCTAGGGCCCAGGCTGCCCCCGGGCCGCCTGCCGTCCCCAGAATGCTCCCATTCTGCCCTCCCCTTTGTTTGAACTCCTGTGCCAGCAGGCAGGTGCAAACTTATCTGTCTGCTGGCAAAGTGGGGCCTAGAGCAAAAGTCATGTGGACTCTGTGGCTTTTATAGGTTGAAAACTAAATTGTTGGATATTTATTTATTATAGAACTAGTAAGTTCTTATGTTCAGGATCTATGTGAATTACAAATGGAAAACACAGTTTTAACCAATCATTTAAATTGGTCTTAAATAATGATTTAAATTAGTGGATTAAATAGCATTGATGTAAATCAATCCATCTTGTTTCAAGAGTTGAAGAGATGCATCTTCCCCGTGTCACTTTTTGAAGTTAACCAAGTATAGTGTTAACAGGATGACACCAAAAAATGGCCAACTGTACAGTCTTCATGGCCTTTCCCAGTTTGAAGAGACACTTGGCCAACAGTCTGAGGCAAAGAGGCAAAGAAGGAAGGCCTACAGCCAGGGAGACAGACCAGGGACAGACTGCACTTGCTCCCGGTGTGGAAGGGATTGTCACTCCCGAATCGGCCTTTTCAGCCGCACTAGACGCTGTTCCAGAACCACCATTCAGAGCGCGATACCAGAGTCTTTCGAGATTGAAGGTTGCCAACAGTCTTCATGGTGCCAAGTCCTGGCCAGTGAAATTCAAGTCCTCTCGAAGCTTTATACAGTGCCCTGCTGTGTTTAATTGGTCAAAAACAGAGTGGCGGCAGTAGGGTTTTGCCACTCAGTGAATCTACAGGGCTGCCAGCTTTTCGTGGAATTTGAGGAAGAGACATGTGCCTTCTGTTCCCCAAACATCTCCCTGTTTGAGGGAAGCAATGCCAACTTCAATTCCTACCTGTCTTGAAACCTCTTAGATGTCCCACCTAAGAGCCTGGTAGGTCATTCTTACTGCTCCTCATTCCTTGCTATTTCCTATTAGGCATTTTGTGCCCACCTTTGTCAGTTCAGTGTTGCCTGGGCTGGACAGACTTTGTCAATACATTCTGCACCTTAAGGTGCTCTGTTCAGGTTTCTATTGCAGTAACACTTGAGATAAAAAACAATTTAGATACTGTAAGAGGAACCTGAAGCACTTCACACACTATCCATTTAACTGCTAGTTCCCATTTCATGATGTCAAGCTGAGATTATCTAAAACTTGAAGAACTTCCACAGGGAACTTCCACAGGGAAATGGAATACAGAAAATTAATTCATTTGCCATTTTCTGAACCAATCATTTATAATAGGTAGTCACAGCTGACTGATTTAAGGACAGGGGAACATGCAATGCCACTTGGAATTTATTTAAAATTTTGACATTTAATTTCCTTTTAAGGACATGAGATAGAAAAGTGTATGCATTACCTATCACTCGGGCCTAAACATCTAAGTGAACAATATGGTTTTACTCCCAATCTTCAATATCCCTGAAAAAGGAAGGCAGATACACTTAGTCCTGAAGATACTGAATTATTAAAGGGTAAAGATGCACTCATTTCGTTTCAGCAAAGTAGGTTGTTCTTTTGACAAGCTGTCTAAATGGACTAGATTTGATTAAGTGCTTACATGATGGGTGTTCAGGCACAGAACTTAGTCCTTGTGATGATCTTTTTTTTGTTTGTGGCAGAAGGCTTAGGTAAGAATTTAATCTGTGCAGTTGTTCCTTAGGCTGAAATCCTATTCATACTTCCTTGAGAGTAAGCCCCACTGAAAGCAGTGGACTTGTTTCTGAGTAAACATGTATAGGATTGTGCTGCAAGTCTCTTAATGCAGTCTATGTACATTTCTAATGCAATCTTCTATGTTTTAAACACTTTTTTTAAGTTCACATTTTTCTAAACAACTTCATGCAATGGGTTTCTCTACTACTATAGGTTAGACAGCTTCTGTTATAGCATACTGAATGAGTGGAAAACCATTAAAGTTTGCTTCCTTCCATATCTGCATAATGGATCACAACATCCCAGATGTCCTGGGTTTGAGCACAATGTTTCTAATACATATCTTTCCCACACTGCAACATACTGGTGCTTTATGAGTTATGGCATAGCCTACTAATGGCTGGCAGCTGGGTGAAAGTCCGCACTGCTTGGATCCAACTGAACACAAATTCTACCCAGACATTCTCCCCTTATTTATGTTTACAGGCTGTATCAGTTGAGCTATGCTGTGCTAGGGGTGGTCAAACCACAGCTTGCAAGCCACATGTAGCTATTTCACATATAATGTGCTGCTCTTGTTAATATGTTGGCTGAGCTCCTTTTTGCATCATGATTAATATAAAAGATAAGTAAAACGTTTTCAAGCTTTATGATTATTTGCCAGGCATACACTGAGAGTCCGCTGGATTAAAACATAGTGGGTAAATATTTTTAGAAGTTTAAATGCTTCTTAAATGTTGTGATTCTCGAAGTTTATCATGTGTGGCTCTCATGTTAAGCAAGTTTGGCCACCCCTGCTATATGATGTAAATGGTACCATCCTATTTTGTGAATAACAGGCAGCTGAATCCAAACTGTGGTGCAGGAGAGTCAAGTGGCCTACGCTGTATCCAGCACTGGATAGGGGGAGGCTGGAGGTTTCCTTGGCTCCAGCGTTGGCCCAAACGCTACAGTGTTTGGGTCCCTTCAGCCTAGAAAAGAGGTGCCTGAGGGGGGACATGATTGAGACATACAAAATTATGCAGGGGATGGACAGAGTGGATAGGGAGATGCTCTTTACAATCTCACATAACACCAGAACCAGGGGACATCCGCTAAAATTGAGTGTTGGGAGGGTTAGGACAGACAAAAGAAAATATTTCTTTACTCAGCGTGTGGTTGGTCTGTGGAACTCTTTGCCACAGGATATGGTGAAGGCGACTGGCCTGGACGCCTTTAAAAGGGGATTGGACAGGTTTCTGGAGGAAAAATCCATTACGGGGTACAAGCCATGATGTGTATGTGCAACCACCTGATTTTAGAAATGGGTTATGTCAGAATGCCAGGGAGGGCACCAGGATGAGGTCTCTTGTTGTCTTGTGTGCTCCCTGGGGCATTTGGTGGGCCGCTGTGAGATACAGGAAGCTGGACTAGATGGGCCTATGGCCTGATTCAGTGGGGCTGTTCTTATGTTCTTATGTTGGGGTAAGGGAACATTTATTCCCTTAACCTGTGCAATGCCCCAGCCTTCCCAATGGGGCTACTCACCAGCTACATCACTTGTAAGGATATAGCCGAGGCCTGCTCCACCATCCCCAACCCTCCCCGCCCTCTCTCACCCCAAAATACCTCCTCCCCACCTCTGTTCCGCAACCCTCCTCATGCTCCTCCACAGAGTATTCACCTCCACCACCAGCCCAAGATTGAGATGCAACACTGACAGGCCAGCGCAGGCCTTTCCACCAGCTCTGATTGCACTAGAGTAGTTGCAAACATGCTTTCAGGGGACAAGAGGTTGGAACATCTAAGTTCCATCTCCAATTTATTTATTTAAATTTTATATTAAAAAAATTTTCCCAGCCCTCCACACCACACCAGATATTTGATATGGCCCTCTGGCCAAAAAGTTTGGAGAGCCCTGGACTAAACTACAGTTCTAGGCAGGATAGATACCTTTCTCATAACTGAAAACAAGCTTCTTGAGAGTGAAGGGTACATGTATTAGCAGAGCACAATTATAGATTGCAATCCAGTTCCAATTTTAAGGTCCTGGGGGAATTAAATGGCTATGGGCCCAATCCTATCCAATTTCCTATCACCAACAGGGCAAGCATTGCATCCTGCAGTGGTGGGCCAGTCACAGAGGCCTCCTCAAGGTAAGAGAACAAATGCATTGCTCAGGCTACCACTGAACATTAAGCAGAAAGTTAATATATAGCTACCCAGCTTCTGAATTGAATAAGCAGTGTTTTAATTTTTCTCCAAAGAAAATTTTGGAACTGCCAATTTTTTTTTTAAACTGGAAAAAATGAGTTATTTATTCTCATTGTTGAGTGCCTGCGTGGCGCCAAGTGTTTGGCGCCAAACACTCCTGTCTTTTCCTTTGCAGCCTGTTATTGAACGCTAGAAGAGGAATGTGAGAAGCAGTCAGCCAGAACGCTGGAGGAAGGAGACCACCGGAACACAAACAGGAAATAGGAAGCTTCCTGCTTCCCATTAGCATGCCTAATCATGCTGCCACTTGTGTCCTGGCCCAGTGGCACTGAAATGTCCACAGCTGTGTCCTGTGGGGGTAGGGCAGCTATCTGAGGTCTCCTCAGAAGAAGGGAACCTCGGTTCTTCCTTCGATCACCCCGTTCCACCTTCTCCTTGCCCCAAAAAGACTTGCAGTGATACTCACCCCTCAGCACTCCCCTGATGCATCTTCTTAGCGCTGAGGCTCAGCGTCAACTGGTGCTGACCTCAGCACAGGTGCTTTGACTTTAACTACCAGCACTGGGGTGCTTTACGTCACTTTTTAAGACACTCAGAGCCAGCAGGCTAGAGTGTGGGCAGTAAGCTGATAGTTGGTTGACATCCTTCAGTCTCGGAAGACTATGGTATTGCACTCTGGGTGGTGGTTTAGTTGGGATCAGGCTATTGATCTCCCTCCACCGCTATTCAGGCTGCCTGCTTCTCATGTTCCTCTTCTAGTGTTCTACAAATGAGGAGACAGGAGTGCTTGGCGCCACAGTAAATTGGTAATTGATGTGAGGTATGTGCAGAACCATAGATAAGTACATCTGCAGATATGGAATCCATGGATATGGGGGGCAGTGGCGTAGCTAATAATCGTGTAGTCCGCTGCCAAGCTCAAAATGTTGCCCCGGAAGTGATGTCACAACTGGAAGTGACACCACACCTGGGCTTTTTAAAAAGTGAAAATTGGGAGGAACCCACCTCCTCCCCCCAGCAGCTCACCACCCACTTGCTTTGCTGCATCCCCCCAGTCAGTGGCATAGTTAAGGCATCTATCTATCTGTCTGTCTGCCTGTCTGCCTGCCTGCCTGCCTGCCTGCTAGCTACATGGGGTCAAAGAAGATTTTGTAGCCCCCCTGCATAACAAAATCAAATTTAATTAAGTAAATAAATAAAAAGTTATTGGTTCCATGCTGTATCATAATAACATCTCATTGGCACTCAGAACAATCAGTCTCATAGGTCAGTTTGGAGTTAAGCAAATCCACTTTTTGTTCCACAGCAGTTGTATTTTCATTTTTCTGGTTAATTAGCCATAACTTTTGATAGAAAACAGATATCCTAGTGCAGTTTGTTTCATTGCATTCTGCATTAAATTACCTTTCCAGTGATATACAACATGATGGTATTATTCATACATTCCAATTTGTACAATTTTGTTCACTAGTGTCAAGCTCAGCTTGTTGCCCCCCTAAAGCTTGATGCCCTGGGCAACTGCTACCCCCTGCACCCCTTTAGCTATGCCACTGATGGGGGCACATGAATATAAATTGTCTAAGAAGTAAAGCAATTCATTGTGTACACACATGAAATTTGTGTACAGGCCTCTACTTGGAGTTCATTTTGGGAAGAGGGCTCTGGACCGCTAGTGAAATGCTTAAATCCTCTATAGGTAGTTTTGCACCATCTCTAGTTGTACTTGTATCAGGAACTGTGCAGAGCCAATAACTTATTTCAGTTTTTGAGAAAAACTGTGAGACAAACTTTGAGAAAAACTATAGAAACTGTGCATTAGGACCAACTAGGTGGGTCGTGAGTCAATTTCAGGTGGGTCCCCATTCATTTCATTTTTAATGAAATTTCATTCATTTCATTTTTAATATATTGGACTTGATGCTACCATGGTTTGTGACTGCATTTGGGGAAATGTTACAGACCTGTACTTTTAACAAGCTACTATGTATATTCTTTTAACTATGATAGTCAATGGAACATACTCCTGGGTAAGTGTGGGTAAGATTGCAGCCTAGGATTATTATAAATGTTCCTGCTTGATGTCACTTCTGGTCATGACATCACTTCTGGTGGGTCCTGACAGATTCTCATTCTAAAAAGTGGGTCCTGGTGCTAAATGTATGAGAACCACTGACATTTTCAAGGGGGTTCGTCTTTTGTACCAACTGAAATCAGAAAAAATTGTGTACAGATTCCCTAACTGTTGAGATCAATATTGTTCCTACAGAATGACTGAAATTATATTAATCAACTCTGCATATAAGATTAATACTCATTATCAACTTAAAATTTAAGAGCATAGTTCTTAGGATCTGCCTAAGAACCTGATCCTGTGAAGCGGTGCAGACCACAGTCACAAACGTGGGGGAGGCATGTCGGGGCGGGCTCTGCAAGATCCAGGGCGCTCGGGCTTCTTGCCCTACACAAGTGCCTTCACTTTAGCAGTAACCAAACAGTCGCCACTAGGGTGAGTAGCCCCATTGCGGGACTGCTTCCCTTACTCGGGGGAAAGGGACAAATGTCCCCTTCTCCAGAGGAGCCTCCCGCAGTAGCGTGGGAGGCGCTGGATCCGGCGGGAGCCCTCTGTTGAGCCACCGGGTCCTGCAGCTCCAGGCAGCTCAGGATTGGGCTGCCCATCATTAAAATTAAATGCTGAACTTACAGAGAAAGGCTAATAGACTCAATTGTGATAATAGAGCTATTTAAGATAACATTCTCCATGCTCTCTTTAGTTCCACTGATCTCACCGAGATTGGTGTTATGATTCCTGCATTTGAAAGGCACTTAAGTGTGTCATTCACAACATACATTCAGTTTTCTCCACCCTGAAGCATTGATGCTGTCTCTTTCAAAATAGCATGTGATCACATTTTGGTGCAATCTTCTACTGACCAGCATTTTACTGGAAAAAACAGTAACTTAAACTTTTAGGGTCCAAATCTGTATCCCGTCAAAGGTTTGAGCATTGGTGCGATGAATAATAGTATCCCACAAAGATTAATTTCTGCTGCACAGTCAGAATGAGGTTTTAATTAAATCTGCAAAGAGATGTGCGCCAGCTCAGTTGGTTTGAGCATGCTGCCCTCTGCCTACAAAAATATAAAAACATATTTTTGCTGCTTAGATTTTTTTCGTTTTGCACACCATTTCTTCTAAACTACTTAGTGGATTAAATGGTGCACATTGGACACTGCTATTTCCATCCCATGATGAAAACCTATGGCTAGCATTTCATATCCAAGCACCCAGTTAACCTTCAGCTGGGTCTGGAATGTTCCCAAGTTTTAACGCTGCAGAGCAGTGTGGTAGAAAATGGTCTTCTTCATCAAGGATTTCTGTTCTTGTCCTGTGGTTACATTTAACCTGCTGTTGTTGACACTGTAATGGCAGCCATAGCTGAGTAAATAATCACTGTTGTAAAAAGTGGGAGGCAACGACTGTTGGGTCATTCCCATAGAGCTCAGAGGACATTACCTTCAGGTGTGCTAGCATCTGAACACCAAAAGAAGGTGAGGGGTTGGGGAAGAACAAGACATTATGTTTTGTTGCACACTCATTTGATTTGCATCCTCAGACATTTCTACATCTGTCCATAATGGTTCTTGGTAAGGTAGTTGCGTCTGCTGAAATGCTGGCAATCTATGGTGGCTTGGAGTTAATTTTGTCTTTAATATGCCCAATTATTTTTGTAAAATAAAACTGATGTTCTTATCAATAACCATTTTGGAAAGGAGTGCTTGTGAAGAAGAATTTATTTTTAAAGTTGGCAGTTCATGTGGTATAGTCAACCAACTGATATATTATGTCCCCTATATAAGCACAGGCCTGTAATGCATTTATCCAGTTCTCTAAGCTGCCCCTTTGTGGACCATCTCAAACCTCCCCCCCCTTTCTACTTTAGATGGAAGGGAAGACCCAGACAAAAAGGCACTTCTATAATTGCTATGCTGAGATTCAGGTTCATCCATGCATGAGTTTAAGGGGGTTTTAAACTAAAAAGCAAGCAGCAACTTTTCTTTTTTAGAAGATTTTCATAAATATTTAAAATAATATTCACTGTGGTGTTCACAGGTCTTGCATAATTTATGTGGTTACTCCCTTTAATAATAAAAATAGTTCGAGGGGAGGGAAGCTAATGTAAAATAGTTCCCTGTCTGATGCTGGACCCTCCCTGTGGAAGTGAGCTGCTAAAGTGGACTCTCAGGTTGCTTGCATACAGAATCTGCCATCATTATATCAGACTATGCATTATTTCAGGAGCAAATGCACAGCATAGTCATGTTACAGGGATCGGCTGTGTGCAATTTACAGCTAAATAGAGTCTTAGCAGGTCTAATTTCCTACAGGTTGTAGTTACTATCAGTGGTGAAGCTAGAGGGGGTGCAAAGCACTACGTTTTGCAGGGAGCTTCACTGCAGCGTGCAAAGCACTAAGTTTTGCAGGGAGTCTTTTGCCACCGGTTAGTATGATTTAGTTTGTTTCCTTCAATAGTCTTGCTCAAATACCTGAGAGAAGAAAGATTTGCCTAGTCACATTTTGGCAAAATCGAAGATACAAATACTGTACACATTTTTTTTTTTTTTTTTGCAGAAGACAAAGTTCCATTGTTTACCAGTAGAGGGAGCCTGTTAACACTAATTTGGGTTTAGTGAGCATTATTTCAAATAAATTACACCAATTTGCAGATATCTTTATCAACTATTTTTTAAAAGTAATATAAAGGATAATATTAGACAAAATTTTTGAATTGCAAATTAGATTGCCGTATTCTTTCATAAATATGGAAAGAGCTGTCTTGGTTTGATAGATATATTTGTATAGTGTGTGAGCTTGGTATGAACTCCCAGTTTTTTCTTCTCTGCTTCCACCAGAGCCTCTCCAACTTTGCTGCTTCCTCTCCCCCCCCACTGACCCCTAAACAACATTGCATTTTACTGTCTCCATCTAGCACTTTGACCTTGCCCTCTTACATTAGTTACAGCATTCAGTACAGCTGTTGAGGCATATTTGACAAAAGTTGTTCAGATAATTGTGGAAGTGGGGTGCCTGGCTCAAATCTCTGGTTTTTCCGTCTGTTCAAAACAGGATATAAGGCAAACTCTAGTTCGAGTTAAATAAATTCAAGTTTATACCAGTTTGGACATCACTGTTGTAGTCCATTGTGGCATTGGAGTCTAGACAAAATAACCCAAAACCGTGTTACTGGTAACAAGATAACCACAATGCCATCAGCAACACTGGCTGTGCACATTGGAATTTGTTCTCTAAGTTTCCAGAACAGGTGGATGTGTATCCATGGGGAATCACTTCGCAGCAAGAATTCGAAATCTGTGGACACGTCACGTGGTAGCCTGCAAGTAGGAATGCATCAGCATTGACCAACTTTGCATAAAATATTTGTCCAACCACTTTGCAGCAGCTAGTTACTGGGAAACTACCATTCTGAAACTCATGGTTCCAGGATGGGACAGTCGTTATTTCTCAGACATATCTCTTCTTGTTCAACAGACCAGATCTATTATCAGGAATGCCAAGAGGAGCGGCTTCCTACCATCAGGCTGTCCTGCCCAATCAGCAGACTCCAGGGTCCTGGCATAGCTTGCACATCAGTGTTGTGATGCTGTTCAAATGTTACTTATTAGCAAATTTCTTTTCTGGGAGACAGGCCCTTTTCCAGGCATGGCTGGTCTCCCTCCTACTATCTGTTTGCAACTCTACCAGAGAAGAGACAAATTTTTCCTTACCATGCTCAGCTCCTGCCCTCTGGCATGGTTTAGGGAGACTGGCTATTTTCTGCATATCTTCCCTTATCTCCTCATACCTTTTAAAGTTGAAGAACCCACTTTCCAATGTGAGTTCTTTAGAGGACCTGATCTCCAGTTGTGGCCAGGAAAAGGTCAAGCAGGCTAATGTTGTGGGCCTTGAATGGCTCCTTCCTATTTGGCATAAGAACATAAGAACAGCCCCACTGGATCAGGCCATAGGCCCATCTAGTCCAGCTTCCTGTATCTCACAGCGGCCCACCAAATGCCCCAGGGAGCACACCAGACAACAAGAGACCTCATCCTGGTGCCCTCCCTTGCATCTGGCATTCTGACATAACCCATTTCTAAAATTAGGAGGTTGTGCATACACATCATGGCTTGTACCCCGTAATGGATTTTTCCTCCAGAAACTTGTCCAATCCCCTTTTAAAGGCATCTAGGCTAGACGCCAGCACCACATCCTGTGGCAAAGAGTTCCACAGACCGACCACACGCTGAGTAAAGAAATATTTTCTTCTGTCTATCCTAACGCTCCCAACACTCAATTTTAGCGGATCTCCCCTGGTTCTGGTGTTATGTGAGAGTGTAAAGAGCATCTCCCTATCCACTCTGTCCATCCCCTGCATAATTTTGTATGTCTCAATCATGTCCCCCCTCAAGCGTCTCTTTTCTAGGCTGAAGAGGCCCAAACGCCGTAGCCTTTCCTCATAAGGAAGGTGCCCCAGCCCCGTATTCATCTTAGTCGCTCCCTTTTGCACTTTTCCATTTCCACTATGTCTTTTTTGAGATGCGGCAACCAGAACTGGACACAATACTCCAGGTGTGGCCTCACCATAGATTTGTACAACATCAAGTGTTACTTATTAGCAAATTTCTTAATCCAGCATGTCGGCAAAGGCCTGTGTCAATCACTAGAGAGGACGCAGAGGTCATTGTCAGGAGAGGAAGATACGTTCAAGCCCTCAGCATTGCTGAAATTATATTCTCTCAGCAATCATATGGACCCTCAGCAGTTATAGTAGATGCTTCACACCCAGCTAATTCAGGCAGGTCCTCTGGGAGCTGAGGGCAAGTGCTTCTCCATAGTCATGTTCTTGCTGTGTTATGTTTTCAACCAAGAGGACATAACTTCCCAGAAGGAAAGATTGCCCCTCCCTGGAGCCCCTGAGGATGGACATATAAAATAAATTCAAATTTTTCTTTTCAAACAAAGCCCATAATCACAGACTGGCTTTTACTGAATGTTACTGTCATTGTCTTTGCACTGTGAAACTAGGGCTGGCCCTTTCCAAGAACTGGCAACTGTCCCAGATGTTAATGGCATTCACAACATGCCCAAATCATCAACACTCAATGAGCAGGCTGTCGGAACCACGTAAAGACCACGTGGAAATGCAAGCTGAGTCAGAGCCTGATTTTGTGAAATGTGACACTCCAGCCATGTCAGCTGATGGTCTGAAGTTCCTTACTGGGCAACTGTTTTTCTCTGTTTTTGGGCCAATCAGACTGGTTTTTCACCATGTCTGAGTAGTTGATATCAAAGTATAATTGAATATTAATTGACATGTGAGAAACTAGTTGATACCTTCCCGCTGATGCAGTGAGCACAATGTGGTGGGCTCCTGATAATCTGTAGTATTATATCAGTACGCTGGCATTTCAAACATGCAGCATTAAGTATGTATTCCATGCATAGTCAAAGGTAAACCTTTAAAAAAATAACTCTATATAAATCTTCCCCCCCCGCCCCCACTTCTCTGGCAAGCCATGTCTGTTCAGTATGCATCTGAGCAATCGCTAAAGCTTTAAACAACCATTCCATAACTGTAAGTAGTGAAGCTGATTTCCTTCTCTGAGCCAAACTCCAGACTCCAGTGGCCTCAAGGAGATTTTTAAGAGTAACAGCTGGAGTTGTGATAATACATCTTTGAAATGTGTGGGACAGACTGCATGTTGCTGCTGGTAACATTCACAAATGGCTTTAGCGAGAGGTGCTGGTATTGTGAACAACTGCTGATACCACATACACAGGACAAAACAACCAATTCATGAATTATAGGTTTGCTGTGGATTTGCAAGAGGAGATATATGGTCATTGGTGTCTCTGAAGCTTGACTGCAATTAACAACCGGCCGCTTTGTCACTGTGTCTTCTGATCATATTGTTGGTTAACAGAAATTGTAAAATGCTTAGGACTGAACAGTAAGTGAAGTCTTCTTTTGTGACCCTCATGACTTATAAAATCATCTCCTGCAGATGATTTTACAAGTCATGTGGGTCACAAACTCTGCTCACAGTTTGTCGGAAATGAACCACTAAATTAATTCTCGATAAGCAGTATGCCGCGTCTCACTATTCTAGCAGTCTGTTCTTGAAAGTCTGGTTGACACACACTCATGATTGTTTCCCTGGTACTGTTTTTGAACAGCAGGAAATTGTCCCATTCTTCTTACCGGACCCTGAGAGCAGGAATGGTTGCAGTCAGTTTATCCTTGAGACCTGTGATATATTGTTGGCTTGAGATGCCGGTCCCCAGTTCTTCTCAGCAAGTGGTGTCTGTGCCACCCAAAGCAGCCAGTGCTATCTCTGTATACCTCTTTTATTTCTGAAATTTTAGCCTTGGGCCTGGCATGTTGATAAACTATGCAAGGCATTTAAGATGGTAAACTGCATCAAATACCATTAAATTGCTATCTGATATTAGTGATAATTTGGTGTCACACAATATTTTAGGTTTATCATCAGTGCTTTTGTTGGTTTCTCTATTTCACCTCCCTTGTGTATGTGCAAGAGAGCATCCTCATTTTCCATTTTTAACAGAATTTGCTGAACATATTTTTAGGTCTAACATTCTTTGTTCTTCCAGTCATGTAAGGTATGTGCTACAGGTGGGTGAGATATATTCACAGTTTATGCCTTGCCACAGATGTGATGCTGTATTTATCTCCGTTCCTGGCCCAGAATTAAGGCTGCAGTCCTATGCCCACTTACCTGGGAGTTCTGCCATGGAACTCAGTGGGACTTACTTCTGAGTAGACTGCACAGATTGGATTATATGTTTCCTTAAAACTTAAGCAAAGCACCAAGTTTGTGGAACTTCCAACAAGCCTTGAGCAAAATATTTATGACCAGAATCATCAGTCAACTGCCTCCTTTTCACTCTTGCTGGGTTTTTGAAGTACCTTCTTCCTTTTATGCTGGCAAATTACAGGCTGTTTATCCAGCTCAAATGCAATAATCACTGTGGGGCTGATCTGCTGTATAATCAATACATTTCTATTGCTTTTTTTTTTTTTTAATTGCAGATGACACAGTGGTTTCAGACCAATGTTTCTGGCTCATTAAAAAAGACTTGCTTAATTGCAAAGCTAAAATTGGGATGGAATTAACAAAAGCTTGGGAACTAAACACTTCAGAATGAATGGCATAAAATGTATTATCGTTATTAAAATGAATGTTATAGCCAAAGCTGTTCAAAATTAGAATTGGACCTGTGCCAATATAGTACAAGCATTTGAACCAAAATTCCTCTGCTGGTCACAAATTAACATCCATCATCAATATGTGACAGATGCTTTCAGAATCCCTGCAAATTTGCCATGGGTAATGTAGTGTGGTCGGTTTCATTTACGAAGCTATGCTTTATTAGTTTCGTGTTTGTTCAATCACACAAGCATTCTGTTATGTTTAACTGAATATTTATTTGAAAATATGTCAAAAAATTAATACCTCCATAAAGCACCGTTCTTCCTGTCATCAGCTTACTCAGATTTTGGAAGCAGTGCTCTTTGTTGCTGTAATTTGTGACTGTTATACAATTTAAGCAAATAATGTATTACCTCATTTGAAAGTTGTTTGGAAAATTCCTGTCCTATCCTGAAAACAGGAGCCCATGAGATCTGACAGCAAGGCCAGGCAGGTCTGGGATGCTAAACCCTGGAGAGCTCCAAGTGAACAACATTATTCCCACAAAGTCTTAGGCTGAACTAGATTTTTAATGTTACCCTTGAACCCACAAAAGGGAGCATCAGGTACCCGGTGTGCCCTGATCCACTAATTTGAGGACACTGAGGGAAGGTCTAGCAGAAGTCAGCTTGTTTATTACTGGTACCAAAGCAAAGCATTAGGGAGGCCAGTTGCCTCAGATCATGTGCAAGTGTAGCTAGACACAACTAGCTTTTTATACTCATTTCAAACACAAGCAAGCATATGAGCAAGGGTCCAGTAAAATTCCACTCTCTTCTGCCCATTTCCTCCACCCTCCGGCCTTCACTCCACCTTTTGCCACATTGAACTTGGACTGCATTTGCAAGATAATACAAACTGGCTCTGTCTGGTCTTCAAGGATCAAGGTACTGGGGAACTGGGACTAGAAGCACTGACTGATGGCATGAAGACTAAAGGTTTGGAAGCTGGCTCTGTGTTATCACTATAACACAAAGGCACTGGGTGGAGGGTGGCACATAGCTCTTTGATAACAAGCATTTTAGGACCAGAAGCAGTCAGAGCTAATGTTAAAATGGCGTTACTTTGGCCAGAGTGAGAGCTCTTGGATCACAGTATCACCTCCATACTTGCACTGCTCTTTCCTAGCTCCTCCTCTCCGGCCCGGAGAGTGGAGAGATTTAAAAGAGCAGTCCTCTGGCCTGGAGTCTTGTCTGGTCTGCAGACTCAAAGGAGCACAAGGTTCTTGGCATGGATGGGGCTGGTTCTTCAAAGGGCTTGGGCTCAGGTTAGCGCTACCTGTGAGACTCTGGCTCTGAGTTCGCCAATCTCCTGGCCTGGGGTTGATCCTTCTGACTTGACTACTTCCTCATTCCTTGTCCGGATTGAACTCTGAGCTACTGCCATTGTGCAACAGATTCAAATTGGCTGTATATCCTATTTTGATCAGCATGGCAAATCCTACCTTTGCTGCAGTGTCTGTTACAGCCCAATCCTATCCACACTTTCCTAGGAGAAAGCCCCATTGACTCAAATGGGACTTACTTCTGAGTAGACATGCATAGGATTGGGCTGTTGCTCTCCTATGTGAGAATTTCCTCACCTTAACAGATCAAGTAATTGCTGTTCTCTTGATAAGCATAATAAAGTTGCACCACAAAACTTTTTTCTTTTAATTAAGAGTCACTTGGAAATCTTTTAAAATTGAAAGCTGGGTTAGTCATGTCTAGAGGTGGGTGAAAACGGTTCATGGATTTCAGTGTTTTCCAAAGTTCGAAGTGCAGATTGTTTTTATCCCAAGGACCATTTTTATAAATTATAATTATAAATTATAACCACTTGAAAAAGGTTAAAGGTAAGTAATATAGGTGGTGTAGTGTCTGCTGATGCAGCTACATGCATGTAAGTGGTGTTAGAGAGTGGTTTTACAGACTTTTTTTTTTTTTACAAAAACGAAAAGTTCAGAAAGCGGTATTATGCGTTTTTATTTTATCACCAGAAAAACCCATCTCTTGTCATGTCAAATAGCCTAACTTTCTTACTGTCCAGTCCTGTAGGCCATTTATGATAGCAGTTCTATCCTACTGTCATAACTTGCCCTGCAGTGGTGCAAAAGTTGTGCCATTATCATGCAGGACTGAGCCACTGGTGGAAATGGCCCATGGCTCTACCAGCATGCCAGGACTGTTTGAACTCTCCCATGACCCAGGTAAGGTGGCAGAGGGAGGTTCAGGGGAGGTTCAGGGGAGGTTGGGAGCATGGAGTGGCCTGGAGGGAATGAATCTTGGCAGCAAAAGTGCTTGTCAGATTTTCTGACCTACCCTCTCCTCTTCCTCTCATCAGACTGTGCCATATGGGATTATCTGAGGGTCTTTGTACAATTGTGAAATGTTTTACATTTACTCTCCCAACACTCCATTTTAGTGGATGTCCCCTGGTTCTGGTGTTATGTGAGAGTGTAAAGAGCATCTCTCTATCCACTTTATCCTTCCCCTTCATAATTTTGTATGTCTCAATCATGTCCCCCCTCAGGCGCCTCTTTTCTAGGCTGAAGAGGCCCAAACGCCGTAGCCTTTCCTCATAAGGAAGGTGCCCCAGCCCAGTAATCATCTTAGTCGCTCTCTTTTGCCCCTTTTTCATTTCCACTATGTCCTTTTTGAGATGCGGCAACCAGATCTGGACGCAGTACTCCAGTTGTGGCCTTACCATTGATTTGTACAACGGCATTATAATATTAGCTGTTTTGTTCTCAATACCTTTTCTAATGATCCCAGCCAATCATCCAGCAATAGCAGAATGTTATAGAACACATCTGTCTTCTGTGCCTGAAGAAGGTTCTTGAGACCGTACAAAGTTCTAGGGTTGCTCATTGGGCAGCTTGCAGTCTCAGGGAACAGGGTTCTTGGTTCATACCTTAGGGTTACAGACAAATGGTTCATACTCATTCCATTGAGAATACTCTGTCTTTCAAATAAGCCATCAACTTTCCGCAGTGTTTCTCAAAGTATGGGTCAGGACAGTCAGGAGCAACTTGGAGGAAGCTTCAAAACTCTGAAGAACTTGTTTCAATCTGTGGAATTGCTATATGGGGAAGACCCCTGACTGAAACCCTCTACAGGTAGATGTAGGCAATACTTAGCTAGACTGAGTAATTCTCCTAATCCAGAGGTTCTTGACTACTAGCTCTAAAATGGGTCACAACTAGCTCTAAAATGGAGGGTTGTGAAAATGTACATAGTATTTGTGGGGAGTTGCAGTCGCACAATGTTTGAGGACCCCCGGCTTACTATTAGTGCAGAGGGTTGTGTTTTTGTTTTAAGTACCTTCTTTTGCTTGAATTATTGTGCAGACAAACTGAGAATTGCAAGTGATGAATTGAAAATGTAGAGTTAATTTAAGTATGTAGAATTAAAGGCCACTACTCTGAAAGTACTTACAAGTTCATAAATCCAATTTCCACCAGTGGGATTTATGAGGTTGTAAGTAAATTTCTGGATTACATCCAGAAATTTTAATAAGATGACTTCACTTGTCTGTAGATATATAGAAGCCTGTGGATCTTGTTTATCTTTCACGTAATTCCATTAGCTCTACAGTATTTTTTTTAATGAAACATGTTGATATCACAGTCTGTTGTCAACTTTTGAGACCTGCCTCTAGAATTTTTCATTTCCTTCCCTAACATACTCTGAGGGTGGGTCTATATAATCTCATTCCTCAGCCAGGTTCTTCATTCTAGCATTAAACAGAGCTTGGCTTAAGAGGAATGCTTAACTGGTTGGCTGTTATACAAGCCTTACCTGCCAGCTCCAATGTCAGTACACGCACATGTTGACTTTCAGCAAATGAAATTGAATGCTGTCTTGCAGTTTGCACACAAGCATGAACATCGTTGTGTCAATGAAACAGCTTTTCCTTGCACTGTTAGTATTTTACAAGCTTCATTGCACTGCTAGTTGCTTTGACTTGAATGCTGCACTTTTACATCATTCGATTTGTTTCCTGTTTATGCTCACTGCCCTCCCTTTTTCCTTTCTAGTAACTTAACTAAGGCTGCCACTTGCCTGGAAGTAAGCCCCATTGAACACAGTGGGGCTTACTTCTGTGTAGACATGTATAGGATTGCACCATTAGATAATTTATTTTCAACAGTACAAATTTTATTTGCGTGAAACGGGACATACCTCAGTATCATAAACATAAATATTTGGCAGGACAGAATGAAGGACAAAGGTTGCAATCCTAACCACACTTTCCTGAGAGTAAGCCCCATTGAACAAAATAGGACTTACTTCTGAGCAGACCTATTAGGATTGTGGTTAGGATTGTGCCCAAAGATGCAGATGCAGATTAGTTTAAAACTGACTTAAAGCTGCCTAATACTGAATCAATACTGAATCTGGAAAAAAAGGGCACCTGAGGGGCACATGATTGAGACATGAAAAAATTATTCAGGGGATGGATAGTCTTCTTGTTGGCAACCTTCAGTCTCGAAAGACTATGGTATCGCTCTCTGAAAGGTGGTTTTGGAACAGCGTCTAGTGTGGCTGAAAAGGCCAATTTGGGAGTGACAATCCCTTCCACACTGGGAGCAAGTGCAGTCTGTCCCTGGTCTGTCTACTGGTTGGGGACTGCCCAGCTTAAGGCGGGCGGTAGCTGCCCAATGAGATGCAATGATCTCTCCCACCGTCGGAAGCAGTCCCTGGCGTCACGCTCTACGCCAATCAAGCAAAAACTTATAACCGGTAACTGCTGCTTCCCGTGTTGTGCCGACGTCATATGGCGAAGTTGGAGTGTCCTCTCCAGTGCACGAAGCCTGGGTAAAGCAGGTATGGATGGATAGAGGGATGTTCTTTTCCTTCTCACGAAACACCAGAAGCAGGGTGCATCCACTCAAATTGAGTGTCAGAAGAGCTAGAACAGACAAAAGAAAACGTTTCTTTACCCAGCATGTATTTAGTCTGTGAAACTCCTTGCCACAGGATGTGGTGATGGCATCTGGCCTAGATGCTTTTAAAAGGGCAGATTTCTGGAGGAAAAGTCCATCATAGGTTACAAGCCATGATGGGTATGTGCAGTCTCCTGGTTTTAGAAGTAGGTTACCTCAGAATGCCAGGTGAAGGGAGTAGCAATAGGCTGCAGGTCTCTTGTTGTCTTGTGTGCTCCCCGAGGCATCTAATGGGCCAGGAGGCTGGACTAGATGGGCCTTTGTCCTGCTCCCACCCGACTGTTCTTATGAATCAGACCAGTGGTCCATTTAGTTTGTTGCTGCCTGGTAAGGCTGACATGAACTCTCCAAAGTTCTTTTCCAGCCCTGTTGCCAGATATCTTTTGAATGGAAATGGTGGAGATTGCACCTAGGAGTGTTCTGCATGTAAAACCTTGTGTTTTTCCTTCAAATATTTTTAATTAATCCTTCTCAGCCTGGTTCCTTGCTCATTTTTTTCACCAAAGAACTTCCAAATCAAACCCTTCTGAGAGATACAAGGCTGAGGTCGTTTTTATTGTCCTCACTTCCTTAGTTTTCCATTCCAGGAGCAGCAGTAGCAGAAAGATCATCTTTGAGACTAATTGAAAAAGTACAAAGCTCTGTTGGAATTACAGGAGTTAAACTGTTTACTGCAGCAAGTGGAAACTCCTTTCTAAGATCAAGAGATCCCTTGCTTTTGAGATTACAGAGAGGTCCTTCACTGCTGAGATTACATTTAATCCCACAGTCTTTAATTACATGCACATTGATTGTAAAAACTAACCAGAGTTAGCCCCAGTGTCTCATTTGTTTTAATTGTGCTTTGATTGGGTCATTGAAACGTTGTAGACAGAATGGAAGGGACATGAAGGTTTTGCTTTCAGCTATATGCTTTAGATTTCTCATTTTGCCCTTGATTTCCGTATCAGTGAAAAACTGCCCTGGTTGTGCTCTATCACATTTTATGGTATTTTCAAAAGCTGTGCATCCTTTATGAATAATCTTGACAAAAGATTCTTAGAATAATTCTCAGTTGTATTCTGAAAGTCTGCTCTTTTTTGCCTCTTTAGGGTGATTCAGGAAGCTAAATAGAGAAATATTAGCAAATTCTTCAGAATGAGCACCAGGGAACAAGTAAAATAACCTTTTGTATTGTACCACTGGAAGGAGTGGGGACTTTAGCATCTTCCTGTTACCAGTATAGTCAAACACATTTGGCTGCTTTTTATTTGGCTTACCTGGGATAAAATTGTCAGCTCCAGGTCTTGAGAGAATGCCTTTTGCTTTATGAGTCATAGGCTTTTATTATTATTTAGGAGTGGTAATAAAGCCCAGTGCTATAGTAATCTATTCTCCTGTTGTTTTCCTTCTTCCTAGTCGGTATCAATTGTTTTCCCAAAGATTTAATTTAATCTCTCTCTCTCTCTCTCTCTCTCTCTCTCTCTCTCTCTCTCTCTGTGTGTGTGTGCGCGCGCATACGTGTGTGTGTGTGTGTGTATGTGTACTGTATGAGAGAGAGAGAGAGAGCACATACATGTAGTACACAGCATCCCTGCCAACATTCTTCCTGTGACTGCCAATCCAGTTTGTGAAGGTTGCTAAATTTATTTGAGTTGCAGCTATTCTGCTAAGGAGCTGGTGCTGAAGAGAGCTTGCAGAAGTTAACTCTACTACCACCTCCTCAGTAACCTGCACCCAGTAAACTCACTGGGGGGTTAGGGGAACATGCCCTCCCAGAACACGACTGCATGGGGCACAGAGGCTTGCAGAGTTCAGGGAAATGGTCAAACCTATAAACCCTCTATAACTATAACTTTTTATAAAAACTTATGATACATACCTGTAAGTACAACCAGATCTGTTATGAGATTAAATTTTCTTTAGGGAATTTTTTAAAAAATGAATTAAACTGTAAAATATTCTTACAGCACAATCTTATTCATTTTCTACTTGGAAGTAAGTCCCAATTGTTAATGGGGCTTACTCCCAGGAATATGTGTATAGGGTTGCAGCCCTATATACTCCAATCCTATTGAGGGCATACAGCAGCAGATCTCTGGATCTGCTGCCATAAGTCCCAGACTGGTGTTGTAAAAGCTGCACCTCTGTTGTGTGATGTGAGACCACAAGCACAAATGGCTGGAGGCCCTGCATTTGTACCAGCAAATCACCCCGTGCATTCTGGAGCACGTAAGGTGACAGCAGAAGCTTCTGAGTTGAGGATCAGTGCAGGGAGTGGGCTGAACTGGGGGCAGGAAGGGGCAGATCTTGGCAGCATCATAGGATGCACACTCCCTCAAGGGCACTGCCTGTTATGGGCTGCAGGGGTGTGGAATTGGGGTGCCTGAGTGTTTTTGTTTTAAAGTAAACTATTGAGGTTCATTTAATATTCAGCTGGCAGACAAGCACCATCAGCGGTGTGTAATGTGTGCTTCATGTAATGATCCTTACTGTGAAGAATAGGAGTGTTTATTATTATTTTATTATCATACCTTATTATTATACCACTTTTCTCACTGACTCCCACAATGAGTGAGAGTCTTACAGACCCAAGGCAATTCACATCAGCAGGCTGTCATGTTCTGTGAGAAGCTCATAGAACTCTTCACTTCCAGGTGTTTTCCTTCCTGTGTGGTCATCATTCTTTTGTGGACACATGGCCATGAGTTTCCAGCAGGTCAGCCACAAATCAGCCAGATGTTATTCGTTCTTGGCAGCTGACTTTCACACTCATCCTCCTCTCAGCAGCTTGTTGCAGTTGACTCCTTACCCTCTCACAGCCCAGAGATCAACAGCACCTTCTCGTGGCTCTGTTCTCTCACAACAGCTTATCAGCTATGATGGTCTCCCATCCAAATCATGGCCAGGGTTACTTCCATTTAGCTTCTTCGGGCATGGCACAGCTTTAACCCCCAGACCACACAAATAAATACACAAAGGTATTCTTCATTTTCACTGCAATGCTATATACACATACATGGGAGTAAGTCCCATTGAATTTAATGGTGCTTGCTTCTGAATAGGCATGCATAGGATTGCACTGTGAATCTATGAGATACTGAAGATTGTGACAGATCTTGCAAATCTGTGCAGGATAAAGAGAAAGTTCATACCACCCTTGGCTATGAAACATTCACATTTAAGCTGGTGAAGAAAACAGCTGCAGCTATGTACATTAATATTGGACATGTGCGTTAGGTGATGAGCTCTAAACTTTTTCCCTCAATAATACATTTAAATCAAGTTATGACATTTCAGAGATGATGCATCTCAGCAACATGAGAAGTAGGGATTTATTAGACTCGTTAAGCCACAACTATGTATTATCTGTCATAAAACACCAGAGTAAGCAAAGCTATCTGTGTGCAGGAAAATACTTAAGCAGCATACTTAACCATCAGCTGAATATGATTTACTGCTTGCCTGAACTAGAAACCTTAAGAAAAAGAGTGAAAATACTTGTTCTCTCATATTTTAAAACTGGGGAAAGACACGAGATGATCAAACTCATAAGACCATACAGAAGAAACCATAGCCTACTAGCAGAATACAATAAATTATTTATTTCTCCCGTATTGGATACAGTATCTCCCAAGTACTCCTGAAATTCGAGAGTTGTTAAGGAGTTCCCTTAAGGGGCTAAGGCAGTGTTCTCTGACAGTCAAACTATAAGGGTGTACAAACCCATTCCACAGAGGTACTTCTAACCAGAAGCACCTTTGTCTAGCCCTTAAAGTAGCAGTTTGTTTCCATACCTAGTTTGACCCTATGCTGTGAAAGAATCATTGTACAGACATGCCCCTGTATCCACAGAGGTTCCTTTCTGGGACACTCCCCCCACCCCCTGTGGTTAAGTCAAACTGCGGATATGGGTGAATGCCTCTCTCTTCATCCTGCAGAGGGGGGTGAGCTCTGAGCCCAGCAGAGATGCTGAACTGATGTCTTCGGCCTCTGCCGGGCTCAGACTGAGCCTTTCTGTTTTGTTTTTTTTTAAAAGTGACTTTTGGTTTGTCTGTGAAATCCAATACTTCCCACAGGGGAAGCTTCCCTGTGCACACCATGCTGCTTGTAAGTATTGGGAAGGAGGGATGGGGCATGCCCACCCTTTGCCATCATCCATGGGGGTGTATGTGTGCAGTGGTGGCATTTGGGGGAAGGGATTCAGGTGCTCCAGACTCACACACTGCCCCTGGTGCCTAAATGGGCTTGCCTCCGTCACCAGGCCTGAACTTTTGCATGATGACTGTGAGGACAGGGCTGAGGAGATTTCTAATGCTCATACGACTCCTCCTGGCAGTTTCAGGCACTTTAATAATAACAATAATAGTAGTAGTAATAATGTTAACGTATTCAACAACAGCAGCAGTGGAGGTGAACAGATTCTAGGGTTCATCTTGCTTTTGCCCTCCAGGGTAGTCTTGGGATACTTCATCATCCACTGAGGCACCAGGGCTGGGCTTCTAAGCATTCTGAATGAGGAGAACGGCATGCTTCTTACTTCCTCATCTATGCTTGGCAGATGTCAGTCATGCCCGTGTAACCTCAGAGACTTGCCTGCTGGAATGTGTTCTGCTGAAGACTATTTAGAAGATGGATCAGAATGGCACAAACCGTTGCCCAAGCTGAGCTGGTCAGCAAGAGCACGACACACTTGTGTTCCAGCTTCTCAGCTGGCTCCCTACTGAGCATAATTTGGAATACAGGTTTTGGGCACAATCCTAACCAGGTCTATTCAGAAGTAAGTCCTGTTTTGTTCAGTGGGGCTTACTCTCAGGAAAGTGTGGTTAGGATTGCAGCCTTTGAGTCATAAAGTTTGAAGTGGCCAAAGTCCCTGCTCTTTCAGCTTATATTTTAGAAATGTAAAGTATTTTTGTCAAATGTTGGCAGCCTGCAGATGAGAGTACATGATGACAGACCCAATCATGGAACTATCTTGGGAAGTCTCCATGCTCAGATACTTTGAAAAATAAATTCAATGAAGTTGTGACTTGCCTTGGCATTGGACTGCAGTATTTATGGTGCAATCCTGATCAGCCTAGCCAGCAAAACAAGCGCATGCACTGCCACAAATGTGCCAGGAAGCATGTTGCAACAGTGAAGACACTCCTGGTGCTGACACTAAGGCCTGTGCCAGCCTGCTGGCCCAAATCCCAGTGGAGCATCCAATGGAGCAGGTAAACTCCTGCTGGGAGGGGAAAGGTTGGAATGAGAATGGGGAGGGGGCAGGTAGGGTCTGGGAGGGGGCAGGAACACCAGCAGTGGCAGCCACTGTTTCTATTCCCCTTCCCAGGCCTGATTTCTCAATATGGGGTTGCTTGGGCTTGTGCCAACGATTTTGCTGGACGTAAGCCCAAGTAGTCCCATAGAGGCAGTTGGGACTTTACCCAGGGGAAGGGAACAAATGTCCCCTTACTTTGGAGAGAACTCTAAGAGCCTCTCTTCCCTTACTGTATACAGCAGACGACATTTCAGCCCATCTGCATCACAGTGTGGAAAGTTAGCATTTGGCTGCCCACCATTTAAAAGTGTTAGATATATGTACATATTATGTTTTGCCTTGTTTTCATATCTAATTTTATTTTTTAAAAATGTAATCTGCTGTGATCTAAGGTAAGAACATAAGAACAGCCCCACTGGATCAGGCCACAGGCCCATCTAGTCCAGCTTCCTGTATCTCACAGCGGCCCACCAAATGCCCCAGGGAGCACACCAGATAACAAGAGACCTGCAAGGCCTCCTGGGAATTGTAGTTAAGAACATAAGAACAGCCCCACTGGATCAGGCCATAGGCCCATCTAGTCCAGCTTCCTGTATCTCACAGCGGCCCACCAAATGCCCCAGGGAGCACACCAGATAACAAGAGACCTGCAAGGCTTCCTGGGAATTGTAGTTAAGAACATAAGAAGAGTCCCACTGGATCAGGCCATAGGCCCATCTAGTCCAGCTTCCTGTATCTCACAGCGGCCCACCAAATGCCCCAGGGAAGCACACGAGATAACAAGAGACCTGCAAGGCCTCCTGGGAATTGTAGTACAGCCCCACTGGATCAGGCCATAGGCCCATCTAGTCCAGCTTCCTGTATCTCACAGCGGCCCACCAAATGCCCCAAGCACACCAGATAACAAGAAGACCTGCAAGGCCTCCTGGGAATTGTAGTTAAGAACATAAGAACAGCCCCACTGGATCAGGCCATAGGCCCATCTAGTCCAGCTTCCTGTATCTCACAGCGGCCCACCAAATGCCCCAGGGAGCACACCAGATAACAAGAGACCTGCAAGGCTTCCTGGGAATTGTAGTTAAGAACATAAGAAGAGTCCCACTGGATCAGGCCATAGGCCCATCTAGTCCAGCTTCCTGTATCTCACAGCGGCCCACCAAATGCCCCAGGGAGCACACCAGATAACAAGAGACCTGCAAGGCTTCCTGGGAATTGTAGTTAAGAACATAAGAAGAGTCCCACTGGATCAGGCCATAGGCCCATCTAGTCCAGCTTCCTGTATCTCACAGCGGCCCACCAAATGCCCCAGGGAGCACACCAGACAACAAGAGACCTGCAAGGCCTCCTTGGAATTGTAGTTTAAGAACATAAGAACAGCCCCACTGGATCAGGCCATAGGCCCATCTAGTCCAGCTTCCTGTATCTCACAGCGGCCCACCAAATGCCCCAGGGAAGCACACGAGATAACAAGAGACCTGCAAGGCCTCCTGGGAATTGTAGTACAGCCCCACTGGATCAGGCCATAGGCCCATCTAGTCCAGCTTCCTGTATCTCACAGCGGCCCACCAAATGCCCCAAGCACACCAGATAACAAGAAGACCTGCAAGGCCTCCTGGGAATTGTAGTTAAGAACATAAGAACATCCCCACTGGATCAGGCCATAGGCCCATCTAGTCCAGCTTCCTGTATCTCACAGCGGCCCACCAAATGCCCCAGGGAGCACGCCAGATAACAAGAGACCTGCAAGGCCTCCTGGGAATGGTAGTTATGAACATAAGAACAGCCCCACTGGATCAGGCCATAGGCCCACCTAGTCCAGCTTCCTGTATCTCACAGCAGCCCACCAAATGCCCCAGGGAGCACACCAGATAACAAGAGACCTGCAAGGCCTCCTGGGAATTGTAGTTAAGAACATAAGAACAGCCCCACTGGATCAGGCCATAGGCCCACCTAGTCCAGCTTCCTGTATCTCACAGCAGCCCACCAAATGCCCCAGGGAGCACACCAGATAACAAGAGACCTTCATCCTGGTGCCCTCCCTTGCCCCTGGCATTCTGACATAGGTCTTTTAAAATCCCCCATTTTGTAAAAATCAGAAGTTTACCAAGCTTTGCTGTCCACATGCAGTCCTGTTCTATCAATAATGGGATTTTGAGTCCACCTTTAAAGTTTTCTAGGAAAATTCGTTTCAGAGTTTTGACCACAAGTGATGGCTTGTTGGCCTGCAAGGCTTGGGCAGGCTGCCCCTGCTACTTCATTATCTTGTGGATGAAGTGTAAATGGCAAGATAATTTGCGTAGCCTTAAGAGACTGTAAAATTCGTGGATGCTTTGAGTAATACAGAACCCTGTGTTAGCTTTGGCCAGACGATAGTGGGTTGTTTATGAAAGGAGAAATGTGATATAAATCTCAGGTAATAGCTTATGTTTTATTCTCTTTCCTGGAAATATCCTCTGTGTATCCTCCTGGTACTTCACAGCTGTCCCTACCTGGGAAGCTCCATGTCTTCTCACTACTGTACTGCATGTGGACTCCCTTCTCCCTCGCTCTCAGGCACTGGGTAAACCATTTCCTATTGAAAAAGGGATTTCATATTGAAAGGACTTATAAATTAAAAAAAATAATGCGAAACCTTTCCATTCATAAGAAAGATGTGCTTTCCCCATTGCTGTTCACTGAGCAACACTAAGACAGAGTTAAATATCCGAAGGATTTGAGGAGGGGGGAGGAGGAGGAGGAGGGGGAAGAATCCCCTGATTGTGCTGAAACGCATGGCCCTCTGCCTGGAACAGAAACCGAAGCTCACTGCATAGAGCAGGCGCCTGGGAAGACGAGAGCAGGGCTCCCCGGCGCATCTTTCCCAGGATCTTCCAGTCTGTGATGCTTTGCAGCTGCTAAAGGGAACCTCGCTTTGTGAAGCCATTGATCTGATGCTGTGCGGTGGCGGCGGCGGCAGTAGTAGTAGTAGTGGTGGTGGTGAATGACACAGCTTTGCTGGATGACACGGAGCTGATCTCTGCATCAGCCAAGAGGAATTAAGCTTTGTCACTCCCCGCTGGGACTACCTTTCTCCTGCTATGTGCGGGCAGAATTCATCTGCTTCTGCTGCATCCGCGACAGCAGAGCCTTGAGTGGACTTGGCCACTGGAAGCAGCCAGCAAGAATGATAGCTGTCTCTTTTAAATGCCGCTGTCAGATTCTGAGGAGACTTGCAAAAGGTAGGCTGCTTTCCTTCAGATTCATTCCAGGGCTGGACTGCAGCATTTCACAGGCACAGAGTCATGGTCTTACTTACTGTCTTTTTTTTCTTTTCTTTTTTAAACAATTTATTGTCAGATAACAAAGAACTCTGTGAATGCAGACATGTCTATCTGTATGTGTGTGAACACAGGTAGCAGCCAAATTCCCCATGCTGTGTTCCTGTTACAACATGATGATGCTTTGTGATTTGGGGGTGATTTCATTGCTCAAAGGAGAATTTGTTTTCATGCACAGTGCTGAAGTTATTATGGAATATTATTGGTTTGTATTCCTATTAACTGGCCAGGAGAAGACTTGCCTGTTTCATTCTGTGCTGTATAAAGGAACACACTAGATCCTGAACTAAAGCTGGTTTTATTCATGTTATTGGCATGTTCTCTTCAAGAGAGTATAAAGGGTTTTTCTCTGGCTGCTTAAAATATCTGACAGCTCTGGTGTCAAAAATATTATTATTTTTATTTTGCTAAAATTGAATGTAGATTATTGGGAGGGGCTCATCTGTTTGATAACAATGTACTTATTAACTTTATTTCTTATAGTGCTTTGAGAAAATATTGGAATTTTTTCATCTAAACTTTAAAATGCCATTTTATCTTAACTATTGAATTTTAAAGTAGCTGCTCTTAAATCTTCTCTGAACATAATACCATTGGCTTTCTTCAATGGGTTACAAAATGAGTACAAAAACATTAAAACTACTGGTTACAAGTTATTTTTTTTTAAATTAAGAATTAAATTATGATAAATATCCGTGCAGTTCATGTTGAAAGGTGTTTGTTGGAGTTTGGGGTGCTCATGGGGAGGAAGATCTAGCCTTGTGTGGTAGTTACAATAAGTGCCTGAGAGCAAATAAAGGCATGGAGTTTGTAGGGCTGATATATGAAAGCGCTAAAACAGGGAGTGACCATTACTATGCTAATTAGCAGTAGACCTGCAAAAGTGCTAATGAACTTGTCAGGAACGTCTTAGTTTGAAAAATTAGTTTTCTTTCACTAATCAGTTATACAGCTCATAATTAGCATTTAATGTTGCCGAAACATGAAGGGAGTGGTTTTAGGGGAGAGCCTGCTGAGAAGGAAGGAAAAGGGGCAAGTTGTAGAGAGCTCTTGTAGTTCAGCTCCTTGATCATACAGGCTGAATGATTTTTCACTGATACTTCTGAACAGGCAACAGATCCAATCTTTTTATTAGTTTATTTCATGGGCACCCACAGATCTGTAACATGCTGTGTGCAGCTTCTCAATGCATATAAACAACTTAATTTCAGTTTGTATCTTCTAACAATATTACTGCCACTCAACAGAGCGTGATAATATTAGCTTCTCTTCTAGTTAGAACTTGTGTGGAACCAAAGATCACCTGTACTGCGAATGGCTTAGCCCATTCTTGTTGACTATTGCTTCCTGTGGTTCTGAAGACTTGTAACCCCTTTTAATAAACTCTGTGCATTTTTACTGATTATCCTGCCTAGTGCAAGTTCACTCAGGAAGAAGGATTTTGGCACCACTCCAGCCATCCTGTCTTCACTGCTGTTTGCTGTTCTGGTTTTAAGAGAAATTGCCATGATTGGGGGAGTTGGTTTACCTGGGAATGGGCTCTTGCCAAGACAGTCATTTCTGTCTGAGTTCCCAAGCTGCGGATGGTCATAGCGACGCAACCATCAACTTCCCTAATTCTCCCAGTGAAGGAAAGGAAGCAGAGAGCTGGATTCCAGATGCTGTCCACTCGGCACTATGCCCCAGTCAGCTTTCCTGCTTCCCTTACAGGTTTGTTTAAATTATTTGCTTTGCTAGGAAAAAAACCCTCATTGGTTTACTTCAGTCACTGATTTGCTTATAGATGATTCAGGGGTAAATTAGGGCTGAAGCAAGCTGAAAGATGACCAACCACTGTTGATAAAATCACGCAAAATCTTTGAGTTGTATTGCTTTTAATAATAATAATAATAATAATAATAATAATAATAATAATAATAATAATAATAATAATAACAACAACAACAACAACAACAACAACAACAACAACAACAACAACAACAACAACAACAACTTTATTTTTACCCCGCCTTTCTCCCCGAAGGGACTCAAGGCGGCTTACAACATATTAAAAACAATTTAAAAACAGATAAAAACATATTAACACATCATAAAAAACAGCAGTCAGAGTACAAAAATAGGTAAAAAGAGCATAGAGCAGCAGCAAGTCATAAAAGAATCAGGCCTGTAAAAAATATTAAAAGATGTTAAAAAGATGTTAAAAGGCCGAGAACTCAGAAGGTCTGTTTAAACAGAAGGGTCTTCAGGCCTTGCCGAAAGGTCTCAAGAGAGGGAGCCATTCTTAAGTCAAGGGGAAGGAAGTTCCATAGCGTTGGTGCCACTACTGAGAAGGCCCTATTTCTTGCAGCCGCCCCACGAACCTCCCTAGGCGGCGGCACTTGTAAAAAGGCCTTCTCTGATGACCTGAGAGGGCGAGCCGGATTGTACGGGAGCAGGCGATCTCTAAGATACCCTGGTCCAGAGCAGCATAGGGCTTTAAAGGTCAATACCAGCACCTTGAATTGGGCCCGGAAACGAATGGAACATTGGTTTTAAAGGAACATTTTTATATTTAGTATGCAAGAAAAGGCTGAGTACCCATTGTCTCTTAAATATAAGTATGGTCATAAATATAGATCATTCATAGAGTGACCTAAAACAGTCAGAACAGCTTTGTGACTGGGGCTGCAGGTGGGCCAACAACTTGTTCTTGGCCTGGTCAGGGCTTCCTCAGAGGACCCCAAGCAGCCTGGCTCTGGTGTTATTTGTTCATATTGCTTTTTGCTCCCATCTGAGGACAAAATCATATGTGGTGCAAGAGGCATGTGGCTTCTTTGCTGTTTTCTTTTAACTTTTATGCAGCCCAAGAGGTTCTGAATTTGATCAGAACGTTAGTAAGAACATAAGAACAGCCCCACTGGATCAGGCCATAGGCCCATCTAGTCCAGCTTCCTGTATCTCACATTGTATATTGTATTGGCAACCTTCAGTCTCGAAAGACTATGGTATCGCGCTCTGAAAGGTGGTTCTGGCACAGCGTCTAGTGTGGCTGAAAAGGCCAATCCGGGAGTGACAATCCCTTCCACACCGAGAGCAAGTGCAGTCTGTCCCTGGTCTGTCTCCCTGGCTATGGGCCTTCCTTCTTTGCCTCTTAGCCTCAGACTGTTGGCAAAGTGTCACTTTAAACTGGGAAAGGCCATGCTGCACAGCCTGCCTCCAACCGGGCTGCTCAGGGGCCAGGGTTTCCCACTTGTTGAGGTCCATACCTAAGGCCTTCAGATCCCTCTTGCAGATGTCCTTGTATTGCAGCTGTGGTCTATCTGTAGGGCGCTTTCCTTGCACGAGTTCTCCATAGAGGAGATCCTTTGGGATCCGGCCATCATCCATTCTCACGACATGACCGAGCCAACGCAGGCGTCTCTGTTTCAGCAGTGAATACATGCTAGGGATTCCAGCACGTTCCAGGACTGTGTTGTTTGGAACTTTGACCTGCCAGGTGATGCCGAGGATGCGTCGGAGGCAGCGCATGTGGAAAGCGCTCAGTATCCTCTCCTGTTGTGAGCGAAGAGTCCATGACTCGCTGCAATACAGAAGTGTAGTCAGGACGCAAGCAGCTGCCCAACAAATGCCCCAGGGAGCACACCAGGTAACAAGAGACCTGCAAGCCTTCCTGGAAATTGCAGTTAAGAACATAAGAACAGCCCCACTGGTCAGGCCATAGGCCCATCTAGTCCAGTTTCCTGGATCTCACAGCGGCCCACCAAATGCCCCAGGAAGCACACCAGGTAACAAGAGACCTGCAAGGCCTCTTGGGAATTGTAGTTAAGAACATAAGAACAGCCCCACTGGATCAGGCCGTAGGCCCATCCAGTCCAGCTTCCTGTATCTCACAGCGGCCCACCAAATGCCCCAGGAAGCACACCAGGTAACAAGAGACCTGCAAGGCCTCTTGGGAATTGTAGTTAAGAACATAAGAACAGCCCCACTGGATCAGGCCATAGGCCCATCTAGTCCAGCTTCCTGTATCTCACAGCGGCCCACCAAATGCCCCATGAGCACACCAGATAACAAGAGACCTGCAAGGCATCCTGGGAATTGTAGTTAAGAACATAAGAACAGCCCCACTGGATCAGGCCATAGGCCCATCTAGTCCAGTTTCCTGGATCTCACAGCGGCCCACCAAATGCCCCAGGGAGCACACCAGGTAACAAGAGACCTGCAAGGCCTCCTGGGAATTGTAGTTAAGAACATAAGAACAGCCCCACTGGATCACGCCATAGGCCCATCTAGTCCAGCTTCCTGTATATCACAGCGGCCCACCAAATGCCCCAGGGAGCACACCAGATAACAAGAGACCTGCAAGGCCTCCTGGGAATTGTAGTTAAGAACATAAGAACAGCCCCACTGGATCAGGCCATAGGCCCATGTAGTCCAGCTTCCTGTATCTCACAGCGGCCCACCAAATGCCCCAGGGAGCACACCAGGTAACAAGAGACCTGCACGGCCTCCTGGGAATTGTAGTTAAGAACATAAGAACAGCTCCACTGGATCAGGCCATAGGCCCATGTAGTCCAGCTTCCTGTATCTCACAGCGGCCCACCAAAAGCCCCAGGAAGCACACCAGATAACAAGAGACGTGCAAGGCCTCCTGGGAATTGTAGTTAAGAACATAAGAACAGCACCACTGGATCAGGCCATAGGCCCATCTAGTCCAGTTTCCTGGATCTCACAGCGGCCCACCAAATGCCCAAGGAAGCACACCAGGTAACAAGAGACCTGCAAGGCCTCTTGGGAATTATAGTTAAGAACATAAGAACAGCCCCACTGGATCAGGCCATAGGCCCATCTAGTCCAGCTTCCTGGATCTCACAGCGGCACACCAAATGCCCCAGGGAGCACACCAGGTAACAAGAGACCTGCATGGCCTCCTGTGAATTGTAGTTAAGAACATAAGAACAGCCCCACTGGATCAGGCCATAGGCCCATCTAGTCCAGCTTCCTGTATCTCACAGCGGCCCACCAAATGCCCCAGGGAGCACACCAGATAACAAGAGACCTGCAAGGCCTCCTGGGAATTGTAGTTAAGAACATAAGAACAGCCCCACTGGATCAGGCCATAGGCCCATCTAGTCTAGCTTCCTGTATCTCACAGCGGCCCACCAAATGCCCCAGGGAGCACACCAGATAACAAGAGACCTGCAATGCCTCCTGGGAATTGTAGTTAAGAACTTAAGAACAGCCCCACTGCATCAGGCCATAGGCCCATCTAGTCCAATTTCCTGGATCTCACAGCGGCCCACCAAATGCCCCAGGAAACACACCAGGTAACAAGAGACCTGCAAGGCCTCTTGGGAATTATAGTTAAGAACATAAGAACAGCCCCACTGGATCAGGCCATAGGCCCATCTAGTCCAGCTTCCTGTATCTCACAGCGGCCCACCAAATGCCCCAGGGAGCACACCAGATAACAAGAGACCTGCAAGGCCTCCTGGGAATTGTAGTTAAGAACATAAGAACAGACCCACTGAATCAGGCCATAGGCCCATCTATTCCAGCTTCCTATATCTCACAGCGGCCCACCAAATGCCCCAGGGAGCACACCAGGTAACAAGAGACCTGCAAGGCCTCCTGGGAATTGTAGTTAAGAACATAAGAACAGCCCCATTGCATCAGGCCATAGGCCCATCTAGTCCAGTTTCCTGGATCTCACAGCCGCCCACCAAATGCCCCAGGAAGCACACCAGGTAACAAAAGACCTGCAAGGCCTCTTGGAAATTGTAGTTAAGAACATAAGAACAGCCCCACTGGATCAGGCCATAGGCCCATCTAGTCCAGCTTCCTGAATCTCACAGCGGCCGACCAAATGCCCCAGGGAGCACACCAGGTAACAAGAGACCTGCACGGCCTCCTGGGAATTGTAGTTAAGAACATAAGAACAGCCCCACTGGATCAGGCCATAGGCCCATGTAGTCCAGCTTCCTGTATCTCACAGCGGCCGACCAAATGCCCCAGGGAGCACACCAGGTAACAAGAGACCTACACGGCCTCCTGGGAATTGTAGTTAAGAACATAAGAACAGCCCCACTGGATCAGGCCATAGGCCCATGTAGTCCAGCTTCCTGTATCTCACAGTGGCCCACCAAATGCCCCAGGAAGCACACCAGATAACAAGAGACCTGCAAGGCCTCCTGTGAATTGTAGTTAAGAACATAAGAACAGCCCCACTGGATCAGGCCATAGGCCCATCTAGTCCAGCTTCCTGTATCTCACAGCGGCCCACCAAATGCCCCAGGGAGCACACCAGATAACAAGAGACCTGCAAGGCCTCCTGGGAATTGTAGTTAAGAACATAAGAACAGACCCACTGAATCAGGCCATAGGCCCATCTATTCCAGCTTCCTATATCTCACAGCGGCCCACCAAATGCCCCAGGGAGCACACCAGGTAACAAGAGACCTGCAAGGCCTCCTGGGAATTGTAGTTAAGAACATAAGAACAGCCCCATTGCATCAGGCCATAGGCCCATCTAGTCCAGTTTCCTGGATCTCACAGCCGCCCACCAAATGCCCCAGGAAGCACACCAGGTAACAAAAGACCTGCAAGGCCTCTTGGAAATTGTAGTTAAGAACATAAGAACAGCCCCACTGGATCAGGCCATAGGCCCATCTAGTCCAGCTTCCTGAATCTCACAGCGGCCGACCAAATGCCCCAGGGAGCACACCAGGTAACAAGAGACCTGCACGGCCTCCTGGGAATTGTAGTTAAGAACATAAGAACAGCCCCACTGGATCAGGCCATAGGCCCATGTAGTCCAGCTTCCTGTATCTCACAGCGGCCGACCAAATGCCCCAGGGAGCACACCAGGTAACAAGAGACCTACACGGCCTCCTGGGAATTGTAGTTAAGAACATAAGAACAGCCCCACTGGATCAGGCCATAGGCCCATGTAGTCCAGCTTCCTGTATCTCACAGTGGCCCACCAAATGCCCCAGGAAGCACACCAGATAACAAGAGACCTGCAAGGCCTCCTGTGAATTGTAGTTAAGAACATAAGAACAGCCCCACTGGATCAGGCCATAGGCCCATCTAGTCCAGCTTCCTGTATCTCACAGCGGCCCACCAAATGCCCCAGGGAGCACACCAGGTAACAAGAGACCTGCAAGGCCTCCTGGGAATTGCAGTTAAGAACATAAGAACAGCCCCATTGCATCAGGCCATAGGCCCATCTAGTCCAGTTTCCTGGATCTCACAGCCGCCCACCAAATGCCCCAGGAAGCACACCAGGTAACAAGAGACCTGCAAGGCCTCTTGGAAATTGTAGTTAAGAACATAAGAACAGCCCCACTGGATCAGGCCATAGGCCCATCTAGTCCAGCTTCCTATATCTCACAGCGGCCCACCAAATGCCCCAGGGAGCACACGAGATAACAAGAGACCTGCACGGCCTCCTGGGAATTGTAGTTAAGAACATAAGAACAGCCCCACTGGATCAGGCCATAGGCCCATCTAGTCCAGCTTCCTATATCTCAAAGCGGCCCACCAAATGCCTCAGGGAGCACACCAGGTAACAAGAAACCTGCAAGGCCTCCTGGGAATTGTAGTTAAGAACATAAGAACAGCCCCACTGGATCAGGCCATAGGCCCATCTAGTCCAGCTTCCTGTATCTCACAGCGGCCCATCAAATGCCCCAGGGAGCAAACCAGATAACAAGAGACCTGCAAGGTCTCCTGGGAATTGTAGTTAAGAACATAAGAACAGACCCACTGGATCAGGCCATAGGCCCATCTAGTCCAGCTTTCTATATCTCACAGCGGCCCACCAAATGCCCCAGGGAGCACACCAGGTAACAAGAGACCTGCAAGGCCTCCTGGGAATTGTAGTTAAGAACATAAGAACAGCCCCATTGCATCAGGCCATAGGCCCATCTAGTCCAGTTTCCTGGATATCACAGCCGCCCACCAAATGCCCCAGGAAGCACACCAGGTAACAAGAGACCTGCAAGGCCTCTTGGAAATTGTAGTTAAGAACATAAGAACAGCCCCACTGGATCAGGCCATAGGCCCATCTAGTCCAGCTTCCTATATCTCACAGCGGTCCACCAAATGCCCCAGGGAGCACACGAGATAACAAGAGACCTGCACGGCCTCCTGGGAATTGTAGTTAAGAACATAAGAACAGACCCACTGTATCAGGCCATAGGCCCATCTAGTCCAGCTTCCTATATCTCAAAGCGGCCCACCAAATGCCCCAGGGAGCGCACCAGATAACAAGAGACCTGCAAGGCCTCCTGGGAATTGTAGTTAAGAACATAAGAACAGCCCCACTGGATCAGGCCATAGGCCCATCTAGTCCAGCTTCCTGTATCTCACAGCGGCCCATCAAATGCCCCAGGGAGCACACCAGATAACAAGAGACCTGCAATGCCTCCTGGGAATTGTAGTTAAGAACATAAGAACAGCCCCACTGCATCAGGCCATAGGCCTATCTAGTCCAGCCTCCTGTATCTCACAGCGGCCCACCAAATGCTACAGGGAGCAGACCAGGTAACAAGAGACCTGCAAGGCCTCCTGGGAATTGTAGTTAAGAACATAAGAACAGCCCCACTGGATCAGACCATAGGCCCATCTAGTCCAGCTTCCTTGATCTCACAGCGGCCCACCAAATGCCCCAGGGAGCACACGAGATAACAAGAGAACGGCAAGGCCTCCTGGGGATTGTAGTTAAGAACATAAGAAGAGCCCCAATGGATCAGGCCACAGGTCCATCTAGTCCAGCTTCCTGTATCTCACAGCAGCCCACCAAATGCCTCACGGAGCACACGAGATAAGAAGAGAACGGCAAGGCCTCCTGGGAATTGTAGTTAAGAACATAAGAACAGCCCCACTGCATCAGGCCATAGGCCCATCTATTCCAGTTTCCTGGATCTCACAGCGGCCCACCAAATGCCCCAGGGAACACACGAGATAACAAGAGACCTGCACGGCCTCCTGCGAATTGTAGTTAAGAACATAAGAACAGCCCCACTGCATCAGGCCATAGGCCCATCTAGTCCAGCTTCCTGTAACTCACAGCGGCCCACCAAATGCCCCAGGGAGCACACGAGATACCAAGAGACCTGCAAGGCCTCTTGGGAATTGTAGTTAAGAACATAAGAACAGCCCCAATGGATCAGGCCATAGGCCCATCTAGTCCAGCTTCCTGTATCTCACAGCGGCCCACCAAATGCCCCAGGGAGCACACGAGATAACAAGAGAACGACAAGGCCTCCTGGGAATTGTAGTTAAGAACATAAGAACAGCCGCAATGGATCAGGCCACAGGCCCATCTAGTCCAGCCTCCCGTATCTCACAGCGGCCCACCAAATGCTACAGGGAGCACACCAGGTAACAAGAGACCTCCAAGGCCTCCTGGGAATTGTAGTTAAGAACATAAGAACAGCCCCACTGGATCAGGCCCATCTAGACCAGATTCCTGTATCTCACAGCGCCCGACCAAATGCCCCAGGGAGCACACCAGGTAACAAGAGACCTGCAAGGCCTCCTGGGAATTGTAGTTAAGAACATAAGAACAGCCCCATTGCATCAGGCCATAGGCCCATCTAGTCCAGTTTCCTGGATATCACAGCCGCCCACCAAATGCCCCAGGAAGCACATGAGATAACAAGAGACCTGCAAGGCCTCTTGGAAATTGTAGTTAAGAACATAAGAACAGCCCCACTGGATCAGGCCATAGGCCCATCTAGTCCAGCTTCCTATATCTCACAGCGTTCCACCAAATGCCCCAGGGAGCACACGAGATAACAAGAGACCTGGACGGCCTCCTGGGAATTGTAGTTAAGAACATAAGAACAGACCCACTGGATCAAGCCATAGGCCCATCTAGTCCAGCTTCCTATATCTCAAAGCGGCCCACCAAATGCCCCAGGGAGCACACCAGGTAACAAGAAACCTGCAAGGCCTCCTGGGAATTGTAGTTAAGAACATAAGAACAGCCCCACTGGATCAGACCATAGGCCCATCTAGTCCAGCTTCCTTGATCTCACAGCGGCCCACCAAATGCCCCAGGGAGCACACGAGATAACAAGAGAACGGCAAGGCCTCCTGGGAATTGTAGTTAAGAACATAAGAACAGCCCCACTGGATCAGGCCATAGGCCCATCTAGTCCAGCTTCCTGTATCTCACAGCGGCCCACCAAATGCCCCAGGGAGCACACGAGATAACAAGACACCTGCAAGGCCTCCTGGGAATCGTAGTTGAGAACATAAGAACAGCCCCACTGGATCAGGCCATAGGCCCATCTAGTCCAGTTTCCTGTATCTCACAGCGGCCCACCAAATGCCCCAGGGAGCACACCAGATAACAAGAGACCTGCAAGGCCTCTTGGGAATTGTAGTTAAGAACATCAGGCCATAGGCCTAACTAGTCCAGGCTCTTGTATCTCACAGCGGCCCACCAAATGCCCCAGGGAGCACACCAGATAACAAGAGACCTGCAAGGCCTCCTGGGAATTGTAGTTAAGAACATCAGGCCATAGTCCCAACTAGTCCAGGCTCCTGTATCTCACAGCGACCCACCAAATGCCCCAGGGAGCACACCAGATAACAAGAGACCTGCAAGGCCTCCTGGGAATTGTAGTTAGGAACATAAGAACAGCCCCACTGGATCAGACCATAGGCCCATCTAGTCCAGCTTCCTGGATCTCACAGCGGCCCACCAAATGCCCCAGGGAGCACACCAGGTAAAAAGAGACCTGCAAGGCCTCCTGGGAATTGTAGTTAAGAACATAAGAATAGCCCCACTGGATCAGGCCATAGGCCCACCTAGTCCAGCTTCCTGGATCTCACAGCGGGTAACACCAGGTAACACCAGGTAGCAAGAGACTTGCAAGGCCTCCTGGGAATTGTAGTTAAGAACATAAGAACAGCCCCACTGGATCTGGCCATAGGCCCAACTAGTCCAGCCTCCTGTATCTCACAGCGGCCCACCAAATGCCCCTGGGAGCACACCAGATAACAAGAGACCTGCAAGGCCTCCTGGGAATTGTAGTTAAGAACATAAGAACAGCCCCACTGCATCAGGCCATAGGCCCATCTAGTTCAGCTTCCTGTATCCCACAGTGGCCCACCAAATGCCCAGGAAGCACACCAGATAACAAGAGACCTGCATCCTGGTGCCCTCCCTTGCATCTGACATAGCCCATTTCTAAAATCAGGAGGTTGCACATATGCATCATGGCTTGTACCCCGTAATGGATTTTTCCTCCAGAAACTTGTCCAATCCCCTTTTAAAGGCATCCAGGCCAGATGCCATCACCACATCCTGTGGCAATGAGTTCCACAGACGAACCTCACGCTGAGTAAAGAAATAACCCTAACCCTGTGGGTGAGAAGGTTCTTCACCCTTCACTCTTGAGCTGTGGTTCCAGTTCCCCCCCCCCTCACAAGCTACCCATGCTCAGCATGGGTCATTTTTGCCCTGTGGGAAGAAAAGCAGCTGGGAGGGGGAATTTAGACACAACACCACTAAATTCTCATGTGTCTCCCATTTCATTTATCATTCTGTCCTGAACCGAAGATTATAGAAGATTATAGAGCAGATGTAGGCAACCTATGGCCTGTGGACCTAATCTTGCCCACCACCCGAAATCATCCAGCCCATACCTTTAAAAAGATATATCCAGTCAATTTGCAGTTGTCCTAAAAAAGAATTCAAGTTTGTAATTCTATCTGTAAGGCTTACAGTGTAAGCAGACCAAGGGCATGTGTCTCTCTCTGCTATGCCCATCTCTTTTTTTCTTAGCTGTATGGCCTAATTGAACATAAGAACATCAGAAGAGCCCCACTGGATCAAATCAAAGGCCCATCTAGTCCAGCTTCTTGTATCTCACAGTGGCCCACCAGATGCTTCAGGAAGCCACACAAGACAACAAGAAAAAGGTTGCTGCCCCTTTCGTAGAGCTTTGCTGATACTGAAACAACTAGGAATTCCTTACATGTGTATCAAGGACATCCTGGGCAATTACAACAGCTTCAGTTTTCCTGATTGTTAAGGTTTAAGCACACAAACCATGTGGTTCAAATCAGTCATATGTACTGAAGTCAACAGCACTATGCTGTAGAAAATAGTTTGTGAGTTGCAGCTTCCATTTACAGGAAGCCAGGTTAATTCTGAGACATATATGACTGATGTTTTTTCAAAATTAGGAACACTGCAAATCTTGTAAAATAGTAGAGAAACTGAATAATTGTAATGTGATTGAGCACATTGCTTTCAATGAAAAGTGCCATATAAAATAAATGTGCAACTAACTATTCCAGGTTTAAAGAACCAGGTACTCCTTTTTGTTTTATAACTTTGGTATTGGCAACCTTCAGTCTCGAAAGACTATGGTATTGCGCTCTGAAAGGTGGTTCTGGCACAGCGTCTAGTGTGGCTGAAAAGGCCAATCCGGGAGTGACAATCCCTTCCACACCGGGAGCAAGTGCAGTCTGTCCCTGGTCTGTCTCCCTGGCTATGGGCCTTCCTTCTTTGCCTCTTAGCCTCAGACTGTTGGCAAAGTGTCTCTTCAAACTGGGAAAGGCCATGCTGCACAGCCTGCCTCCAAGCGGGCCGCTCAGAGGCCAGGGTTTCCCACTTGTTGAGGTCCATCCCTAAGGCCTTCAGATCCCTCTTGCAGATGTCCTTGTATCGCAGCTGTGGTCTACCTGTAGGGCGCTTTCCTTGCACGAGTTCTCCATAGAGGAGATCCTTTGGGATCCGGCCATCATCCATTCTCACGACATGACCAAGCCAACGCAGGCGTCTCTGTTTCAGCAGTGAATACATGCTAGGGATTCCAGCACATTCCAGGACTGTGTTGTTTGGAACTTTGTCCTGCCAGGTGATGCCGAGGATGCGTCGGAGGCAGCGCATGTGGAAAGCGCTCAGTTTCCTCTCCTGTTGTGAGCGAAGAGTCCATGACTCGCTGCAGTACAGAAGTGTACTCAGGACGCAAGCTCTGTAGACCTGGATCTTGGTATGTTCCGTCAGCTTCTTGTTGGACCAGACTCTCTTTGTGAGTCTGGAAAACGTGGTAGCTGCTTTACCGATGCGCTTGTTTAGCTCGGTATTGAGAGAAAGAGTGTCGGAGATCGTTGAGCCAAGGTACACAAAGTCATGGACAACCTCCAGTTCATGCTCAGAGATTGTAATGCAGGGAGGTGAGTCCATATCCTGAACCATGACCTGTGTTTTCTTCAGGCTGATTGTCAGTCCAAAATCTTGGCAGGCCTTGCTAAAACGATCCATGAGCTGCTGGAGATCTTTGGCAGAGTGGGTAGTGACAGCTGCATCGTTGGCAAAGAGGAAATCACGCAGACATTTCAGCTGGACTTTGGACTTTGCTCTCAGTCTGGAGAGGTTGAAGAGCTTTCCGTCTGATCTGGTCTGGAGATAGATGCCTTCTGTTGCAGTTCCAAAGGCCTGCTTCAGCAGGACAGCGAAGAAAATCCCAAACAAGGTTGGTGCAAGAACACAGCCCTGCTTCACTCCGCTTCGGATGTCAAAAGGGTCTGATGTGGAGCCATCGAAGACAACAGTGCCCTTCATGTCCTTGTGGAAAGATCTGATGATGCTGAGGAGCCTGGGTGGACATCCAATCTTGGGGAGAATCTTGAAGAGGCCGTCTCTGCTGACCAGGTCGAAAGCCTTTGTGAGATCTATGAAGGCTATAAAGAGTGGCTGTCGTTGTTCCCTGCATTTCTCCTGCAGTTGTCTAAGGGAGAATACCATATCAGTGGTGGACCTGTTGGCTCGGAATCCACACTGCGATTCTGGATAGACGCTCTCTGCAAGTACCTGGAGCCTCTTTAGTACAACTCGGGCAAACAGCTTTCCTACAACGCTAAGGAGAGAGATGCCGCGGTAGTTGTTGCAGTCACCCCTGTCACCTTTGTTCTTGTACAGCGTGATGATGTTTGCATCCCTCATGTCTTGAGGTACTCCACCTTCTCTCCAGCAGAGACAGAGGATTTCATGCAGCTCAGTGACGATGATCTCTTTGCAGCATTTTAGGACTTCAGCAGGGATGCTGTCTTTTCCAGGTGCCTTGCCAAAGGCAAGGGAGTCCAGGGCCACGTGAAGTTCTTCTAGGGTTGGTTCACTGTCAAGCTCTTCCAGCACAGGCAGGCACTCAATGTTGTTCAGTGCTTCTTCGGTGACTACATTTTCTCTGGAATATAGCTCAGAGTAGTGCTGCACCCAGCGTTCCATCTGCTGCGCCCGATCCTGGATGACCTCGCCTGTGGCAGACTTCAGAGGGGCAATTTTCCTCTGTGTTGGACCTAGGGCCTGCTTGATACCATCATACATCCCCTTGATGTTGCCCGTGTCAGCTGCTATCTGTATCTCGGAACAGAGCTGGAGCCAGTAGTCATTAGCACATCTCCTGGCAGTCTGTTGGACTTTGCTGCGAGCAGTTCGGAGGACCTGCAGGTTGCGCTCACTGGGACAGGCCTTGTATGCTGCTTGAGCTCTCCTCTTTTCCTCAATGACTGGTGTCAACTCCTCAGAGTGGGCTTCAAACCAGTCTGCCGCCTTCTTGGTCTTCTTGCCGAATATGGACAAGGCGGTGTTGTAAACGGTATTCTTGAAATGTTCCCATCTGTTGGATGCGTTTGCGTCAGCTGGGCCTGGAAGAGATTCCTCAAGCGCTTGTGCAAATTCCTCCACTTTTCTATGATCCCGGGTCTTGCTGGTATCAATGCGAGGTCTTCCTTCCTTTTTCGTGTGATACAGTCGCTTTGTTTGCAGTTTCACTCTGCTGCACACCAGGGAGTGGTCAGTGTCGCAGGCAGCACCATGATAACTGCGTGTGATCTTGATGCTGGGAAGGCTGGAGCGTCTGGTGAGGATCAGGTCGAGCTGGTGCCAGTGCTTTGATCTTGGGTGTCTCCAAGAGACTCTATGTTGGGGCTTTGTGTTGAAGAACGTGTTGCTGACACAGAGACCGTGATGACAGCAAAACTCTAGCAGGCGTTGGCCATTTTCGTTCATCCTCCCAGTGCCAAACTGACCTAAGCAAGTGGGCCATGAACTGTTATCAGCACCAACTCTAGCATTGAAATCGCCGAGGATGAACAATGGTTCTTTTACAGGGATTTTCTTGACAGTGGTGGCCAGGTCATCATAGAATTTGTCTTTGGCTTCTGCTGGAGACGACAGAGTCGGTGCATAAGCACTGATGAGAGTGACAGGTCCTGCTGATGACTGGAGCTGCAGGGACAAAATTCTTTCACTTCCCAAAGTAGGTGGGATGATGGATTTCAGCAGGGTATTTCTGACCGCAAAGCCAACGCCATGTTCCCTGGTTTCGTTTGGTGGTTTTCCCTGCCAGAAAAATGAGAAATTTCTCTCCTTGACAGATCCGGAATCTGGCAGCCTAGTCTCTTGAAGGGCAACGATGTCCATCTGCAGTCTGCTCAGCTCCATGTCGATGACAGCTGTTTTGCGTGCGTCGTCTATTTCTTGCAGGTCATCAGAGAAGCCAGGTGTCATTGTCCTAACGTTCCAGGTGCCCAGCTTTAGGGCAGTAGTTTTCTGTTTTCTGTTGCATGGTACAGAGTTGTCGATCCGCTTGTCGGTTTTCACCCTAAACCCCACGCACCCCATGAGGTTAACGGACCGTGGCGAGGCAACACCTTACTGGCTGGGGACTGCCCAGCTTAAGGCGGGCGGTAGCTGCCCAATGAGATGCAATGATCTCTCCCACTGTCGGAAGCAGCCCCTGGTGTCATGCTCTACGCCAATTGAGCAAAGACTTATAACCGGTAAACTGCTGCTTCCCGTGTTGTGCCGACGCCGTATGGCGAAGTTGGAGTGTCCTCTCCAGTGCGTGAAGCCTGGGTAAAGAAGGTATGGAGGATAGGCTGTTACCCATGCAGCAAATCCCCCCTCTCCACGTCGCTGGAATGGTCCAATGGAAAGGCAGAAGCCAATACGGTTGGTTCCAGCGGCGTCGCAGGAGTTGCCAGAACGTGACTGTATTCAGCCATGAACTGCCTCAGGGACTCCGGCTCCTGATTTTGCCTCGAGGTTGACTCCTGAAGCCTTTTCCACAACTGGATGTAGCCACAAGGCAGTGGAGGTTTGAGGTCAGAGTTTCCTTCTCTTAGATGAGCTAAGAAGGTTAAAAATACTGCAGACTGTACCTGGAAAATGCTCACCACATCTGGAAGAATTCATGTGAGTTCTTGACATGTTAAATGACTGTGCCACCGGGTAGATGGGACTCGTCAGCCTAGGAAGGCAGCTCATCTAAGAGAAGGAAACTCTGACCTCAAACCTCCACTGCCTTGTTTTATAACTATAGGAAACATAACTTGATTTTTAGAAGCAGATGTTGATTCATGTTGATTGTTGATCAGAGGTGATCCACTTATAACAGTGGTGTAACAGCCCAACCAGAACATTTTCCCCACCATAGAACTTAGCCACACCAAAACAGGATGGCTGGGGGGGAGGGGCGGCAATTGGGAGGCTTGAGAGAAGTTAGAAAAATATTTTCCCTTATGCCTCCATAAGCCTTTTAATTGCCAATGGGTCTCCTGTGACCTGTGCCAGGTCTTTAGCTGGCACAAGCCCTGGGGGATAAAGGGGAGATGTTGGCAGGCTCTGGAGGACATAGCATGGGGAACAAATTGTTTGCACTGGGATACAGCCCCTTGTGTCTCCAACATCCTCTCTTCCCCTCAATCTGGCCCCGATCTGCCCACCCCCTGCCCTGTTCTGCCCATCCCCAGCATGAGTGGGGCCTCTCCTGCCTGCTGTCTTGCACAATGTCCATCCTGCCATCTGCAGCGGTGGCCTGGAAGAGCATGGCTACATGTGCTTCAATAATGGCCTTTGCAATGCCCTAACATGCACTTTTCCACCAGAACACTAATTCTGGCAGCGGAGCTGCTTCACTGGATTGCGCCATACAGTCTGAAGATGATGTTTAAGTGTAGGCAGGAAGTAGACATTTGCAAATCTATGCTTACAGCATTCAGTGCTTCATGGGCACCGATCGCAGGACTGTCACATTCTAGCACTAGACATAGAAGGTGAGGCAAGACGTGTGGATGTAGTTTGTGGAAGGCAAAGAACACAACACGGATTGCAAGTTTCCCTTTTACAGCCTGTGCATAAGGAAAACAGAACTTTTTTCTCAGATATGATCAAAGTGTTATTTTTTTTAACAAAAAAGCAGTGTTGAAAATGACTAATAAGCATGCAAAACCTGATTCTTTGTTGCTCCCTATAAGTCTTAAATAGCAATTACAGCAGAACAACTCTCCTAAGAAAATTAATCTCTTTTGCTGTTCATATGGCTGTCAATCGGGCTGGTTTCAAAGCTCTGGGGTAACATATCTTCAAGCTCAGGATACTTGAAGCGCAAGTGGTGAAGCTCAGAATACTTGAAGCTCAGGATACTTGAAGCGCAAGCTGCATCTAAAAGGGCAGTTATGAAGCACACACATTTTGGCTTCTTTTTGATAACAGGGCAACAGTTCATAAGTTATGCAGCAGAATTCATGAAGCCACAGTTAGAAAACAACAAGCTGTTACTTTTTAATAATTTAAACCAAAGACTTGGAATAATGTTTTAGGTCCAGCTTCCACACTGAATACAAACAGTGGGCTCGGCAGAAGTTTTTGAACTCTGGTCTTTGATCTCTAGTCCTTGGGCTTGTCTGTTTCAAGGAATTTCACAACTCCTTTTTATCACATTACTCTTTTATTATTCTAATTAGCTCATTAACATATTGAAAATTCACAATAAACTTTTGTCTGGGCCTTGAAATCCACTCGGTTTCTGCATGCAGACATCAAAAGAAGGGATATGTAAGCCAAGACATTTTGCTGGTCCTAAAGGAAAGCTTCTGGGGTTTTTTTGTCCCCCCCCCCCCCCGTGAGAATGGTGTACTTACTATATATATGGCTCAGCAATGAATTCCATCAAAGGTCTTTCCGCAGGATCAGATTTTGCAGAATAGATGCATAGTTAGTTTCTCATATATAGCACAGTCTTTTTGGCTTGAGGCTGCATGTTAGCCGTGAAGATATGCATTCTCCCCACATTCAGACTGTAATATCGTGTCACTGGGAAACTCATTCTTCCCTCTGATGGTGAATGTATTGCCACAGTGTGTGGAATGTGGTTGTTTGAGTACAGTAGGTCTCCTGTTGGGTAATGCTCCCAATATCCAGGAGTAGCTCGTTTTAATGTATAAGGGCTGCGTTTAGAGCTCAGAGATTTGGGAATGCCTCTTTGGTTTCGCTTGAATGCTAGTGAACTTAACTAAGCATTCACCCATGTCTTCCACTACAGGTTTTTACAACATGAAGATTTTTCCAGTTCAGAGATGTAAACATTTAAAAATATATTTGTATCTGGGGTCTGTGAGCTCCATCCTTGCCTGTGCATCTCCCCAAAATAAAACACACAAGACATAGGCTTGGATTTCAGTTGGGCCACTTTATAAATTATTACTTCAGAACACCTGCAGCAAGGAAATTACTAAAAATTCCTCCCCTGGGTGTGGGAATCTGCCAACGGGAAAATGGTGAGAGACCAAATTTTCCCCCAGATTCATGGACAAGACTACCCTGACTCAAAGCCATGATTCATCTGGCAATGGTTCAAGCTTTTCATGGCCAACCCCAAAGGGTCAAGACAGCTGTACATCCACAGTACAGCACATCCAATCCTACATCCAGTCCTATCCAACACTGGCACAGCAGGGCCACTGGGCTCACACTACATCCAGTGTTGGATTCAAGCAGGTGGGAGGTCTCCTCAGAGCAAGGGAACATTTGTTCCCTTACCCCGTGTAGCGCCCCAGCCTACTCAGTGGGACTACTTGGATCTGAACCAAGGGGTTGGGATGTGAGGATGGGGGGTGGGGTACCTGCTCCACCCCCCTCCTGGGCCTGAACCAACCCCGGCCAACAGGTGAGATATAATGCCCACAGACCTTCCCATGGGCACCACTTACTCACTGGGTGTTGGAAAGCACTTCACAGCACTTTTACAACACCCAGTGCCCATGCTGCAGCTGTCTGACAAGAGGTTCAGGCTGCCAGTCACTTTGAGCATCTCAGCTTTTAATGGAAAAGTGCTATGCACATATTTTACTACCACTACAAATAATAATAATACTGCAGGTGATACATCTTTGCTACAGTGCAGTCCTGTGCATATTTCCTCACTGTGTTCTGTCAGGTGAAGTGTGCATAGGATTGCAGCCCTAGTTGCTGTCTCTGAGGACACAGTCCTTTCTTCCACCAGATGCTCCACCAGCGCAGGCTGCTGCAAATAAAGCAAATTGCTTTATGGCACAAATAATGTGCCATAAAGCAACAGTGTGGAAGTTAGTAGCTGCACCAACGTGCTGGTGCCAGCGCAGCCCTCGGTGCGCACTGGAGCAGGAAAGCTTTGTGTGGGGCAGCGGAGGGGTGGGAAGAGGGTATAGTGGGGGAGGTGCGGGGTGGGTTGATCGGGCCCAAGGGGGAGGCAGAATTGGCAGCAGCAGTGCATGCTGTATCCTGTCCCCCTTTCCAAGCCAGATCCACTGACAACGTTCCATTTGAATTTGCACCAGCAATTCAGCAGATGCAGATCCAAGCTGACCCATTGCCATGGCTGGAGCTGACTCTGCGGCAAAGGAACAAGCTCCCCCTTACCTCGAGGAGCCACCAGCATTTAGGATGAAACAGAGCCCATGCTGGCACTGCTGCATCAGCGTGGGGAAGGTTGGAGAGGATTGGGCTTTGAGCATCTGTCAATCTATCCATCAGGTTTTCTACTTCTTGCCATACTGTTGGCAGTTAATCGATCGTCTTTGTCAGTGTTTGGGCGCAATCCTAACTTGGACTTGGGCTGGCCCAAGTCCCTTGGACCGGCCCAGGAGGGTCACAAACATGCCATAAAGCACGTTTGCTCCTCCATGGGAGGAGGCCTCATTGGCGCATCCAGATGCGCCAACACGCAGAGGCTGGCGAAAGCCTCCGTGGCGGCTTCCTTGCATCCACTTGTGTTGGCGCACCCGCACCAACACAAGCAGCAAAGGTAGGCATGGGGGCAGGAGGCGGGAGGGAGGTCTTTCTGGGTAGGCGGAGGGTGGGCGATGGGCGACCCTGGGGGCGGGCGTGTGGGGAGCTGGGGGTGGGGATGGAACCCAGCAGTTATGCCGGATCCCACCCCCGTCCCCACAGAGGACGCAGCAGCTTGAAGCTGCTCCGCTCTCCTCAGATTTGCACCACCTCCAGAGGTGGCGCAGGTTCAAGGACACCCATTGGGGTGAGCATCCCTTACCCAGGGGTAAGGGGAAAAGCTGTCTCTTGTCTCTGGCTGAGCCGCTGCAGCCAACAAACCTGCATTGGATGCAGCGGAAGCCTCATGGCTTGCCTGCTCCAGAGCAGGTTTGGATTGCGCCCTTTGTTGGTCTCACTTGGAAACAAGCTTGAAAGGGAAATCATGCAGTTTAAGAAGTTACTTAATGCTGTCTGTTTTTCTGTGTCTTGATGGATTTTGTCCTGGAAAATAATGAGGTAAATGCAAATAAGAGGGAATAATTTGGGCATGTCTCTTTCTTCCGTGGTTTAAACCTTTCTGCTATTGATGTCATGGAGAAATGATGGATGACTTTAATCTAGCAGAAAGAGAAAATGGACCAGAGTCTATTTTCTTCTTACAGCCACAGTATGTTTCATTCAAAAGTCATAGGGGTTCTTGCACATTGACATTAAGAGCTCAACTAAAAGGAAGGATGGAGTGAAGATGCCAGCAAACTAACTTTAGTTTGCAAAGTAATGCGAATTAAGTTTTTAGCACTGGGCTTCTTTTACAATTGATTGTTTTTTAAGGGAAGCCTGATCCAGTTCTCCATACTATACAACGGCTTTCCTAGCTCAATGCCCCTCACGCTCACAACTCTCAAAAGCCCAATCATGGGCATCAGAAAAATTGCAACATTGTAATATTAATTTATCCCACTGCTTCTCATTGGAAGCAAATTTAATGTAATTATTATTTAATTTGATTAATTTAACTTCATCAATTATAAGTAAAATTTCAAAAAGTAGCATCCATTGCAATTATAATTTTTGGCCAGTATTTACTGTGTAATTGTACTGTTCTCCCCAATCATGCATATGGAAAGTATACTTTTCATCACATTGTAGGATTTGGATCATCTTCCTTCCTAGTGGGATATTATTCTTTGATTCATTTTTCTTAATCTGGTTGACTGTCATCTTTCCTGACATCAGCATTCATTTTACAGTAGAGGTAACATTAAACTTCAAGAGATCTTTCCCGCAACTTTTGTGTTCATGCTTGGCCCTTATGTCTGCCTAGTATTCCTAAACAGGACCTTCAACTGACCTTCTGAATTAATCACTTTATGAACTCTGGATATTTGCTTTGTTTCTGTGCCCCTTTGGCTGGTCCTAGCCAGATGTTCCATGTATTTTCCATCCCAACATCCCACGTGGGCAGAATTGTCATATATACTTTAACAACTAAATAGCTATAATTTTCTCAATATCTAGAATATGATGTTGCTTGTTGAGGAGTTACTTTAAAAAAAGAGCAATAAACTGTTCCATTAATCTATATTTCATGTGTCTTTGAAAACAGTCTCATAAAAGAAATGATTCTTTAATAGTCTGAGCAAGTTAGAAAAATACCAGCATTCTATAGCAACAGGAACACTCATCTTGTGTGGCATCTTGGAGACTAACCTGTTTTTATTATGGAGTGAGCTTTCATAAGCAACAACCTATTTCATCAAACATGTGAAGTGGAAAATCAAGAAAGTGATTTTTAACAGGATAAGAAGGTAATAAGTATGGGTTCCTGATACACACAAACCCCTCTCGTGCCCCTCCCCCTGCATCCCATTTGCCTCACCACTGCTCCCCGTTCCTGTTCAACTCCCCGTTGAACACCCCGTTCAACTCCAGGTCTACAGAGCTTGCGTCCTGAGTACACTTCTGTACTGCAGCGAGTCATGGACTCTTCACTCACAACAGGAGAGGAAACTGAACGCTTTCCACATGCGCTGCCTCCGACGTATTCTCGGCATCACCTGGCAGGACAAAGTTCCAAACAAAACAGTCCTGGAACGAGCTGGAATCCCTAGCATGTATGCACTACTGAAACAGAGACGCCTGCGTTGGCTCGGTCATGTCGTGAGAATGGATGATGGCCGGATCCCAAAGGATCTCCTCTATGGAGAACTCATGCAAGGAAAGCGCCCTACAGGTAGACCACAGCTGCGATACAAGGACATCTGCAAGAGGGATCTGAAGGCCTTAGGAGTGGACCTCAACAAGTGGGAAACCCTGGCCTCTGAACAGCCCGCTTGGAGGCAGGCTGTGCAACATGGCCTTTCCCAGTTTGAAGAGACACTTTGCCAACAGTCTGAGGCTAAGAGGCAAAGAAGGAAGGCCCATAGCCAGGGAGACAGGCCAGGGACAGACTGCACTTGCTCCCAGTGTGGAAGGGATTGTCACTCCCGAATCGGCCTTTTCAGCCACACTAGACGCTGTGCCAGAACCACCTTTCAGAGCGCGATACCATAGTCTTTCGAGACTGAAGGTTGCCAACTAACTAACTAAGTATGGGTTATGTTTCTCTGCTCATACATTTAAATGTCAGTCCTCACCTTAAATTCTACTGAAAATCTTTTCACAGAATTAAAGTTAAATAAAGTGTGACATTTGATCACGATTCATCACTGGCTATTACTAGAAACAGCTTTGTCTTCTAATGCAATAACATATAGTCCAGAGAGAAAAAGACCGATGCTTCCCTTTTAAAGCAAAGTGAGATGAATCATCAAATCATTTCATACGTATTTGAAAAACCGAACCATGACATACTAATAAGTAATGTCTGTTTCATTTGAAGGTTACAGTCACTTTTTTGGGTTCCTGAAAGAAACTGTTTTTGAGTTTCCACTTCTGTACATATCACCAGTGGCATAACTAGAGGGGGTGCAAAGCACTATGTTTGCAGGGAGTCTCTCCGCATTGTGCAGGAGGCCCCTCCTCCTCCCCTTAGGAGCCATTCTGGGCTAACGAACAATTCTGGTCTGAGTAGGGATCTCTAATAATACATTAAATTGAAACCACCATATTTTCTGCTAAGATTTAAGAGGAAACCCAGAATTGTAGTCAGTATTTGCCTGAGGCCATAAGAACATGTATTCTGAGACGTGCAGCAAAATAATGACTTCATTTCGGTTGAAATTAAAACTATAAAACAAGGAACTGTGAACCTTTAAGATATTTTTTCATTTAAAAAAAGGTTAAGAATTTTACACATGGTAAAGCGTATGGTGGAGCTGCTACAGGAATTGTTGCAGACGACTTTCATCTATAGCCTTAATAATGCTTTAAATAATTCACGGTGTCATGAAGAAGCTAAATACTTTGAGATGAGAAAGGAGGTTTGCAGTTTTATATGGGAGACTGTGATCAGGTTGTCTATTATACATGCATTTCAGAAACTGTGTATAGAATAATTGCTTTTTGTATTTAGAATTCTGGGTTTTTCTAGTCTTCTGGTCTTCTTGGGTGGGTGGGTGTGAAAATAAATGTGTCATACTCTAGTAAGAATTAGTATTAATCATTCATACACAAAAACGCTTTCAGGTAAATTATGCACTACAAAGGGTAAAGTAGTAAACTGATGAATCACATTCTCCCATCATATGTATGCTTACAAAATTGTATGCCTACACAACCATTGTATGCCTACAAAATCATATTAGCTTTTGGCCCAATCCTGTCTAAACACTGTGGTAGTGGAGCATGCGTTTCATGGTGTGCACAGTGGCAAAAATGCTGTAAAGTGCTTTGCCACAGCGCAGGGAGCTGGCGCACTAGCAGGAAAGGCCTCTTGAACAGGAATGTCCAGGGCTGAGAAGAGGATGAAGAGAAGGTTGAAAGGGGAGGGGGAGTGCAGAATGGGGTGGTGATGGGGGCGGGGTGGGCAGATAAGGCCCAGGAGGGGTTGGATTGGTGACACTGGCACATGCCATATCCAAACCCCCTTCCCAGGCTTGATGTACATGCAGAGATCAACTTGGACTTGCCCCAGCGATATCACTGTTGCAAGTCCAAGTTGACCCATAGTGGCTGATGGGGCAAATGTCCCCTTACACCAGTGGTACTCAAACTTTTCTGACCAGTGGCTTCGTTGACCCCGTGGCTGTTGGCCATGGCTCCCCATCATGTTGAGGGAGAGTCAGCATGGCTTCTGTAAGGGTAAGTCTTGCCTCACGAACCTTATAGAATTCTTTGAAAAGGTCAACAGGCATGTGGATTTGAGAGAACCTGTGGACATTATATATCTGGACTTTCAGAAGGCGTTCGACACGGTCCCTCACCAAAGGCTACTGAAAAAACTCCACAGTCAGGGAATTAGAGGACAGGTCCTCTCCTGGACTGAGAACTGGTTGAAGACCAGGAAACAGAGAGTGGGTGTCAATGGGCAATTTTCACAATGGAGAGAGGTGAAAAGCAGTGTGCCCAAAGGATCTGTCCTGGGACCGGTGCTTTTCAACCTCTTCATAAATGACCTGGAGACAGGGTTCAGCAGTGAGGTTGCAAAGTTTGCGGATGATACCAAACTTTTCCGAGTGGTGAAGACCAGAAGTGATTGTGAGGAGCTCCAGAAGGATCTCTCCAGACTGGCAGAATGGGCAGCAAAATGGCAGATGCGCTTCAATGTCAGTAAGTGTAAAGTCATGTACATTGGGGCAAAAAAAATCAAAACTTTAGATATAGGCTGATGGGTTCTGAGCTGTCTGTGACAGATCAGGAGAGAGATCTTGGGGTGGTGGTGGACAGGTCGATGAAAGTGTCGACCCAATGTGCGGCGGCAGTGAAGAAGGCCAATTCTATGCTTGGGATCATTAGGAAGGGTATTGAGAACAAAACAGCTAGTATTATAATGCCGTTGTACAAATCGATGGTAAGGCCACACCTGGAGTATTGTGTCCAGTTCTGGTCGCCGCATCTCAAAAAAGACATAGTGGAAATGGAAAAGGTGCAAAAGAGAGCGACTAAGATGATTACGGGGCTGGGGCACCTTCCTTATGAGGAAAGGCTACGGCGTTTGGGCCTCTTCAGCCTAGAAAAGAGACGCCTGAGGGGGGACATGATTGAGACAAACAAAATTATGCAGGGGATGGACAGAGTGGATAGGGAGATGCTCTTTACACTCTCACATAATACCAGAACCAGGGGACATCCACTAAAATTGAGTGTTGGGCAGGTTAGGACAGACAAAAGAAAATATTTCTTTACTCAGCGTGTGGTCGGTCTGTGGAACTCCTTGCCACAGGATGTGGTGATGGCGTCTAGCCTGGACGCCTTTAAAAGGGGATTGGACAAGTTTCTGGAGGAAAAATCCATTATGGGGTACAAGCCATGATGTGTATGCGCAACCTCCTGATTTTAGAAATGGGTTATGTCAGAATGCCAGATTCAAGGGAGGGCACCAGGATGAGGTCTCTTGTTATCTGGTGTGCTCCCTGGCGCATTTGGTGGGCCACTGTGAGATACAGGAAGCTGGACTAGATGGGCCTATGGCCTGATCCAGTGGGACTGTTCTTATGTTCTTATGAGGGCTGGAAGTGACATCAGTAAATAGGAAGTGGCCAGAAATATTAACTATATTAATATTAATTATATTAATCATATCATTAATTAAATGCAGATCTTAAAAATATATTATTAATACACAGCAATATACATGCTTTATAAATGATCAGCTATTTAGGTTTATACTCTCTACGATTTCTGTACAGAGTTCTCACCTATCAAATGTATGCCTAATAAAGGTTTTGTTGATTGTTGTTTGATATAAATGATCAGCTGCTGATCACTGTTGGAGACAGGATGCTGGAGTAGGTAGATTTTGTCTGGTCCAGGAGGACTCATTTTTTTAAACTTTGTATATTGGCAACCTTCAGTCTCGAAAGAGTATGGTATCGCGCTCTGAAAGGTGGTTCTGGCACAGCGTCTAGTGTGGCTGAAAAGGCCAATCCGGGAGTGACAATCCCTTCCACACTAGGAGCAAGTGCAGTCTGTCCCTGGCCTGTCTCCCTGGCTATGGGCCTTCCTTCTTTGCCTCTTAGCCTCAGACTGTTGGCCAAGTGTCTCTTCAAACTGGGAAAGGCCATGCTGCACAGCCTGCCTCCAAGCGGGCCGCTCAGAGGCCAGGGTTTCCCACTTGTTGAGGTCCATCCCTAAGGCCTTCAGATCCCTCTTGCAGATGTCCTTGTATCGCAGCTGTGGTCTACCTGTAGGGCGCTTTCCTTGCACGAGTTCTCCATAGAGGAGATCCTTTGGGATCTGGCCATCATCCATTCTCACGACATGACCGAGCCAACGCAGGCATCTCTGTTTCAGCAGTGCCTACATGCTAGGGATTCCAGCATGTTCCAGGACTGTGTTGTTTGGAACTTTGTCCTGCCAGGTGATGCCGAGGATGCGTCGGAGGCAGCGCATGTGGAAAGCGCTCAGTTTCCTCTCCTGTTGTGAGCGAAGAGTCCATGACTCGCTGCAGTACAGAAGTGTACTCAGGACGCAAGCTCTGTAGACCTGGATCTTGGTATGTTAAACTTTGTAAGCATACCAATAGAATTGTTTTGTCAAATGAACTTTGTGAACAACCAGTCTGACCAACATCACACACACACACACACACCCCTGTGGACCCCAATCCGACTAGTCATTTCTCCCATTCTCCTTCGATAGGATTGAACCCTTTATTAATTTAATGAAATTAAATTTTTCCAGCAGCTGGTTGGGAAAACAAAAATAGACCATGAAAATGTATCAGAGCTGATAAGGGTTTGGTTAGGAAGCTGATTTGTCTCCTATACTAGGAGATGCACAGCTCAAGCCTATGCATGTCTACTCAGAAGTAAGTCCCATTAGAGTCAATGGGGCTTACTCCAGGAAAGTGTGGATAGGATTGGGCTAGCAGTCACTTCATCAATGGCTGATAAGTATTCCCTTCAAATAGCAAGATTCATCACTCTAAAAATACAGCCTTTCCTCTTCAGTCAAACAACAAGATTAATAAATCACTTTAAAAACAGTACCCTTTTTCTGCTCCTGGCCAAGTAAAGTGTGTGCTTGTCTCCCCCCTCCCCCTTTGCCAGCTGCATGGAAGCAACTTTAAGGGGAGGGAGAGGAAAGCGGGAAGGTTTGGAGATTGAAAGAGGGGAGTGGAAGAGGGAGGGGGTTGAAAAGAGAGATTTCACTTTGATGGGAAGCGATTCCAGGCTGGGAACTAGGAACCAACCAGACAAGCATCAGCAAGGGTTAAGGACTGCAAGCTGAGCAAGCTTTGGAAACAACATGCAGCGAACACAGAAAGCGGCAGCCTCGGAGTGGAGGGAGAAGAGGGCGGGGCGGCAGCAGCAGCCACTCTCGCAGCTGACAGAGATGCAGAGACCAGAAGATGGGCTCGTATTCTGCCCAGGGGTGTGACTGTATCACTGCGAGAGGACATCCCGCGCCTCCCCTTTCCGTTCCTGGCGCCTCCCTAAAGAGCTGCGCCGCACAGTTTGAATAACACTGCCTTACATGGAGATCTCCAGAAGCTGAAAATCCCTTGTGGGATACAGCATGGCCATGCCAGCACGTCTTCATTGCTATGTGGCGATTTACAGCACAATCCTATGCACATCTACTCAGAAGTAAATCCTATTGAACTCAACAGGACTTACTACCAGGTAACTGTGCACAGGATTGCAACCTTAGAAGCCAATCCTGAACTCTAGTGCTGGCGATGTGAGCGTGTACAGCTGGTGCTGGGTGTCACAAACGTGCCCTAAAGCACATTTATGGCATCCGGAGAGTTGGCACTCATCCTCAGCATAGCCTCCTGGAGTAACACAGCTGAGTGGCAGTGCAGCTTTTTGGGTTGGGGGGAGGCATTCCGGGGTGGGGGGAGGGCAGAAGAAGAGCAGGATGGGGGGGACCAGCGGAGCCCTATTCCTCCTGATCCTATACCCCGCGTTGAACTGCAAAGTCTGACACGGGGCTTCTCTCATCTGCGCCAGCAAACTAGCTGGTAGCCCATTTTGGCATTGCGGCACCTGGTGCTCTGGAGCAGATGGGATTGAGCTACCTGTTAGGATTGGGCTGTTTGTGCACCTCAACATTTGTAAAACAGAGAATATCATATAACCCTGGCTGTTTGGGAGCTGTATGTTCTTGGTTGCTAATCTATTGTTATTATGCAATCTTATGTTTTTATTCTCGCAGAAACAGCATCAAGGATATTCTAAATCTAAATCCAACATTTTAAACTGAATATTCAGTTAGTTTTAAAGAAAATGTAACCATGTAGCCAAGTTTTTTGGAAAACTGTAGCCTTATTGAAAAATAATTAATGATGGTGCACACTATTTTTCTGATGCAGAGAAAATAATTGCTAGCTAAAAAGGAAAGCACCCAACTGCACAATTTCTACTTTGTAATAATTACCCAGTTTTCTCACAAGGAACTTGCCGTTTCGAAACTTTGGGTCAAATCTGCTTTATGTATTTTATGTGTGTGCGTGCATGTGTGTGTCTGGAAAGAGTAAGCACATTGCAATTTTTGCAGTGGCCAACAGTACCCCCATGCAGTGACACAAGCTCAAGGGCTCGTAGGGAGATATTCTTCCTGTGTACTCACCAGCTGTGGGATTCCTTTTCCCCCAGAGGTCTCAGAATTCCCAAACAAGCTCTGTGCTCTTCCATTCTTCATTCAGACATTGGCTGAGCTGCTGTTGTGGTATCACAGAACACTCGGGATCTTTCTGGAGCACTCACAAAAGGCAGTAGCGTAGCCAGAGGGGGTGAAAAGCACTAAGTTTTGCAGGGAGCCTCACTGCAGCCTGCATGCAGCCCCTGGCCTTTGAAGCCACTCCAGGAAGGGGATCAAAAAGGAGGCAATTATGGCATATTATAAGGAAAGCCAGTCAGCTTGGCTAGGAGTGAAAGCCTCAGGCACATTGAGATTTCTGGGAAAAGGAAGCGTGAAGAGCATTGCGGCTGTACCGGTGCTGGAAAGTTGGATAGGATTGGGCCCTTAGTTCGTAATTGTTCACATGGACAGCTCAATCCTATGCGTGTCTACTCAGAAGTAAGTCCCATTATAGTCAATGGGTTTACTCCTGGGTCAGTGGGGATAGGATTGCAACCTGAGTTAAAGTTGGGGCAAATTAAATGGGCTGTAATTCAGGAGTCTTAGAATATAGGGCGGTGGTTCCCAAACTTTTTACCACCAGGACCCACTCTTTTAAATGACACTGTATCAGGACACACCTAGGTTTACCATACTTTTTTAAAAAAGAGATCTAGAAAGAAATAATTTTCTTTCTTTCTTTCTTTCTTTCTTTCTTTCTTCTTTCTTTCTTTCTTTCTTTCTTTCTTTCTACCTACCTACCTACCTACCTACCTACCTACCTACCTACGAGGGTCGTTCAGAAAGTAATGCACCACATTTTTTTTCTCAGCCTACAGTATTGGTACGAATGCGAAACTTTAGATATACATTATTTGAATTTTCAGGAGTGCGCACACAAATTTTTGGTTTCTTCAGACAGATAGCGTAGTTGCAGCAGTGTTTCGAAATGGCGTCTGTAAGTGATGTACATTACAAGCAGCATGTTGTCATTGAATTTCTCACTGCGGAGAAAGAAACTGTTGGGAACATTCACAAACGTTTGTGTACAGTTTATGGAGAATCTGCAGTCGACAGAAGTACGATTAGTTGCTGGGCACAGAGGGTGAGGCCATTAGAAGGCGGTTCGGCAGGGCTCCAAGATTTGCAGCGTTCGGGGCGGCCATCCACGGCTGTCACACCTGACAAGACGCAGCTTGCTGATGTGCTCATTCGCGAGGACCGACGCATAACGGCTAGGCCTGGGGTCGGCAACCTGCCATTCTGGAGCTGCAAGCGGCTCTTTGAGCCTTCAGCTGCGGCTCTGTGCGGGGCCAACCCGTCCCGGGGAGGGGTGAGCCCCTCCCGCGACGCAGCTGCCGCTCACTAGCCCGAGCATACGGGCTGCAGCTGCGCCCCATAGGAGAGGGCGCGAACGGCTGGCGGAGCAGCTCCTCCGCTGAGAGCGAGCCCCCCACCCCTGCCACTGCACGTTCCGGAGCCACAGCTGCGTCCCATTGGAGAGGGCATGAACGGCTGGCGGAGCGAGCCCCCGCCCCCGCCACCGCCCGTTCCCTCCTGCCGGAGCCGCAGCCCGAGCCTGTGCATGTCTCCTCAGAAGTAAGTCCCATTGAACACCCTGATGATCCCCCCTTCCCACAAGCAGCCCTGACCCCAGGGATCCAAGGCAAAAGCAAGCAGTTGAATGCAGCTGCTCTCTCCTCCTCCCCAGCTCAGGGCACAATCCTGTGAGTGTCTCCTCAGAAGTAAGTCCCATTGAACACCCTGATGATCCCCCCTTCCCACAAGCAGCCCTGACCCCAGGGATCCAAGGCAAAAGCAAGCAATTGAGTGCAGCTGCTCTGTCCTCCCAAGCTCAGAGCACAATCCTGTGCGTGTCTCCTCAGAAGTAAGTCCCATTGTGCTTGCTCCCAGGAAAGTGTGCACAGGATTACAGCCTTCAAACTCCCCACTCAGCATTCCCCCATCACTCACTCTCACTGCTCCATTTCCTTCACTTGGAAACTTGAAAGGGGTTTGGAGACCCCTGCACCAGATGGTATTCTGTATATGTTTGTATACTGTATGTGTAACATACTGTATATGTAGCACCAAAACATATTTCACGGTTGTGAAGTAATCACTGTTAGTATGTCTTTTATTTTATGCAGTTTTGAAATCTTAGCTTGTTTGTTCAGGAGCACTTTTGTGAACAGTGTTAAGTAGTACTAAGTGGTCTTGTTCAGAGGTAGTATTGTGTGGAAAGGCATTTACAGAAGTACAGAAGTAAATGACAGTAAAGAATGACAGTATCCTTCACAAGCAGTTCACCTGTGCACAATCTAAAACTGTTGTTCTCCAACTGTGGGTCTGGACCTGATTTTTAGTGGGACCTCTAAGAAGGGAGTGTGTTATATAACTGGGACCTATAAGAGGGGAGCGCAAACTATATATGCAGTGTTATCTTCATTTTAGATGTCAAAAGGGTTTTGTGGCTCCCAAGGTTTGCTTTTTTCCGGAAAACGGGTCCAAATGGCTCTTTGCGTGTTTAAGGTTGCTGACCCCTGGACTAGGCAGTTGGCGCTGAAGCTGTCAATCAGCAAAGGAAGTGTGGATGCAATCATCTGTGCTCTTGATTACTCAAAAGTGTGTGCACGATGGGTTCTGCGCTATCTTACGGTGGACCACAAATCTCTCAGAAAAAACATTTCTTCTGAGTTGCTGAAACGTTTTGAAGATGAGGGGGAAGCGTTCTTGTCCAGGATTGTGACAGGTGATGAAACCTGGGTTCACCATTTTGAGCCCGAAACAAAACGACAGTCGATGGAATGGCGTCATCCTCAATCTCCACAGAAGAAAAAATTCAAAGCAACTGCTTCCGCCGGTAAGGTCATGATCACTGTGTTTTGGGACTGTGAGGGCGTCATACTCATTGATGTGATGCCAAGAGGCAGCACCATTAATTCTGAAGCTTATGTGAAGACATTAACCAAACTCAAGAAGCGCTTCCAGTGACTTCGGCGCCATAACAACCCAGGTGAATGTTTGATTCAACATGATAACGCTCGGCCTCACACAAGTTTGAGGACTTCGGAACACATCACTAAACAGGGTTGGACTGTGTTACCCCATCCACCCTACAGCCCTGACCTAGCTCCCTCAGACTTCCACTTGTTTGGGCCATTAAAGGATGCCATTCGCGGAAGACATTTTGAGGATGATGAAGAGGTGATTCGCACAGTGCAGAAATGGCTTCGTGACCAGAACAAGGAGTGGTACCGACAGGGCATACATGCCCTTTTGTCTTGCTGGAGGAAGGCCACAGAACTGGACGGAGATTACGTGGAAAAATAGAGAGTGTAGAAGAAACATCATTCTTTCTTGTGTGTAAGTTTCATTATGTTCAATAAATAATTGTTGAAGAAAAAAAATGTGGTGCATTACTTTCTGGGCAACCCTATCTCAAACATTTGTCTGCCTATATTTACACATGCAGGAACTGTGCACTTTGCAGGGTCATTAGCAACTACAGTATCCGATTTCTGAATAGCCCAGGGCTTGAAGCAATTAGGTATCTGATCTTTCCATCACCCTTTGGCAACCTACCAAACATCAGTTGGCCCACCTGTGGGTCCTGCCCCATAGTTTGGGAATCACTGAATAAGAACATAAGAACAGCCCCACTGGATCAGGCCATAGGCCCATCTAGTCCAGCTTCCTGTATCTCACAGCAGCCCACCAAATGCCCCAGGGAGCACACCAGATAACAAGAGACCTGCAAGGCTTCCTGGGAATTGTAGTTAAGAACATAAGAACAGCCCCACTGGATCAGGCCATAGGCCCATCTAGTCCAGCTTCCTGTATCTCACAGCGGCCCACCAAATGCGCCAGGGAGCACACCAGATAACAAGAGACCTCATCCTGGTGCCCTCCCTTGAATCTGGCATTCTGACATAACCCATTTCTAAAATCAGGAGGTTGCGCATACACATCATGGCTTGTACCCCATAATGGATTTTTCCTCCAGAAACTTGTCCAATCCCCTTTTAAAGGCGTCTAGGCTAGACGCCAGCACCACATCCTGTGGCAAGGAGTTCCACAGACCGACCACACGCTGAGTAAAGAAATATTTTCTTTTGTCTGTCCTAACCCGCCCAACACTCAATTTTAGTGGATGTCCCCTGGTTCTGGTATTATGTGAGAGTGTAAAGAGCATCTCCCTATCCACTCTGTCCATCCCCTGCATATTTTTGTATGTCTCAATCATGTCCCCCCTCAGGCGCCTCTTTTCTAGGCTGAAGAGGCCCAAACGCCGTAGCCTTTCCTCATAAGGAAGGTGCCCCAGCCCCGAAATCATCTTAGTCGCTCTCTTTTGCACTTTTCCATTTCCACTATGTCTTTTTTGAGATGCGGCGACCAGAACTGGACACAATACTCCAGGTGTGGCCTTACCATCGATTTGTACAACGGCATTATAATACTAGTCGTTTTGTTCTCAATACCTTTCCTAATGATCCCAAGCATAAAATTGGCCTTCTTCACTGCCGCTGCACATTGGGTCGACACTTTCATCGACCTGTCCACCACCACCCCAAGATCTCTCTCCTGATCTGTCACAGACAGCTCAGAACCCATCAGACTATATCTAAAATTTTGATTTTTTTCCCCCAATGTGCATGACTTTACACTTACTGACATTGAAGCGCATCTGCCATTTTGCTGCCCATTCTGCCAGTCTGGAGAGATCCTTCTGGAGCTCCTCACAATCACTTCTGGTCTTCACCACTCGGAAAAGTTTGGTGTTGTCTGCAAACTTAGCCACTTCACTGCTCAACCCTGTCTCCAGGTCAATAGGCGATCTCCTTCCATATATAACCCATCTTTTATAATAAAGGATGTTTAAATAGGGAACTTCTGATAGAATCTTATAGTCTCATTGAACATATGCATCTAAGGATACATTAATTTTGAGTTTAGATTTCATTTCGCTTAGCAGAATGTGGCAGATGCAAGCTGAAGTTCCCAGAGGTTTAAATTCATGTGTGTGTGTGTGTGTGTGTGTGTGTGTGTGTGTGTGTGTGTGTGTGTGTGTGTGTGTTAGTTTAAAGCATCATATGGAGTTAGCTGCAGAGATTCAGCTGTCTGGATCAAGTTACAGTGAAAATTGTATGCTTGCCATATTAAGGGCACCCATGGGCATTCTTAAATATGTATTTGTGTGCTGAAAAATGACAGTGATGTTTGCAACATTTTAAAAAGCCTGGGCCTGCTATGTATGCAAATTTACAAGCCGGCCCAGAACATATTTGCACCCATCCAGTTACTACTTGTGTGCTGGGGAACGCAAAGTGAGGTGTCTACAAATGTGGCCGTTTGTAGTATATGATGGAACCAGAGGTCTCTGAAGGTAGAAGCTTCAGTCCCTATGAATTCTAACATAAACTTTCTTTATATCTTTTTAAACCTTTCAGTGGTGAGTAATAATAAATCAAGGTTTCTATTCATGTACAGAATGTACTTCTGTTACAGTGTTCTATTCTGCTATTAAATAAGGTTCAGTTTCATGTAAGCTTTTGCATGAGAGCTTTTTTTAACTCTCTGAATACTCAGACATGGTGACATAAAAGCAAGACAAGTAAATATTGCATGATATGTTTCCAGTGGAGAAATCTCTATCAAGATCTCTATCATGCATTTCCACACTCTGACATTTTTGGACAGATATTGAATTATAAAAAAATGTTGTTTAGACTGCAGACCTAAACAGCCTCAGTAGAGAGAGAGCATGGTGCAATTTAATTGCCCTTGTAGTCCCCCAATAAATATGCAAGTCAGAGGCTTGGGTTAAACTGGGCCACTTTGAACCTGCATGCAGGGGAAAATGAACCTGCAGAAAATGAACCTGCAGCAGGGGAAAAAAACCCAAAGTCTCAACTACCAGCGTGCGGGCTACTAAACACAGGGAAATAGGACAGATCATCTATTCCCCCCAATCAATCACGAGTGAGACCACCCTGACTCAAAGCTGTAACCCATCAAGAGACGGCTCAAACTTACCATGGTCAGCCCAAAGCGTCAAGGCAGCTGAACAGCATAGGCTCACGGTAGTGAGAAAGCAATTGAGGTTGCCTTTGTGAACCAAAGCTCAGAGGGCTTGCCAGCCAGCCTCAGCAAGCCATGAAGCATCATCTGAGTGGTACTGGCTCACCCTCTGGGTTTCATATCTCAGGATGCACACAGGATTGCCAATTCCTGCCTCTCTGGCCCACACAACACCTGCTCTTTCCAACAGGCATGCTGCCTGGGATTGTGCCATTGGGTTCAATTTTGATTTTGTATCAAATGTACAAATGTACTGCTGTATAAAATGCAGCAGTTTCCTTTTTATTGACATGAAAATATTTGTTTAATATATGAGGCTAAACATGCAGATAAATGCCATTTTAAATCTGAACATGGAACAATAAGAAAAGAAAAATCAAGAAATTATTTTAAATAAAATAACAATTGGGGTTTGGCAGATTGCATCCAGGAAGGGGGCAGGTTTGACAACCGCAGTGGCTGCTGAATCCTAACCTGATCACACAACATGGGTCCACACTGACCTGGTGCCTCCGCAATGGTGGGGGGGGGAATAGGCTCTTATACAAGATATGCTTAATCCTGTGCTTATGTATTCTGTTGGACTTTTAGCAGTATATTCTTAACAGCCCTGCTAGCAAGTTCTACTGCATCACTGAAAGCAGAGTGTCTGTTATGCTATTCAGGGACATGTGGTGGGTAGGGAGGCAGGTGAGGCAGAGTCTCCCCTCCAGAGTCCTTTGAAAAGCGCCACCGTGTGAGGTGCAAAGCTTGTGGGCTGAGACTGCTTGCCATCCTCACACGGCTGTGGGGCTTTTCGAAAGACTCTGGTGGGGAGGCTCTGCCTCGCTTGCCTCCCCACCCACCGCACATCCCTGATGCCAGGCATGGCTTTCTGTTTGCCTGTAATTTTTGAATTTAGACTGGCAATTTCATGTAGTTCTAAAGCAAAATTCTGCAGAAGATAATGAAAGCAGCTGCTATGTTTAAAATTAACAATGAGTGGTTATGAAAATAGCTGGACAGATATAGCATTCAGAAGGTACATTAGCATTCATAGAGTTACACTCCACAAACTCCAAGTGTCATTTGTGAGACTATTGAACTGTACTGTGTTTGCTTCATAACTTTGATGCTTTGGCATAAATAAATTAATTGCTTATGTGACTGGAATGAGAGATGTAAACCTGTTGCTGCCAAATGCCCAATTGGTGAGTACATCAGCTAAATTGAAATCCTTCTCGATAGTCACAGCTTCTCTCTGTGTTACTGGGAATGTAAAGCTGGGTGAGTCCTAAAGAGAACCAAGATTATGATTTGATCAGACTGAAAGCACCACCATGGATTTCTACATCTGTGACCATCTCTGTGAAGAGCTAGGAACACATGGATCATTAAGTCAGAATTTTCATGCCAATGAACAGTTTTCAAAGCTAAAATCCAGCCTGAGAAAGGAAGGGGATTGGCTGCTTGACAGGATTGTTGGCACCAGTGTTTAGCTGAAATGGCCCAGCTCTGTGGATTAAGCCAAGACTTCCACATGGAACTCAGTAAGTCTGACTAGTTCATGCCATAATAATGAAAATCGAACTATAATCGTGATCGTACTATTTGCTGGAAGATTCTGAATTGTATATTTTCTAGACTGTTAGTGTTGTTGTGCTTCATGTGGTAGATGAAAAATAACATTTGCCATAATAACATTTATTTTATTATCTAGGAAGGAAAACCTGGAACTTAGGAGAACTGTGTAATGCAAGATGAGGAAACACTTTGGACAAATGTTATTCTACAATATAGAGCAATACCTAAAGTATATGAAAACTAGAAAAGTTTGTTGAGTTAGGGCCCAATCCTAACCAATTTTCCAGCACTGGTGCAGCCGCAATGCAGCCCCAAGGTAAGGCAACAAATGTTCCCATTCCTTAAGGAGGCCTCTTTGACTGCCTCCCCACCACAGGATGCAGTGCATGCCCCATTGGCACGGCTGCACCAGCACTGGAAAATTGGAAAGGATTGGGCCCTTCGTCTGTTCACTAAAATCATCCCCTCTTCCTGAAGCTTCTTGAGAGTGAAAATACTGCATGTGACTGGTGGTATTTTCTAAGATTCTAAGAACATGTTCTTTCCACATGCGCTGCCTCCGACGTATTCTCGGCATCACCTGGCAGGACAAAGTTTCAAACAAAACAGTCCTGGAACGTGCTGGAATCCCTAGCATGTATGCACTACTGAAACAGAGACGCCTGCGTTGGCTCGGTCATGTCGTGAGAATGGATGATGGCCGGATCCCAAAGGATCTCCTCTATGGAGAACTCGTGCAAGGAAAGCGCCCTACAGGTAGACCACAGCTGCGATACAAGGACATCTGCAAGAGGGATCTGAAGGCCTTAGGAGTGGACCTCAACAGGTGGGAAACCCTTGTTTGGAGGCAGGCTGTGCAACATGGCCTTTCCCAGTTTGAAGAGACACTTGGCCAACAGTCTGAGGCAAAGAGGCAAAGAAGGAAGGCCCATAGCCAGGGAGACAGGCCAGGGACAGACTGCACTTGCTCCCAGTGTGGAAGGGATTGTCACTCCCGAATCGGCCTTTTCAGCCACACTAGACGCTGTTCTAGAACCACCTTTCAGAGCGCGATACCATAGTGTTTCGAGACTGAAGGTTGCCAACTAGGTAAGAACATGTTCTAAATTCTAAGAACAGCTAGACTCCTTCTGCCTCCCCAAAAAAGGCTTTGGAACTGGGAAGCCTCTTTTGAAAGTGAACAGACTCTGGAAAGCTGTTTGTGATATCGTCTGTGGGTCTGATGTTTGCTCAGAGCTCTGAGCAAAGCCAAATCTTTATCAGCTCTTTTGATTGCAGGTCTTGGCGCAAACTGAGTTCCTTGGGCAGAAACTGTAAGCAGCCTATTTTGGGGCCATTTTATACAGTTGGCCCACATCTTACATGAGGGTTACATTATGCGGTCAGAGCGTAAAGCCAAATTACTCATAGTCAAAACTCTCTTAAAGCCAACATATATACTGTCTCTTTAAGAACTAAAAGCACAGTGTGAGAAACACTTTGGAACTCCAGGAAAAACAACTTCTGGCGCTCTCTGGGGCATAAAAAGTGTAAGTGGGATGGCGGGTGGAGTTGCCCACAGTATTTAAACATTAGTTTTTCTCTATTGGGGGGGTGAGTGAGTGCAAATACTTGAATTCACGCAGGTCAGTCATGCGAGACCTTGGATGTGACTCTGCATTCATTTGATAGTGAGTAAGGTAGGGTGGTCCAGATGCCTCGTGGTGCTGAGGATTCTCTCCTGAAAGATCCATCTGACATGTTCCATATTCTGCTCGCCTCAAAAAGAGACCATTAGGGGATGTATTATTTTCTTGCTATGAATACCAGGTTGTGTTCTGCCAATTTAATCACAGCTGAAATAGTATCCAATTTGGAATTAATTAGGTGCTTAAAAATAAAGATATTTTTACCCTTCATTTATTGAAGGAAAGAACCCAAATAATCTCATTTGCAATAAAATTTGCATTACATTTTGCATCCAGGTTGCTTTCCGTTTTGAAAAGAGAACCAGCCCTGCTCCATCTTCATAGTTTATGCATTCAATTTTTAATTAACTTTTTTTAATTTTCAAATCTCAGGGGATTTCTCTTATGGTTAAAGAACAGTAGGCATTATCATTATCACATGTCGCTAGTTGAACACCTAGAAGATCTTGTCAGTAATGAAAGACTATTTAACCTGGTGGTTGCAAGCGACCAATTTCGCAAAGGCCTTTAATCTTTTCACATTTGAGCGGCCTTTCTAATACAATTATTTCCTGAAGGTATTTTACAAAATAAAAGCTATTTGGTTAAAAACCTGGCCACATGTCTCCAGTTCTGGTCAGAAGACTGTTTAGTGACCCCTAACTGATGCTCTGCTGGTCTGGGTCCATCCATTGCCTGATATTACAGACCCCAACCATAAGTCCCATAAGAATTTTGAGGCAGATGAGTTTTCTCTTCAGATTCTGTTAGGCATGCCTCATAAGAACATAAGAACAGCCCCACTGGATCAGGCCATAGGCCCATCTAGTCCAGCTACCTGTATGTCACAGCAGCCCACCAAATGCCCCAGGGAGCACACCAGATAACAAGAGACCTCATCCTGGTGCCCTCCCTTGCATCTGGCCTTCTGACATAGCCCATTTCTAAAATCAGGAGGTTGCGCATACACATCATGGCTTGTACCCCGTAATGGATTTTTCCTCCAGAAACTTGTCCAATCCCCTTTTAAAGGCATCCAGGCCAGATGCCGTCACCACATCCTGTGGCAAGGAGTTCCACAGACCGACCACACGCTGAGTAAAGAAATATTTTCTCTTATCTGTTCTAACTCTCCCAACACTCAATTTTAGTGGATGTCCCCTGGTTCTGGTGTTATGTGAGAGTGTAAAGAGCATCTCCGTATCTACTCTGTCCATCCCCTGCATAATTTCCCCTGCCTCAAAGAAGGGTGACACCTGGGGTAGACATCTAGCCACCTGGGCATGAGGCGGCATTCTTATACCCACTTCCTGGGAGTAAAACCAATTGGACACAATGGAACTTATTTCTGAGTACACATACATAAGTTTTATTCTGTGAGTTTTATAGGATGCCATTTTGCGCTGGAAAGTTGGATAGGGTTGGGCCCTCAGACAAATAAAACAGGAAAAGTCTAACTGAGACACGTTAAGAATTCCTTTCATTTGCATTGTCTTCTCACCTGCCTTTCCAAAAGCTTTCCAAATGGTGGCAGGTGGTACCTGGAGCGCCATCTGCTGGCCATTAGCAGCAATTTCCAGTCCTTTTCAGTTTACCATTAACAATTAACTCTTTGCATCCCACTTTTTCCTAGTTCTGATTCTTCAATTATACCACTTATATTTTAACCCTTAGTCTGTCTCATACCAGGAGAGATGCAGTGAATTGTTATGACTCCTTGCTCTTCCTCCATCTCTGCTCATCTCCATCTCTGTCTCCTTCCAGTGTCTTCCTCTAGTCATGAAGTCATTGTCCTTCCCCTCATCATTCCTCTTTGTAAAATCTCTCAGCAAAGCCTTTGTGTCTTGGCCCTTCTACATGGGATTGCAAACCTTGTCAGAGGCAACGTCTGCAGTGTTCTCTACGTATATAGCATGCTGCTAGTGACAGAATAAATCTATAGCAGTCGTACGTAATTCTATACAAGTGTGATTACAAATGCTGCATCTCCCTCACATTAATGGAATTGTATTAACCAGTTCAGTACACAAATGTATTATTGAAACATAATGTATTATTTTTAGTGAGCACAAGTGCACTGGAAAAACTACACATGTAGCTGAATCCTGCTCTTGCAGATATTCCCAAAACAAGCATTTCATCCCTTTCATTGGTTGCCACTCTGCCAAAGAACTCCAGCAGCTCATGGATCGTTTTAGCAAGGCCTGCCAAGATTCTGGACTGACGATCAGCCTGAAGAAAACACAGGTCATGGTTCAGGATGTGGATTCACCTCCCTGCATTGGAATCTCTGCGCATGAACTGGAGGTTGTCCATGACTTTGTGTACCTTGGCTCAACGATCCAAGAACACTCTTTCTCTCGATACTGAGCTAAACAAAGCATCGGTAAAGCAGCTACCACGTTTTCCAGATCACAAAGAGAGTCTGGTCCAACAAGAAGCTGACGGAACATACCAAGATCCAGGTCTACAGAGCTTGCGTCCTGAGTACACTTCTGTACTGCAGCAAGTCATGGCCTCTCCGCTTACAACAGGAGAGGAAACCGAACGCTTTCCACATGCGCTGCCTCCGACACATCCTCAGCATCACCTGGCAGGACAAAGTTCCAAACAACACAGTCCTGGAACGAGCTGGAATCCCTAGCATGTATGCACTGCTGAGACGCCTGTGTTGGCTCGGAAGTAAGAAGCATGGCTTCTGTAAGGGTAAGTCTTGCCTCACGAACCTTATAGAATTCTTTGAAAAGGTCAACAGGCATGTGGATGCGGGAGAACCCGTGGACATTATATATCTGGACTTTCAGAAGGCGTTTGACATGGTCCCTCACCAAAGACTACTGAAAAAACTCCACAGTCAGGGAATTAAAGGACAGGTCCTCTCATGGATTGAGAACTGGTTGGAGGCCAGGAAGCAGAGAGTGGGTGTCAATGGGCAATTTTCACAATGGAGAGAGGTGAAAAGCGGTGTGCCCCAAGGATCTGTCCTGGGACCGGTGCTTTTCAACCTCTTCATAAATGACCTGGAGACAGGGTTGAGCAGTGAAGTGGCTAAGTTTGCAGACAACACCAAACTTTTCCAAGTGGTGAAGACCAGAAGTGATTGTGAGGAGCTCCAGAAGGATCTCTCCAGACTGGCAGAATGGGCAGCAAAATGGCAGGTGCGCTTCAATGTCAGTAAGTGTAAAGTCATGCACATTGGGGCAAAAAATCAAAACTTTAGATATAATCTGATGGGTTCTGAGCTGTCTGTGACAGATCAGGAGAGAGATCTTGTGGTGGTGGTGGACAGGTCGATGAAAGTGTCGACCCAATGTGTGGCGGCAGTGAAGAAGGCCAATTTTATGCTTGGGATCATTAGGAAGGGTATTGAGAACAAAACGGCTAGTATTATAATGCCGTTGGACAAATCTATGGTAAGGCCACACCTGGAGTATTGTGTCCAGTTCTGGTCGCCGCATCTCAAAAAAGACATAGTGGAAATGGAAAAGGTGCAAAAGAGAGCGACTAAGATGATTACAGGGCTGGGGCACCTTCCTTCTGAGGAAAGACTATGGCGTTTGGGCCTCTTCAGCCTAGAAAAGAGACGTTTGAGGGGGGACATGATTGAGACATACAAAATTATGCAGGGAATGGACAGAGTGGATAGGGAGATGCTCTTTACACTCTTACATAGTACCAGAACCAGGGGACATCCACTAAAATTGAGTGTTGGGCGGGTTAGGACAGACAAAAGAAAATATTTCTTTACTCAGCGTGTGGTCGGTCTGTGGAACTCCTTGCCACAGGATGTGGTGATGGCGTCTAGCCTAGACGCCTTTAAATGGGGATTGGACAAGTTTCTGGAGGAAAAATCCATTATGGGGTACAAGCCATGATGTGTATGCGCAACCTCCTGATTTTAGAAATGGGTTATGTCAGAATGCCAGATGCAAGGGAGGGCACCAGGATGAGGTCTCTTGTTATCTGGTGTACTCCCTGGGGCATTTGGTGGGCCGCTGTGAGATACAGGAAGCTGGACTAGATGGGCCTATGGCCTGATCCAGTGGGGCTGTTCTTATGTTCTTATGTGTTGTGAGAATGGATGATGGCCGGATCCCAAAGGATCTCCTCTATGGAGAACTCGTGCAAGGAAAGCACCCTACAGGTAGACCACAGCTGCGATACAAGGACATCTGCAAGAGGGATCTGAAGGCCCTAGACCTGGTGGGAAACCCTGGCCTCTGAGCAGCCTGCTTGGAGGCAGGCTGTGCAGCATGGCCTTTTCCAGTTTGAAGAGACACTTGGCCAACAGACTGAGGCAAAGAGGCAAAGAAGGAAGGCCCATATCCAGGGAGATGGACCAGGGACAGACTGCACTTGCTCCCACTATGGAAGGGATTGTCACTCCTGAATCGGCCTTTTCAGCCACACTAGACGCTGTTCCAGAACCACTTTTCAGAGCGCAATACCATAGTCTTCTGAGACTGAAGGATGCCAACATCAGTGTTGGGTCTCACCAGGAGTAAGACTAGCCTGCCGGACTGACAGCTTTTAGTGTATAACAGCTTTTGGCATCAGGGTAATGGAAAGAATCTCATCACAAACCTTCATTATTCTTCATTATTCTTCATTAGTCCTTCATTATTAAAAAAAAATCCTTCCTTTTTGGGGGGGTATGCTTTGCAAAAATGTCATAAAAATCACAGACTTCAATGTGTTTAAATAATATTGACTGGGATGCACTAGATTCTTAACCTGAGTGGGATGCACATGTAAGTACCTTGTCTGATTTTTTGCCACCACCTTCATACATAGCCACAGCTCTGGATGCGGCACTAAATGCCCAACGTCAGGAGTGGCACTGGAGGGCTCAAGATCTGCTGTGGGGAAGAGGAGGTAGGGAATCTGTTAGTTCTGCAAATAGAAGGCTGTTTCCTCTTCTGAGGATCCAAGTCATCATTAACTACCAGTAAGTGTATTTAATGAGATTTCTGTCCCCTTTTTGGCTGCATTTGAAACCTTAAGATAAAATTATGATTCAATTTCACAAAACTGAAATATAAAATACTAATTCAAAATTAAAATCCTTACTGTACTTTAAATGATGGCCTTTTTGGCAAACCATATTTTGTTGTTTTGCAAGTGTTCGCTTGTTTCCTTTGTCAAAGCCAGCAAAGAATGCTGATGCTGACCTGAAATTATAGTGATTTTGACAGCTTGAAATTAATTGTGACTCTTAAAATGAAATGGCAACGCAACAAAAGGATTGCAAAAGTAGCATTTTTCTAAATGTGCTCTTTAGAGAAACTGTCTGAAATGCATTATCAGCCACTAGCAATTTAAAATGGAGCTCTTTGAACCATTGACTAGAAGGTGATTGATTACTTCATTGATGATTTGCTTGCTGACTCCCTGACAAGTCTGAGTGTAAAAGGGCAATTTATGTGCATAACAGATTGTTGACATTTTGCAAGTTTATGAAGCAGATAATTCAGGCTATGTATATTGTGCGCTTGGCAGAAAATACACTGTCTATACATTCCTCTCATTCTTGAGTGCAGTAGAGATGTTGTGGTAACAATGATATTACAATATCAATGATACTACAATATCAATGATACCACAATGTCAGTGATTCCACAAATAATAAGTCCAATTTGATGCATTAAAATTCAGCTCCTGAAAAGGAGTTTTCAAAATTGTTTTAAAATGTGTCTAAAAACATTGACTCTGTTGCAACTTCAGGATGATCTTCAGATGTAGATGATTTTTCCAGTAGACTTCAGGAGATAGTATCATCATAAATTATTTTTACTTGGATACTTAATCAGCATTTAATATTTAGCACATTCCTACTTTTACTCTCCAGAGCACTTTGCGCACATTAAGGCAAGCAGCTTCCTCTTTAAATGTGTGCTTTTCTTTATTTGATCAAGACACCATGCAGAGGCTTTTATGAAAAATGTGATATTGCTACCATGGCTTAGCATATTTTCATGAATTTTAGTGTTGGCACTGAGCAGGCACTTGGATACATGTTCTGAAATTATGGGTTGTAAAATTATGGATGAACACTGTACGAACACTAGATAAGTTCAGAATGAACATGGATAAGTAAAGAGGAAGAGTGTACAGTATCTGACACTGTCCTCATTAAAATTTTCACAGCATGGAAGTGCCTCTTAGGTCAGACTGTTTTGCAAGTGTTCGCTTGTTCGCTTGCGAACTTTGCAAGTGTTGATTGTTGAGGTCAGCAATCTCTTATTAGCATAATTGTCTTCTGTCAAGTTTCACAATGTTCCTAAAGGCCATTTCAAAGATCTGGCCCAGTGATAAGTGCCTGTGTATAATGGATTGCAATCTCTGCGCATGAACTGGAGGTTGTCCATGACTTTGTGTACCTTGGCTCAACGATCTCTGACACTCTTTCTCTCGATACCGAGCTAAACAAGTGCATCGGTAAAGCAGCTACCACGTTTTCCAGACTCACAAAGAGAGTCTGGTCCAACAAGAAGCTGACGGAACATATCAAGATCCAGGTCTACAGAGCTTGCGTCCTGAGTACACTTCTGTACTGCAGCGAGTCATGGACTCTCCGCTCACAACAGGAGAGGAAACTGAACGCTTTCCATGTGCGCTGCTTCCAACGCATTCTCGGCATCACCTGGCAGGACAAAGTTCCAAACAAAACAGTCCTGGAACGTGCTGGAATCCCTAGCATGTATGCACTACTGAAACAGAGACGCCTGCGTTGGCTCGGTCATGTCGTGAGAATGGATGATGGCCGGATCTCAAAGGATCTCCTCTATGGTGAACTTGTGCAAGGAAAGCGCCCTACAGGTAGACCACAGCTGCGATACAAAGATATCTGCAAGAGGGATCTGAAGGCCTTAGGAGTGGACCTCAACAGGTGGGAAACCCTGGCCTCTGAGCGGCCTGCTTGGAGGCAGGCTGTGCAGCATGGCCTTTCCCAGTTTGAAGAGACACTTGGCCAACAGTCTGAGGCAAAGAGGCAAAGAAGGAAGGCCCATAGCCAGGGAGACAGACCAGGGACAGACTGCACTTGCTCCCGGTGTGGAAGGGATTGTCACTCCCGGATTGGCCTTTTCAGCCACACTAGACGCTGTTCCAGAACCACCATTCAGAGCGCGATACCAGAGTCTTTCGAGACTGAAGGTTGCCAATACAAAAATAATGGATTGCAGACTCAGTACATGTTGCCCAGTTTCCATGATCCTTCCATACATTTTATAGAGACTAAACTTTGAAATGGTCACAAGTTGCAGAGAGCAAATGTTGGAAGTCCATTTTGATCCATGGAGGCAAATCAGGCCTGAGAAGGGGGTTTGGATACACTGCACGCTGGCACCACTGATTCTGCTCCCTTCCATGTTTGATCTGCCCAACCCCTGCCCCCATTGCCACCCCATTCCACCCTTCCAATACCCCGTTGCATTCCACTGGTGGAAGCCCTTGTTAGGATTGGGCTGTAAAACACGTAAACAAGTTTTCAAGAAAGTAGACACAGCCAGGCTGAAAGCAAAGGAATTTGTAGAGGCCAGCACGACCTCTATCATAAATAAAAGATAATAAATAACAATATAGTCACAAACCTACATAGTCAGATAGGATATGGAGTTTAGGTATACAGGGGCCCCCCATATCTGTGGAGCTCGTAACCACAGATTCAGTTATCCTCGGATCAGTTCTAGGGTCTCCCCAGTGCGCACATTCCTGTGTACACACCCCCAGAAGCAAGGGGAGCTCTGCTCCCTTGCCTCCGGAGAGGCTTCTGAGCCCAACAGAGGCCAAGGACATCTGCCCCCAGCCTCTGCCAGGATCAGACTGAGCTGTATAGTTCAAAACACGTGACTTCTGGTTTCACAGAGAAACCAGAAGTGACTTTTTAATGCCTTATAAGGCATTGGGAGGCCTGGGGGAGCCCTGAGGTCCTGGACCATGGTGGGTGGTTCCCTTTTGACTATAATCTTATTGGCTTCAGACTTCAGCAACAGGTTTGGTAAGCAAAAAGTAGCTGTATATTCCTGGATACTGCAACTGTCAGAAGCAGTTGATGGTTCTTAATAGCACAAAGTTAACCCAGTCCAAGAGGACAAGTGATGGTCAAAGTTCATTAGAAGTGTGAAGATGCCTGCATTCCAAAGAAAACAGTGAAACATTTGAAAGAGAGAAATGTCACAAGAGACCTCAGAGGGAATGTGAGTCATTTGAAGAATTCCTGAAGCTTGAAGCTCATGAATCAGAGCTGCAACTCTGGGCAGTGAACAGTCTCCCTTGTAAGAGATCGAATCAGATAGTATTTGGCATGTCTAGCATAGCTGCAGAGCATCTCCTTTTACACATGGAACATCTTTTGCTTCGCATTGCAAGATAGACTTCAAAATACTGTATAATGGATACTGCTCAGAAAAAGGAAGAATTTTGATGTGTCTAAAGAAAAGACAGAAAAAAGCTACAACTGTCTGATTGCAGAGGGTCACAAGAAGGTTTGTGAGTAGGGCGGCAGCTACCTGAGCTCCTAACTGTGCACTTGGCAGCTTCAGAGTATCTGGGCACAGAGACAGAGGGGACAGAGAACACAAAGCATGAGATGACATGTTCCATGTGAACATGAAGTGATAGTCCTGTAGTCATTGTGATGTTTGCAATAGTCACATACCTGTCAGGAAAAAAAGGGGACAGGTTAGCTCCCGTTTTCTCTTTAGACAGAGCCAGCACCACATTGGGCCAGACCCTGGCACTGTAACAGGATAGGGGCTCCTGTGCTGCTTTCTTCCTTACCCCAGCAGCTCTCCTGGCTCTCAGTTTGCCAGGTTTGGACTGGTGGGGCGCTTTCTCCCCATCCCACTCGTGGGACATTTTCTGGCAGCCAACCAACACAACCAATGGGCTTGTTCTCAGGGGCCCTGACAGGTAATACAGTGGGGCTTGAGGAGCAAGCCCTATTGGCCAATGGGGAGGAAGAAGACTTGCATTCCTAATTGTATGGGCACTTTGTCCTTCCCACTGGCCAGTAGGGCTGGCACTGTGTCTTGTGAGCAGGGGTCTTGCTCACTCTGTAAGGCTCTTGCTCTCAGCTGCCATGATTTGCACAGCAGCTCCTAGAAGTGGATCCAGTATGGATTCGGAGCCTGTACCCACAGGGCCCTATATATGGAGTTTCCCCTGCATTTATTGTTAAAGTCTGAGTGTCAGGCTGTTCCTTCCCTTCTAGGGGTAGAGGAAGGAAGGGGGAAGTAGCCCTGAGCTCTGCTTCCAGAACACAGGCTTGTGTCAAACAAGGTAATGTTGGACTGCGGACTGTTGGGGTTTCACTCCACCTTTAAACTAAGGTTGGAAGGCAGAAGTAGCGCCAAACAGAGCAGCTGGTACTTCTTCCTTCCTCTCTGTTTGTCTGGCAAAAGAACAGAAAGAGATAACAAGGTTGTTAGCAGTAATCTAGGACCTCTGCCACAATTCTGAGCTAGGAAGCAAGACAAGGTGTTCAGATGTTTCATGGTCTCTTTTGGTAAAGACGCAGAGGAGGAGACACAGAAGTTAGCAGCTGCCTGAGTGCCTTGCCTTGATGCTCTGTAGCTGTGTGTGTGGTTAGAGTGCGTGGTTAGGAGTCCAGGTAGCTACTGCCTCGAGGCTTCTCGGTTAAGGCCACAAGGCAGTCTCTCCATGCGTTTCAGTCTGAAAACTGACTGAGGGATCTTGCTGTTCACCCCTTGACTTTAGGCTCCATTCTTTCTATATCTCTGAAAAGTATTTGGGGAGGGAGGGAGTGGAATAGCGGGTTAGTGGGTGATGGGAAAGACCTCGGGGGAGGATATAAATGGGAGAGAGTGACCATCTAACATAAGAACATAAGAACAGCCCCACTGGATCAGGCCATAGGCCCATCTAGTCCAGCTTCCTGTATCTCACAGCGGCCCACCAAATGCCCCAGGGAGCACACCAGATAACAAGAGACCTCATCCTGGTGCCCTCCCTTGCATCTGGCATTCTGACATAACCCATTTCTAAAATCAGGAGGTTGCGCATACACATCATGGCTTGTACCCCACAATGGATTTTTCCTCCAGAAACTTGTCCAATCCCCTTTTAAAGGCGTCTACGCCAGACGCCAGCACCACATCCTGTGGCAAGAAGTTCCACAGACCGACCACACGCTGAGTAAAGAAATATTTTCTTTTGTCTGTCCTAACCCGCCCAACACTCAATTTTAGTGGATGTCCCCTGGTTCTGGTGTTATGTGAGAGTGTAAAGAGCATCTCCCTATCCACTCTGTCCATCCCCTGCATAATTTTGTATGTCTCAATCATGTCCCCCCTCAGGCATCTCTTTTCTAGGCTGAAGAGGCCCAAACGCCATAGCCTTTCCTCATAAGGAAGGTGCCCCAGCCCTGTAATCATCTTAGTCGCTCTCTTTTGCACTTTTCCATTTCCACTATGTCTTTTTTGAGATGCGGCGACCAGAACTGGACACAATACTCCAGGTGTGGCCTTACCATAGATTTATACAACGGCATTATAATACTAGCCATTTTGTTCTCAATACCCTTCCTAATGATCCCAAGCATAGAATTGGCCTTCTTCACTGCCGCCGCACATTGGGTCGACACTTTCATCGACCTGTCCACCACCACCCCAAGATCTCTCTCCTGATCTGTCACAGACAGCTCAGAACCCATCAGCCTATATCTAAAGTTTTGATTTTTTGCCCCAATGTGCATGACTTTACACTTACTGACATTGAAGCGCATCTGCCATTTTGCTGCCCATTCTGCCAGTCTGGAGAGATCCTTCTGGAGCTCCTCACAATCACTTCTGGTCTTCACCACTCGGAAAAGTTTGGTGTTGTCTGCAAACTTAGCCACTTCACTGCTCAACCCTGTCTCCAGGTCATTTATGAAGAGGTTGAAAAGCACCAGTCCCAGGACAGATCCTTGGGGCACACGCTTTTCACCTCTCTCCATTGTGAAAATTGCCCATTGACACCCACTCTCTGCTTCCTGGCCTCCAACCAGTTCTCAATACACGAGAGGACCTGTCCTCTAATTCCCTGACCGTGGAGTTTTTTCAGTAGTCTTTGGTGAGGGACCGTGTCAAACGCCTTCTGAAAGTCCAGATATATAATGTCCACGGGTTTTCCCACATCCACATGCCTGTTGACCTTTTCAAAGAATTCTATAAGGTTCGTAAGGCAAGACTTACCCTTACAGAAGCCATGCTGACTCTCCCTCAGCAAGGCCTGTTCGTCTATGTGTTTTGAGATCCTATCTCTGATGAGGCATTCCACCATCTTACCCGGTATGGATGATAGGCTGATCGGCCTATAGTTTCCCGGGTCCCCCCTCTTTCCCTTTTTAAAAATAGGCATGACATTTGCTATCCTCCAATCTTCTGGCACCGTGGCCGTTTTGAGGGACAAGTTGCATACCTTAGTCAAGAGGTCTGCAACTTCATTCTTCAATTCCTTAATAACTCTTGGGTGGATGCCATCAGGGCCCGGTGACTTATTGATCTTTAATTTATCAATGAGGTCTGAAACATCTTCTCTTTTAACCTCTATCTGACTTAACTCCTCGGTCAGGAGGGGCCGTTCGGACAGCGGTATCTGCCCGAGGTCTTCTGCTGTGAAGACAGATGCAAAGAACTCATTTAATTTCTCTGCCATCTCTAAGTCTCCTTTTATCTCCCCTTTCCCTCCCTCACCATCCAGAGGGCCAACCGCTTCTCTGGCGGGTTTCCTGCTTCTAACATATTTGAAGAAGCTTTTATTATTCCCCTTAATGTTGCTGGCCATGCGTTCCTCATAGTCTTGCTTGGCCTCCCGTATCACCTTCTTACACTTCTTTTGCCACAGTTTATGTTCCTTTTTATTCTCCTCATTAGGGCAAGACCTCCATTTATGGAAGGAAGCTTCCTTGCCCTTCACAACCTCTCTAACTTGGCTGGTTAGCCATGCAGGCACCCTCCTGGATTTAGTGGAACCCTTCTTTCTTGGCGGTATACACCTCTGCTGGGCCTCTATTACTGTTGTTTTAAGCAGCCTCCATGCACTCTGGAGAGATTGGACTCTTTTTACCCTCCCTTTCAACCTCCTTCTAACCAGCCTCCTCATCTGAGGGAAGTCTGTCCGTCAGAAGTCAAGGGTTTTTGTTAGAGATTTTGTTAGAGATTTGCCTGGTATTCTTCCCCCAACGTGCACGTCAAAACGGATCACAGCACGATCACTGTTCCCCAATGGCTCAGTAACGTTTACATCTCTAACCAGGTCCTGCGTACTACACAATATTAAATCCAGAGTCACCTGTCCTCTGGTGGGCTCCGTGACTAGCTGATCTAAGCCACAGTCATTTAGCACGTCAAGAAATCCGGTTTCCTTATCGTGACCAGAACACAAATTGACCCAGTCAATATGAGGATAATTGAAGTCCCCCATGATTACAACCCTGTCCCTCCTTGTCACCTCCCTGATCTGTTTCCTCATTTCAAGGTCCCCATCAGATTTCTGGTCTGGAGAACGATAGCACGCCCCCAGTATTACATCGCTGCACAAGCCTGGTAATTTAACCCACAGAGATTCTACGGTGGAGTTGGACCCACCTTCAGTCTCTACTTTGCTGGATTCTATCCCTTCCTTAACATAAAGGGCCACCCCACCTCCAACAGGCCCCTGCCTGTCCCTCCTGTAGAGTTTATAGCCACTGATTCTCCGCATTCCACCAGGTTTCCGTTATGCCCACTATGTCAATATTTTCCCTTGTCACCAGACATTCCAGTTCTCCCACCTTTGCTCGTAGACTTCGGGCATTCGCATAAAAGCATTTGTACACGGAATGCCCCAGGATGGGCTGCTTATTCGCTCCTTTGTCCCCGCATCCTCTCATTGTGCCAAACCGTCTATCACATCCTATCACCCTACCTTTCCCAATTTCTTCTCCTACCCTGCCTTTGTCTTGTTGTTCTCTAACCTCCCCATCCTCATCCCATAGGGATGAGGAGTCCCGAACTGGATGCCCCTCGGCTCCTGTCGGCCTTCCCCCAGGGATCAGTTTAAAAGCTGCTCTGCCACCTTTTTAATGTTATGCGCCAGCAGTCTGGTTCCGTTCTGGTTCAAGTGGAGCCCGTCCCTCTTGTACAGGCCCCGCTTGTCCCAAAACGTTCCCCAGTGCCTAACGAATCTAAACCCCTCCTCCCTACACCACCGTCTCATCCACGCATTGAGACCCTGATCTCCGCCTGCCTAGCTGGCCCTGCGCGTGGAACAGGTAGCACTTCAGAGAACGCTACCTTTGAGGTCCTGGCTTTCAGCTTCCTGCCTAAAAGCCTAAATTTGGCCTCCAGGACCTCCCTGCTACACTTGCCCACGTCGTTGGTGCCGACATGCACCACAGCCGCTACCTCTCCCCCAGCACTGTCTACTAGCCTGTCTAGACAAGAAATGATGTCAGCAACCTTCGCACTAGGCAGGCAAGTCACCATGCGGTCCTCACATCCGTCGCAAACCCCCCTCTCTATGTTTCTAATAATTGAATCCCCCACTACAAGAAGCCCCCGACCCCCCTCCCGCCGAGGAGTATCCCGAGTGCGTTCGGATACGGGCCCATCCCCTGGAGAAGGGGTCCCCCCTAGGGGATTGTTTCCCTCCTCTCCAGGATGACGTCCTCCAGTCCCGAGACTTCCCACCCGGGCAGCTGAGGAGCTGCACGCCTGAGGTTGGGACGAAGCCTGATCGTCCCCGGAAGTCTCCCCACGGTCCTCCTCTGCCTGCCTGCGCTTCTCCAGGTCAGCCACCAAGGCTTCAAGGGAGTGGACGCATTCCCTGAGACCCTGGAGCTCCTTGCACCGAGGACACACCCATGACTTATGCCCCAGAGGCATATAATCATACATGTGGCACTCGATGCAGAACACTGGATAGCCCCCACCCTGCTGCTGGCTGTCTGACTGCATAGCTTTTGTTGTTGTTGTTGTTGTTTTATTTAGGGGTCCTTTTATAAACCCTACACTGTATAGCAGCCCTCTTCTCAAGGGAAGAGAAGGGCAGTGTATGGGGCCCTGGCCTCCTCACCCTGCTGCTGAACTCGCCCAGATGCTAAACTCTCGTGCCTTACCTGGCACTTAGTTCCCGAGGCACTTGGTTCCCAGAGGCCACACACGTGCATAATGCATGAGAACGAAAGACTTTTCCTATATGAAGTGATTTGCAACGGAATTCAAGATATATAAGTGGTAAATACTGTAATCAGAAAAGGAAAAATGAACCCTCAAGAGGGTCAGTCAAAATAATCTTTTTAATTAATCTGCTGATTTTTACTGCATCTTGGGATGCCACCCTGGAAAGCTTTCATGTTTGATTTTTTAATTTATTTGATGCATTTATACCAGGTCTTTCCCCACACTGTGGGCACCCTTTGATCTCCTCCATTTACTTTTTAAGCATGTAAATGCATATGGTTAAAACTAATTGGCCCCTCCAGTTCAAAGAAAAAAAAAGCAAATAGCTATATTTGATGGTATGCCAACAGCTGCCTGAGAACCAGAATGGAATCTAATTTCCCATTATTTTTTACTTCTTATTGAGCAACTGAAGTAAACACAGTTGAGTTCTGTGACTTCTACAGGCAATTTCTTGATTCTCATGAGGCTTTGACTGTGCTTGAGTTTCAGTACCTTAGTGCCACTGTCCTGAGTATGAAATGTTGCAGTCAAGCTCTTCTTGAAAGTAAATCGTTCCTTGCCACTTAAAGACGTATTTCACCATTTTAAAAAATTCTGATACAAGTGCAAGACACAGGCAGATTATTTTTTTAAATGTAACTTTCTATGAACTTCTTTCTGTTAGTTAAAAATTAAAGTTCCTTCTATCTGCAAAGTACATATTCCTCTTTAGTTAGGTTTCTGAGACCCCTGGGCCAAATTATGTTATACACATGCAAATATAGCCTGGTTGTGTGTTCCTTCACCCCCCCTTTTTTTTTTTTTTGCTTTGAACGCACTTCAGGAGGGGGTGAGTGAGAATCAAGAGGTAGTGAGAAGTAAAAGATACTTATCTTTCCCCATGTCTCCTCACCCCAAAATCTCTTGCAAGTGGCTTTCTAAACATAGGATTTCCAGTGCGTGTTTGCGAGGGGCTGGAACAGATAAAGAGCATCCTTTGCTTGTGTGAGGTTTCAAGTTCAATCCCCAGCATTGATAATTAAGAAAATTTTCAGGTTGTAGGGAAAGATCTCTGCCTTCCTTGAAACAGCACTGCCAGTCAAGCACTAAGTTAGAGGGACCACTGATCTGATTCAGTATAAGGCAGCTTTCTTTGTTCATGGAGTGCGTTTGCAAATCTTCAGTTTGTGAACCTGATAAATATACAACATCATGCATACTTAATTAGTAATTTTTAGTAGTTAATAGGACTAAGGCAGCGATTTTCAACCTTTTTCATCTCATAGCGCACTGACAAGGCACTAAAATTATCTAAGCGTACCATCAGTGTTTTGACAATTGACCAAGCACACTGCACTGCTGGCCAGAGGTTCAAATCCCTAACAGCCCTGATAATAAATGACCCTCTCCAAACACCCGTGGCGCACCTGTGGACTGCGGCACACCACAGTGCCACGGCGCATTGGTTAAAAATGGCTGGATTAAGGAATAGATGTAATGACTGCTCACTAGAGGCACACGGATTGAAGCAGACATTCCTACATCCATTCATGTCACGTTTTCCTTGGCTCTTAGGACGTTGACCAAAACGGCACTGATGACAGTGAGCATTTAATGGAAGGGTGGCAGTGGTCTAATTCTAATCTCAAATGTTTCTCCTCTCACTGAATAGCAGCAGTTCAGTTCATCGAGGAATTCAGCTGAAATGTATGCCACACTTTGCAACTGAAATTGTCAATTTTCTGTTGTTTCAGATGAGAGCCCATATACTAAATCTGCAAACCAGTCCAAACCACCCGAAGGAGCATTGGCTGTAAGGCGACAGAGTATTCCAGGTATCCTGCTCTTTCTAGTTTCCAAGAGTCATTCTTAGCTATTGGGAGTACACCTTTGACTTAATTGGAGGGGTTTGTTCTCCTGTTGAAATTCACTTCAAATTGTGCTGGCAGGTTACATTTGTGGTTTTTGCTTCTCTGCCCTACTCTTGCTCAGATGTTACAGCAAGCAGTGAGAAAGAAAACACAAATGAGTCCTGCTTTCTCTTTTCACACTTCCTATTTAAATTGTTATTCTTACTTACCTTTCCTGCAGTAAATGCATCAGGGGCGTGAAGCTTCCATATCTCAAAAGTGGGTGATGACCGAATCTTGACTTTGCATTTTACCCAGGAAGCCTGGGCAGGGGAAATGCAAGTTTCTGCCTTTTTTTGTTATATATATTATGTTGCGCTTTGTACAGCCCATGCTCGTTCCACGTGGATCAATTCTACCATGTGCTGGATGTGTTTAAATATGGAGATTTTTCTGGAGGGAGAACTAATGGCTTTGCATGTGACTTGAGCACTTTTCGGATGATCAAATGTGCATACAATGAATGCACGTAGAGGGAAGTAGTATTATGGCAGCAGTCACAGACGTGTGCTAGACCATTTGTGTGTTCTCTATGTGCATGCAAAACATACACATCTAGGCTCTGTAATAGTAGTCATACTATTGCGATACCATAGTCTTTCGAGACTGAAGGTTGCCAATACAATAGTAGTCAAGGAATGTGCTTTTGGTAGAGTCCCCAGCCATGCGTGCAAGCTTGTTCACTATTCATGTGGTTGATTGTCTGAAGAGTGATTTGAAGTCTTGCATTTCTTTAAGTAAATGAAAGCATAACAATGAATGATCCAGGTGGTGATCCACAAACCATTTAGAGTGATTGTGTGCATTCTTAAGATACCTTTTGTCAATAATTAATCTCTTCATAACCTTATAAATCAGATCTAGTTTGGTGTTTTGTCTCCAAAAGCAGGCAGGAAGCAACAAGATTCTTGTGAGGTGGCTCGTCCCTTTTCTGACATTGCTATTTTTTTGCAGTAGACATTTTGCACTGGAAAAACTCATTGAGGCCCTCATTCTGTCTAGATGTCAGCAGCTTTCAAAGCAGAACTCTGAGGGTTGATGCATGTTAGGCATCTATTTAAACAGTTGCCTTCATCAAGGAGCGGAGCAAAGGACATCTGAAACATTCAGCTTAAATCTGGGATTGCAAAAGGCCAGAATTCTGGTCTTCTGGTTTCAAGTGCCTTTTGCTGAGTTGTATCCTAAGGCCCAAACCCTAACGAACTTTCCAGCACTGGCATAGCGGTGCCGATGGGGCATGTACTGCATCCTGCAGTTGAGTGGCAGTCACAGAGGTCTTCTCAAAGTAGGTGAATGTTTGTTCCCTTACTTCGGAGCTGCATTTCCCTTATGTCAGTGCTGGAAAGTGGGTTAGGATTGTGCCCGAAGAAAGTTGGCCATGACTTACGGCCCAATCCTAAAGGCCTTGTCTGACAGCAGATCTTCCAATCCACTGTCATTAAAGGCCTAGTGACCATCACACCACCATTGCACTCAATGGGGCTGCTGTGGAAATGGCCAGCGGCACACCATACACACAAGAATTGCCTATACAGCACCATCACAGCTGAATGTTTCTAGTTTCAAAGTAGCCTTCTGCATAACTTTATCACTGATTTTTGTGGGTGAGGTCAGAGACTCATAAGGGAACAGGTGGGTCAGTGTGGGTAGTTCAGGGGAAGGAGGAGGCAGATCCCAGTGGAAGCAACTTGTGCCAGAATGCTATCACCCCCTTCCTCTCCTCGGACTCACACCAACAAAGGTGGTGTAGGTCCCAGGAGATCCATTGCCAACCAGATGGTGTACCAAGGTGTACATAAAAATGTTTTCTGCTTATCTCTTCTGGACAGAGTGGATAGAGAGATGCTCTTTACACTCTCACATAACACCAGAACCAGGGGACATCCACTAAAATTGAGTGTTGGGAGAGTTAGAACAGACAAAAGAAAATATTTCTTTACTCAGCGTGTGGTTGGTCTGTGGAACTCCTTGCCACAGAATGTGGTGATGGCGTCTGGCCTGCACGCCTTTAAAAGGGGATTGGACACGTTTCTGGAGGAAAAATCCATTATGGGTTACAAGCCATGATGTGTTTGCACAACCTCCTGATTTTAGAAATGGGTTATGTCAGAATGCCAGTTGCAAGGGAGGGCACCAGGATGAGGTCTCTTGCTATCTGGTGTGCTCCCTGGGGCATTTGGTGGGCCGCTGTGAGATACAGGAAGCTGGACTAGATGGGCCTATGGCCTGATCCAGTGGGGCTGTTCTTATGTTCTTAACTACAATTCCCAGGAGGCCTTGCAGGTCTCTTGTTGTCTGGTGTGCTCCCTGGGGCATTTGGTGGGCCGCTGTGAGATACAGGAAGCTGGACTAGATGGGCCTATGGCCTGATCCAGTGGGGCTGTTCTTATGTTCTTATGTTCTTGACCTTCTGGTCATACACCCCCACCATCACTATACGATGCAGCATATGCTCTGTCAGCATGGCTGCATGCTATGGAGTGACGGGATAGGACTGGGTTGTAAATGCAATTGAAATTAATGGAATTTAAGTTAGTAACGATTGACTTGTTTCATTGGTTTCAATGGTGCTCAGTGATGGCTAATTTTCTTCCTTGTAACTAACTTTCTTGAGACAGAACCTGTAGTATTTATACTTCATCCTTCTATCACCTAGAAACATTATTCTGGGGTGTCTTCAATGAAATGATCCTCCATTGATTTGCGCAGCTGAAATATGCACAACTTCTCATGGAAAGTCTTAATAATAACTGTACCCATTGCTATCTGTACTGCATAATCTTTGTGTGAGCATGTTCAAAATGCAACAGCCTTTGTGATACTTGATTGCAGCAATACCCGGAATGACTTTATATGCAAGCTGTGAGCAGAATGGAATGTGTGGCCCACTTCACAGGGAACTGAAATCACAGGGACCAAGTTGTGAAGCAAGATCAGTGACAACTTCCACTGCCCTTTCAAGATAGACGTGTGCCTGTAGAGTTCCATTCATATAAGTACATTGGAGCACCGCTGCTAAAAACGCTCAGCAATTCCCTCAGTGTGTCTCTAGTGACTGTCATACATAGATGACCCTACAGCAGACTCACAATATATGATTTTATCATTGACTTGACCTCTTGCTGCTACATCTTATGCTTTGAAATAGATAGGAAGACAGGGATCTTTTATGAATAATAAGAGACCTGTCATCCAAAGCACTGAGACTTCCCTGCCAATTCACAATGTCACTTCTGGTCACATTTTCCACTGTTATATCATTGATATAATTTCAGTCTGGAGTCCCAGAATAATGAATGGTCACTCCTTTAACATCAAACACACATGAGAATGTAATATAGCACATCTGTTGAGGTGGAAGGAAGGTTTTTAGGAAAGAAAAGGCAATGTTCTGTGTGACCATAAAGGTCTGGAAAAGGAAATTAATTTCTAGAAAGGTGTAGAGTGCTCAGTTCTGTCACATTACATAAGAACATAAGAACAGCCCCACTGGATCAGGCCATAGGCCCATCTAGTCCAGCTTCCTGTATCTCACAGCGGCCCACCAAATGCCCCAGGGAGCACACCAGATAACAAGAGACCTCGTCCTGGTGCTCTCTCCTACATCTGGCATTCTGACTTAACCCATTCCTAAAATCAGGAGGTTGCGCATACACATCATGGCTTGTACCCCATAATGGATTTTTCCTCCAGAAACTCGTCCAATCCCCTTTTAAAGGTGTCTAGGCTAGACGCCAGCACCACATCCTGTGGCAAGGAGTTCCACAGACCGACCACGCGCTGAGTAAAGAAATATTTCTTTTGTCTGTCCTAACCCGCCCAACACTCAATTTTAGTGGATGTCCCCTGGTTCTGGTATTATGTGAGAGTGTAAAGAGCATCTCCCTATCCACTCTGTCCATCCCCTGCATAATTTTGTATGTCTCAATCATGTCCCCCTCAAGCGTCTCTTTTCTAGGCTGAAGAGGCCCAAACGCCGTAGCCTTTCCTCATAAGGAAGGTGCCCCAGCCCCGTAATCAGCTTAGTCGCTCTCTTTTGCACCTTTTCCATTTCCACTATGTCTTTTTTGAGATGCGGCGACCAGAACTGGACACAATACTCCAGGTGTGGCCTTACCATCGATTTGTACAACGGCATTATAATATTAGCCGTTTTGTTCTCAATACCCTTCCTAATGATCCCAAGCATAGAATTGGCCTTCTTCACTGCCGCCGCACATTGGGTCGACACTTTCATCGACCTGTCCACCACCACCCCAAGATCTCTCTCCTGATCTGTCACAGACAGCTCAGAACCCATCAGCCTATATCTAAAGTTTTGATTTTTTGCCCCAATGTGCATGACTTTACACTTACTGACATTGAAGCGCATCTGCCATTTTGCTGCCCATTCTGCCAGTCTGGAGAGATCCTTCTGGAGCTCCTCACAATCACTTCTGGTCTTTACCACTCGGAAAAGTTTGGTGTCGTCTGCAAACTTAGCCACTTCACTGCTCAACCCTGTCTCCAGGTCATTTATGAAGAGGTTGAAAAGCACCGGTCCCAGGACAGATCCTTGGGGCACACCGCTTTTCACCTCTCTCCATTGTGAAAATTGCCCATTGACACCCACTCTCTGCTTCCTGGCCTCCAACCAGTTCTCAATCCACGAGAGGACCTGTCCTCTAATTCCCTGACTGTGGAGTTTTTTCAGTAGCCTTTGGTGAGGGACCGTGTCAAACGCCTTCTGAAAGTCCAGATATATAATGTCCATGGGTTCTCCCACATCCACATGCCTGTTGACCTTTTCAAAGAATTCTATAAGGTTCGTAAGGCAAGACTTATCCTTACAGAAGCCATGCTGACTCTCCCTCAGCAAGGCCTGTTCGTCTATGTGTTTTGAGATCCTATCTTTGATGAGGCATTCCACCATCTTACCCGGTATGGATGTTAGGCTGACCGGCCTATAGTTTCCCGGGTCCCCCCTCTTTCCCTTTTAAAAATAGGCGTGACATTTGCTATCCTCCAATCTTCTGGTACCGTGGCTGTTTTGAGGGACAAGTTGCATACCTTAGTTAAGAGATCTGCAACTTCATTCTTCAATTCCTTAATAACCCTTGGGTGTATGCCATCAGGGCCCGGTGACTTATTGATCTTTAATTTATCAATGAGGTCTGAAACATCTTCTCTTTTAACCTCTATCTGACTTAACTCCTCGGTTAGGAGGGGCCGTTCGGGCAGCGGTATCTGCCGAGGTCTTCTGCCGTGAAGACAGATGCAAAGAACTCATTTAATTTCTCTGCCATCTCTAAGTCTCCTTTTATCTCCCTTTCCCTCCCTCACCATCCAGAGGGCCAACCGCTTCTCTGGCGGGTTTCTGCTTCTAACATATTTGAAGAAGCTTTTATTATTCCCCTTAATGTTGCTGGCCATGCGTTCCTCATAGTCTCGCTTGCCTCCCCTATCACCTTCTTACATTTCTTTTGCCACGTTTATGTTCCTTTTTATTCTCTTCATTAGGGCAAGACTTCCATTTACGGAAGGAAGCTTCCTTGGCCCTTCACAGCCTCTCTAACTTGGCTGGTTAGCCATGCGGGCACTCTCCTGGATTTAGTGGAACCCTTCTTTCTTTGCGGTATACACCTCTGCTGGCCTCTATTACTGTTGTTTTAAGCAGCCTCCATGCACTCTGGAGAGACTGGACTCTTTTTACCCTCCCTTTCAACCTCCTTCTAACCAGCCTCCTCATTTGAGGGAAGTCCGCCCGTCGGAAGTCAAGGGTTTTTGTTAGAGATTTGCCTGGTATTCTTCCCCCAACGTGCACGTCAAAACGGATCGCAGCATGATCACTGTTCCCCAATGGCTCAGTAACGTTTACATCTCTAACCAGGTCCTGCGTACCGCACAAAATTAAATCCAGAGTCACCTGTCCTCTGGTGGGCTCCTTGACTAACTGATCTAAGCCACAGTCATTTAGCACGTCAAGAAATCCGGTTTCCTTATCGTGACCAGAACACAAATTGACCCAGTCAATATGAGGATAATTGAAGTCCCCCATGATTACAACCCTGTCCTTCCTTGTCACCACCCTGAGCTGTTTCCTCATTTCAAGGTCCCCATCAGATTTCTGGTCTGGAGGACGATAGCATGCCCCCAGTATTACATCACTGCACAAGCCTGGTAATTTAACCCACAGAGATTCTACGGTGGAGTCGGACCCACCTTCAATCTCTACTTTGCTGGATTCTATCCCTTCCTTAACATAAAGGGCCACCCCACCTCCAACACGCCCCTGCCTGTCCCTCCTGTAGAGTTTATAGCCCGGGATTGCGGTATCCCACTGATTCTCCGCATTCCACCAGGTTTCCGTTATGCCCACTATGTCAATATTTTCCCTTTACAACATTACAACATTACAACAAAAGCCTACATGCAACCCTATACAGCACCATAACATTTTGTGGCTGAATTTTTCTCGTTTCAAATTTGCCTTTTGCATGTCATAATAACATTATCATGGGTCTGAGGTTGGCCAGATCAGACACTGTCTGGGGGGCCAGGAGTTCCTCTGGACCCACCTGGCTGACTGTAGCTGCTGACTCACTTATTCATGGCAACAGTGGTGTGATGTGGTCAGCTGAGCATGTTGCTCTGTTTTTGCTTTCTTCTGGAGAGCCTTGGTCCTTGGAGAGCAGGTGTGATTGGCTGGAAGAATGGAGGAGGATCAATGCAGCTTTCCCACTGGTTTGCCTCCTTCCTCTCCTCCCATCCACAGCCACTTGGGTTGCTCTCCAGGGATCTGGGTGCTTTGTGAACAGGCTAATTTGCTGTGGGGCGATGGAGGAGAAGGAACTGCCCACGTGAGACTTGCCTGGGCAGTTCTTCCATTGCCCCCCCTCCCCGTATAAATTGGGTTGCCTGCCAGCCCGCTTGCTTATTCACCCATGACACCAATAACAATAGAGGAAAGGCACACGAAGGGAGGGGAAAGCATTGGTCCAATGTGTGCATGTGCATGCACTCAGAGATTCTTACAGTAAAGTCCCTGCAGTTGTGATGCAACCTGCATGGAAGCTGTGGATTTTGATATATACCATAACAGTCTTAAGTAAACGAATGTAATGGGGAGAAGGAGACAGATTTATCTTTATTTTCTAGTTTTAGATCAAACAGAGAAAGTATCTGTAGGATCTCTCTGCATTGCTTAATACCCAAGGTGCAGGGGGGCAGGGGCAGATGGAGTTTCTCCTTTCATGTCACTACCAGTTGCTCACCCCAGATAACTGGCTCCTAGTTCATTGAGAGATCACCTGCCAAGTGGATGAGGCCTCGATCCAGAGAAGAAAGGGCTGTTCAGACAGGATGCCTCTGCTCCTACAAGGCTCTACCATCCCAGAACCCACTCCTGGTGCCTCCATGTAAAGGAGAGGGGGTTGAAGGGTCGCACCTGGAATGCAAAAAAGTTCAGGAAGGCCACAGCCAGGTAGTATCCCTTTCTGTTTGTCCTATTCTTGTTTACCCTGTTACTTGGAGAGATGAATTAGAGATGGCAAAAAGGCTCCGTTGTGCATAACATCTGCACTTTGCTGCCAGAGATTATTAGAAGCCTCCTTGCAAGGGAGTGGCGTCAGGAAGAAGGTCTCTCTCTTCTCTTGAGGGCTCCCTGAGGTATCTGGTGGGCCGCTGTGAGATACATGAAGCTGGACTAGGTAGGCCTGATCCAAAAGGGCTCTTCTTCTGTTCTGCAATTGACATTCTTTTCTGTGGATATTTTCTGCCTTCTACCCTCAGAAAAATGGTTCACAGTGAATATCGGTCAACTCTGATAGATACTACTACTCCTTAGCTCCAGTAAAAGAGATATTTTAGTATAGTTTCTAGAAAGTGAAACTGGAATCTTGTGCATCTGTGTATACACATGTGGAGCAAGTGTGGCCAGTGTTGGCCACTGAGAGAGTGGCTGGAGGGTGGGATGGGGAGGGAGGGGGAGAGAGAGAGAGAGAGAGAGAGAGAGAGAGAGAGAGAGAGAGAGAGAGAGAGAATTGGTAATGGAAGTGTTCTTAAACTGATGGGAGAAAGATTACCTCCAGAACTGGTAGACTCCAACTGAAGAATGTAGAATCCTTCAGAACAATCTGGGAATTATCGATCTTAAAAAGATATGAAAACTAGATCAGTGCACAGTGAGGCTATAGTGAACCAGAAATACCTACATTTTTAGTTTTGGGGCTTTTTAGTTTTGAAAAAAATATTGATTGATCAATTACAATATTTATATACCACCTTTCTTGTAGACTTGGAAACTTGAGTCTTATAGACTCCAGGTGGTTTACATAGGCATCCATGTTGGCAGCCTTCAGTTTCGAAAGACTATGGTATCGCGCTCTGAAAGGTGGTATCGCGCTACATAGGCAGGCTGACCATAAAGTCTATTGTTTTCAAATGGGGTTTTTACAAGTGTTATTCAATGAGAGAAACTCATGGGATTTTTCATTTCTCCAGATGTTTCCCTTCATGGCACAATCATCATCCTGGCTGCAAAGCCCTTGCACTTTCCAGGCCTCCACAGGAGCTACAAAACACATCTCAGACTGGTTCTCAGGATGTTATCCATTTTCTTGCCAGTTGATTCTGCCACACTTCTCCGTATTCCTTTGACTCTTGCTAACAGCTTCCAGTCACCCATCCAAGGCGAGACCCAAGCTGATCCTGCTTACCTTTTTCAGGCTAGGTGACAGCTCAACCACCAGACCACACCTCCTACCCAGACATTTTGTTGCTACAGACAGCTGCCCTAGAAACCGAGCTGTAGAACCTGGAAGAGCTTTTCCAGCACTTTTCAACTGCTGTGCTCCAAACTCCTGTGGCATACCTGTGGCCCTTTTGCTTTCGTGACACACCAGCGTGCCACAGTTGAAAATTGCTAGCTTGCGTTCTAGAGAAAAATATTGGAAGGCATTTTAGGCACACTCTTGTGTTTTAGGGTGCGGCAGTTATTGAGGAGAAGAGGGCGATGAGTAACTTTACTGCTGGCTGCACTAAGAGCCTTTCTCCATGTAATTTGGGCTTGCTCTAGGGACCCTGCGAAGTCAGAATCTTTTTAACCTACCTTTCCTGCCCAGGCCTACATGCAGTAATGGAACTGCAATTGCTTTTGCTCTGCCTGGTCTATTTATCTGCAGGTCCACCTGCTCCCATTTGGCCTCCCACTGTCCTACTTATTGGGGGGAAATGTTAAAATATGGAACCTTATTCTGCAGCATGCCCAAAGAGCTAGCAAAGACTGCAGATATCCACAGAGGAGTATCGCAAAATGGGTGAAATGTTTGTGAGTATCCTCACCACTGAGAAAAGTACAGGCACAGAGTCTTGCTAATACAACTCTGTTTACCCCTGCCTGCTCAGGACTGCAATCTCAAGGGATGGCTTGCATATACTGTATGAACAAACATCCCAGATCAAACTCTATGGATTCCCCTCCAACACAATAATTTTCAGTGGAAGCAGTGCCCATTTTTTTCTGCTCCTCAGTCTTCATTGCTGAGCAATGAAGCGTGGTGTGATCTCTGAATGTGATATGATTTCTTCATCAGTGTAACTGCTGCATGAGGAAGGAACTGCTGGTTTCTAGGTAACATCTCATTTGCCCTTATCTAATGGCGAAGCTAGAGGGAATGCAAAGTACTAAGTTTTGAAGAGAGCCCCACAACAGCATTCAAGCGGCCCCTCCTCTTCAGAGCCATTCTGGGGCTCCAAAGGGGAGGGGGAGGGCCACTTGCACATCATGGTGAGGCTCCCTGCAAAACTTAGTGCTTTGCACCTGCTTCTAGCCACACCACTGCCCTTATCTTGTTTTGCCTCACAGTAGTGATGAAGGAGGTCACTGTTCTTTCCATTTTACACACAGGATGCAGAGGCTAAAAATACAATATGCCTAAGGGCCCAAACCTCAGTGGCAGACCTGCCATTTTGTGAAAGGGGTAAATGCCCCAGGTGCGGAGACTCGCGCACCTCTAGGACAGTGCAGAAGCCTCACTGAGACTCCTGACGCAGTCAGAAACTGTGCTTCCTGTTTGCTGGAAGTATAGAGTGCGGCGCCTCAGGAGGCTTTCCCAGTGCGTCCTGGGGTTGTGCAAGGCTCCAGAATGTTGTGGTGAGTGATGGGGAGGGCAGATTTGTACACGAGGGGCAGCGGCATCCTATGGGGGGTGCATCGTGGATTTTTGCCCAGGGTGCAGGGCTGTGGAGGTCCGCCACTGCCAATCCTATCTGACTTTCTAGCATTGATGCAGCCACAGTGCAGCCCTGGGGAAGGGAACAAACATTCCTTTACCTTGGGGAGGTCTCCCCACCACCTCCCCACCACAGGATGCAGCACATGCCCCATTGCCATGGCTATCTCTGTGCTGAAAAGTTGGATAGGATTTGGCTCTTATTCTACCTGTCACCCAGATTGGGCTTAAGCCAAGATATAATTCTCAATTTGCTGAGCTATGTGGTTTATTTTTTGCACACTAATTCCTCTTTTCCAGTCTTTTCAGAATATATATAGTCTGATACTAAGGACTTTGTGAGCACATGATTTCAAACTTTAGATGAGGTCATTTGATAGAAAAACTGTCCTGTCCATAGCAATACATTTTTAGGGAATTTTAATGTTTATATTTTTATAATGTCTGTTGTAAGTCACTTTGAATGCCCACTTGGGAGATAAAGCAGGATATAAATTTACCTGTCATGCCTAACCTTTTCCCCAGAGAACTCCTGGCAAGCTTCCAAGCAACTCCAGGGTTCTCTGGAATCCAGTTTGAGAACCACTGTTCAAAATCTGTTTAATAATGGTGAAAATATGTTAGTAGAAAAATATAGGTTTGCTTGTTTTTCTTATCTTTGGGGCTGTATTGCACTAAGGGAACACATTCAATTAAATGCTGTAATAGGAATGTCTGAAGAAAGATGTATCTCAATGATATCTCACAAATGGTTCTGCTGTGTGATTATTTTTGAAATGAGCTTAAGGTTTTACAAAAAATTATGAGCAGGCGATAGCAATAAAATCTATATAAGTTCATGAGATTTCCACAATGTATATACCACTGAGTGATTTGGCTTTAGAGGGACAATCAGTGTCCTTATGCCAGTTATTTAACATGTATATGTTTCTTGTTTGGAACTAAGGGTCCAGTTCTATCCAGTTTTCCAGTGTTGGTGCAGCAGTGCTAATGGGGCATGCACTACATCTTGTGGTAGAGGAACAGTCACAGAGGTCTCTTCAAGGATGCGGCTGCATTATGGCAGCTCCGGTGCTGGAAAGTTGAACAGAATTGGGCCTCAGTCATTTTACAAATGCCTCCTACTCTGTGTAGCAAATGTTCTTGTTATATGTGCTACAGAATTGAAAGTAAAGTTTCCCAAGGTGGCCATTTGCTGCCTGAGATTTAATGTACTAGAATATAGGTCAGCTGGCAGCTAGAGATCTTAAAAGGCCGTGATACCGTTTTCAGTATGGTACAAATGTTGGTTGTAACGGAAAATCTCTATGACCATAAGAAGGAAAAGTCTGTGGAAATTACAGTACTAAACATTGTAGAAAAATACTGAGAAAAAAAGTATCTGCAAGACTATCAAAAGGATACAACAAATGCTGTACTTACATAGTTAGCATATTGCAGCAAACAGCTCTAATCTGAACAAAAGCAATTTGGGTGCTAAAAAATAATGGAACTGTCAATGCAATAAATAATGCAATGCATTAATGCAATGATACAAAATAGTGCTGAATAGGGCAAACTGCTATCTGGATGTTTTTTTTTCCCCTCTCCAAAAGTTGCAGTTGCATCACATACTTTCAAATTGTTCTTATAAGGTCAAGCAGCCAATTAGGGGCAAATCAATTTTCTAACTCCCAAACTATATAAGCCAAATTGCACCTCTAGGTCATATGTGGTGCTGAAATATGGCTCTACGATGGCTTTTCCTAACTGAAGAAATCTCAAAATGACCTTCTTCTTCTTATTTAGGATGCCCCCAAGGCAATTCTTCATTCAAAAACAGGGATTGCCCATGGCAGTGGGAGTGATTACACTCGCTGATGGATGCTGAGAGATGCCTAAACTACAGTAACTACTTTGTTCCAGATGACCTCTTGGCTTATGTGATTCTCCAGGCTTTCTCAAGCCTACCTTCCTCACATGAAATTGGTAGTGGCCGAAATAGTAGATTAAAATAGATCTAGAAAGATGTTAAAGCAGTATATCTTTGCTGTGCTCTCAGGAGTTGAATCAGCCCTCTGGAATCATCTTTATAACAGCCCAATCCTAACCAAATTCCCATGCTGTGATGCAGTGGAGCTGCTGCAATCTCCACCACATCCAGCCTGGGAATTGTGGCTACTGGAGATCTCCTTGAGGTCATCCCTAAGCTATCCTGTGGAGTGCCTACTTGCTCCAGCAGGCACTGGCCTCTGCCTGGCAGTGGCCCGATCCTCGATAGGATTGGGCCGTGTCTTATTATGTTTATTAAGAACATAAGAACAGCCCCACTGGATCAGGCCATAGTCCCATCTAGTCCAGCTTCCTGTATCTCACAGCAGCCCACCAGATGCCCCAGGGAGCACACCAGACAACAAGAGACCTCATCCTGGTGCCCTCCCTTGCATCTGACCTTCTGACATAGCCATAGCATAACATCAGTACAGCCCCACTGGATCAGGCCATAGGCCCATCTAGCCCAGCTTCCTGTATCTTACAGCGGCCCACCAAATGCCCCAGGGAGCACAGCAGATAACAAGAGACCTCATCCTGGTGCCCTCCCCTGCATCTGGCATTCTGACATAACCCATTTCTAAAATCAGGAGGTTGCACATACACATCATGGCTTGTAACCCGTAATGGATTTTTCCTCCAGAAACTTGTCCAATCCCCTTTTAAAGGCGTCCAGGCCAGACGCCATCACCACATCCTGTGGCAAGGAGTTCCACAGACCAACCACACACTGAGTAAAGAAATGTTTTCTTTTGTCTGTCATTACTCTCCTAACACTCAATTTTAGCGGATGTCCCCTGGTTCTGGTGTTATGTGAGAGTGTAAAGAGCATCTCCCTATCCACTCTGTCCATCCCCTGCATAATTTTGTATGTCTCAATCATGTCCCCCCTCAGGCGCCTCTTTTCTAGGCTGAAGAGGCCCAAATCCCGTAGCCTTTCCTCATAAGGAAGGTGCCCCAGCCCTGTAATCATCTTAGTCGCTCTCTTTTGCACCTTTTCCATTTCCACTATGTCCTTTTTGAGATGCGGCGGCCAGAACTGGACACAATACTCTAGGTGTGGCCTTACCATCGATTTGTACAATGGCATTACAATATTAGCTGTTTCGTTCATTGCAACCCAAGTCAAAAATGTATTGTTTTGTAATAGTTTTTTTCAACTGCCATAAAGCAGCTAATGCTGGCAGAACATTTGTTTCACCTGTGTAAGAGCCCAGTCTTGGGCTGTAAGAACTGGAGATTTTGAATAAATTCAATTCGTTATGGACTAGATAAGCCTACAGCACCCAGTATTCCCAGGTGGTCTCCCAACCGAGTACTAACCAGGCCTGACCCTGCTTAGCTTCTGAGACCAGACAAGATTGGGCTATCTGGTTACGATAAGGAAACCGGATTTCTCGACGTGCTAAATGACTGTGGCTTAGATCAGCTAGTCACGGAGCCCACCAGAGGACAGGTGACTCTGGATTTAATATTGTGCGGTACGCAGGACCTGGTTAGAGATGTAAACGTTACTGAGCCATTGGGGAACAGTGATCATGCTGCGATCCGTTTTGACGTGCACGTTGGGGGAAGAATACCAGGCAAATCTCTAACAAAAACCCTTGACTTCCGACGGGCGGACTTCCCTCAAATGAGGAGGCTGGTTAGAAGGAGGTTGAAAGGGAGGGTAAAAAGAGTCCAGTCTCTCCAGAGTGCATGGAGGCTGCTTAAAACAACAGTAATAGAGGCCCAGCAGAGGTGTATACCGCAAAGAAAGAAGGGTTCCACTAAATCCAGGAGAGTGCCCGCATGGCTAACCAGCCAAGTTAGAGAGGCTGTGAAGGGCAAGGAAGCTTCCTTCCGTAAATGGAAGTCTTGCCCTAATGAAGAGAATAAAAAGGAACATAAACTGTGGCAAAAGAAATGTAAGAAGGTGATAGGGGAGGCCAAGCAAGACTATGAGGAACGCATGGCCAGCAACATTAAGGGGAATAATAAAAGCTTCTTCAAATATGTTAGAAGCAGGAAACCCGCCAGAGAAGCGGTTGGCCCTCTGGATGGTGAGGGAGGGAAAGGGGAGATAAAAGGAGACTTAGAGATGGCAGAGAAATTAAATGAGTTCTTTGCATCTGTCTTCACGGCAGAAGACCTCGGGCAGATACCGCTGCCCGAACGGCCCCTCCTGACCGAGGAGTTAAGTCAGATAGAGGTTAAAAGAGAAGATGTTTCAGACCTCATTGATAAATTAAAGATCAATAAGTCACCGGGCCCTGATGGCATCCACCCAAGGGTTATTAAGGAATTGAAGAATGAAGTTGCAGATCTCTTGACTAAGGTATGCAACTTGTCCCTCAAAACGGCCACGGTGCCAGAAGATTGGAGGATAGCAAATGTCACGCCTATTTTTAAAAAGGGAAAGAGGGGGGACCCGGGAAACTATAGGCCGGTCAGCCTAACATCCATACCGGGTAAGATGGTGGAATGCCTCATCAAAGATAGGATCTCAAAACACTTAGATGAACAGGCCTTGCTGAGGGAGAGTCAGCATGGCTTCTGTAAGGGTAAGTCTTACCTCACAAACCTTATAGAATTCTTTGAAAAGGTCAACAGGCATGTGGATGCGGGAGAACCCGTGGACATTATATATCTGGACTTTCAGAAGGCGTTTGACACGGTCCCTCACCAAAGGCTACTGAAAAAGCTCCACAATCAGGGAATTAGAGGACAGGTCCTCTCGTGGATTGAGAACTGGTTGGAGGCCAGGAAGCAGAGAGTGGGTGTCAATGGGCAATTTTCACAATGGAAAGAGGTGAAAAGCGGTGTGCCCCAAGGATCTGTCCTGGGACCGGTGCTTTTCATCCTCTTCATAAATGACCTGGAGACAGGGTTGAGCAGTGAAGTGGCTAAGTTTGCAGACAACACCAAACTTTTCCAAGTGGTAAAGACCAGAAGTGATTGTGAGGAGCTCCAGAAGGATCTCTCCAGACTGGCAGAATGGGCAGCAAAATGGCAGATGCGCTTCAATGTCAGTAAGTGTAAAGTCATGCACATTGGGGGCAAAAAATCAAAACTTTAGATATAGTCTGATGGGTTCTGAGCTGTCTGTGACAGATCAGGAGAGAGATCTCGGGGTGGTGGTGGACAGGTCGATGAAAGTGTCGACCCAATGTGCGGCGGCAGTGAAGAAGGCCAATTCTATGCTTGGGATCATTAGGAAGGGTATTGAGAACAAAACAGCTAGTATTATAATGCCGTTGTACAAATCGATGGTAAGGCCACACCTGGAGTATTTTGTCCAGTTCTGGTCGCCGCATCTCAATAAAGACATAGTGGAAATTGAAAAGGTGCAAAAGAGAGCGACTAAGATGATTACAGGGCTGGGGCACCTTCCTTATGAGGAAAGGCTACGGCGTTTGGGCCTCTACAGCCTAGAAAAGAGACGCTTGAGGGGGGACATGATTGAGACATACAAAATTATGCAGGGAATGGACAGAGTGGATAGGGAGATGCTCTTTACACTCTCACATAATACCAGAACCAGGGGACATCCACTAAAATTGAGTGTTGGGCAGGTTAGGACAGACAAAAGAAAATATTTCTTTACTCAGCGTGTGGTCGGTCTGTGGAACTCCTTGCCACAGGATGTGGTGCTGGCGTCTAGCCTAGACGCCTTTAAAAGGGGATTGGACAAGTTTCTGGAGGAAAAATCCATTATGGGGTACAAGCCATGATGTGTATGCGCAACCTCCTGATTTTAGAAATGGGTTAAGTCAGAATGCCAGATGTAGGGGAGGGCACCAGGATGAGGTCTCTTGTTATCTGGTGTGCTCCCTGGGCATTTGGTGGGCCGCTGTGAGATACAGGAAGCTGGACTAGATGGGCCTATGGCCTGATCCAGTGGGGCTGTTCTTATGTTCTTATCTAGGGTTAGGGTTACACTCACCCAAACTCAAAGGGATGGAACTGACTACTGGGGCCTGGGCATTCTGAGAACTGAACTGGGTGGCTTATTGCTGGGCTCTGGCAGTTCTGGTCTGCTTCAGTTGCACTTGCCCATGTTTGAATTGTACGAATACAGGTTGGTGCATTTGGAGAAGACCCAGACTGCATTTCTGGGACAGCTTTAATCCACTTTCAATGCACTTCTGTTCCCGTAATGCAGTGGTTTTCAAACTTTGAGCACCGGGACCCACTTTTTAGAATGAGAATTCATCAGAACGCACCAGAACTGATGTCAAGACCGAAATTGACGTCATCAAGCAGGAAAATTTTTAACAATCCTAGGCTGCAATCCTACCCACACTTCCCCAGGAGTAAGTCCCATTGACTATCATTGTTAAAAGCATACACATAGTTGCCTGTTAAAAGCGCAGATCTGTAATATTTCTCCCAATGCAATCACATACCACAGGAGTATCAAGTCTAATACATTAAAAAATAAAATATTGAAATGAATGGGGACCCACCTGAAATTGGCTCGCCAACCCACCTATTGGGTCCTGACCCACAGTTTGAGAAACACTGCTGTAATGCATTCTGGGGGGACTGTGGTTTGTTTAAGAATCTGAGAGTTGTGAAAACTACCCTTAACAAACTACAGTCTGCAGAGTGGTTGGGGGGAATGAAAGTGAATTGGAAGTGGATTAAAGCTGTAGTGGAAAAGCTGCCTTGGATAGGCTAAGATTGAGGTCCTCAAATTTATTTTGAATTAAATTTGTTTTGTAATATACCATTTGTTCTGTCATGGCCCAAGCCTCCTGGAAGCCTGTGACCTGGGGGTTTTGCCCCCCAACCCTTCTCCTCAGCCTGCGTGGTGCTTTCAAAGGGTGTGCAGGGGCTAAACTTGACCCCGGAGCCCCCAGCAACCTGGCACCACTAGCACAGAATCTGAGCCTGCCCAGGACCTCCTGGCACAGGAGAGCATCACAGATGCTCCTTCTGCCCTCCTGTCTGGCTGATTGTTGTTGGTCACAAAGAGGAGGAACCAAGCCAGTGTGCAGCAGCTTCCCAGGGCGATCATCAGGGGCAACCAGGCCTCATGCCCCTGATTGGGCACATTGCTGGCCACACGTTGGCGGAGCTGCTGCTCACAGGGACCTCCTGGTTTGCTGGCTTCCCCCATCAGGAATGCTCCGGCAAGGAGAGCCCAGGCCAGGAGACCGAACAGAGATAGACATTGGATAGTCATGAATGGGGCACATCTCCAGGGGGCCAGATGGTGGGCTGTGGGGGGCTTTGGCCCTTCCTGCTGTTTCATGCCTTCTGAAAGCTTCCCCCTCTCCTCCCTGAATATCATCGCTTTCTCCATTGTGTCATCACCCCAGAGATCACAAAGACCGGGCTGTGACCACATTCGCCTTACCTGGAGGAATCTCTCCATCCTCCTGGGATGCTCAGAGGTCAGGGAGTCAAACTGAACCTGAACCCAGAACCCAATTCAGAGACAGGGGCTCATTTTCCCCAATGGAGAAAAGAACAACAAAACTTTCCCCAGACCAGAAGTTCTGGGTTGTCTTGGGCTGCCAGCCAGTTTGAAATCCGCAGCCCAATAAATCAGGCACTGAGCGGACACTGGTTTGGATCACAGGTTGTGTCCCTGGTTGTCGGTTTCTTGTTATGCCATTTGAAAAAAACCCTCTAAAAATAAATAATAGTTGGAAATCAGAGTGTATATATTCCCCCCTCCCCCATTTCACTTGAATTCCTTTGGCAAACCTGCATCCTAAGCAAAAGGGTTTCGAGTCTTCTTCTGCCTGAAAAGCATCCAAGCCCGTCCCCAGATGTGTCCGAACCCAGTTCCCAAACCACTTTTTAAAGGGAGTGTCCAGATCAGAATTGGAGAATGAAACTGAACTGGGCCCACGTCTTGAATGGAGAGACTAACAGCTGCCCTTCTCCTCTGCACTTCCTCCTCTGCTCTGCTCTGCTCTGCCCCTCCCCTTTCTTTTCAGATGCAGGGAGAAAGAAGAAGGTCCGTGAAGGTCCATGGGCACGTTGGCCTCCTTGGTGAGCACCTTCCTTGGTGAGCACTCAGGAACAGTTCATGAGTCTCAGACTCCATCTTTGTTGCCCAGGCTCTCATCCCCCTCTCACTTTCTCCAGTCACCTGACGTCCCAGCACACCCAGAATCTCATAAACATACAGACGTGCTACAAACACACCCAGAGTCTCTAGTGTTTTATTTAAGGAAGCTCCCTGCACTTTTTCGGTTGCCTCCTGACCATGGTTCCCTCTCATTCAGCAATCTCATAGACAGTGATGCTCAGTTTGTCGGTGGCCTGGTCCAGGGCGTGGTCCAGGGATCACGTCATCCTCCAGCATCCTCCGCAGGGCCTATCTCTGCCTCCGCACATCATTCAAGAATCCCTCCAGCAGTCTCTCCATGCAACACAGCTGCTGGGCGTACGTTTGCTGGGCCCCAGTGCCCCGGATGCTCCGCGCTGGACTTCTGGGCTGGCTGGTGGAAGAGATGGGCTTAATCTCAGCAACATCCTGGCAGGACTCCTGCCAGAGGAAAGAAAGGGAGAGCTGTTAAGCCACTGTACACTGCGGGGGGTGGGGGGTGGTCAGAATATTTTTCCTGGCCCCTGCTGATGAGGCCAAGAGGCAACTTTTCGATCCCATCTGTTTTGCAAGGTGTGCCTGACCAGATGGCACCAACAATGCGCGCAGGTGGCCCCAGGTTCAGCCCCTGCTGGGATCTCCAAATAAGGCTGGGCCCCTCGGGTCCCAAGTGAGACTTGGTGCCCTGGTTCGGCTTCCTCCATGTCTCCGCCATCACTGCCTATCTGCTTTGACCCATGTCCTCCCTGCCTCTTGGGCAGCATCCCTAAGTGCTCTTCCCCCATCTCTCCCCCCCCCCCCCGCCACAAGTATGATGAAACACCAGATTGGACTGAGCTCCAAAAAAACATCCATGGTCCAGAGCAGTCTATCTTATGGCCACAAAAGCCTTGGCACTAGGGACCTTCCACACACAGAGCATTACATGGTTTGCACTCTTATCGGACGCAGACTGCTAGGGCCAAGTTGCTGGCCAGCCGAGAGCAAATCCTGGCTCGGGGGGGGCCGACCATGGTACACCCCTGCACACCCTCTGATGGTACATTGAGTGCTATCCCTGTCACTGGGACAGCCTGGCCCAGGAGGGGCACTATCCTTGCAACCACTTTCTCACCTCCCTCATCCTGATTTTTGGGAGATAACTGAGGACACCTGATTTGTCATTGCAGGATAGAGCCTGCTTCATAAGTCCAGCTGTCCTAATGCGGTGCCCCACCCCCACCCCCAGAGCCTGAGCAGAGTCTGTGGCCCCTGACCAGTCTGGTCCACGCCCCTGTCCCATGCACACAAACCCCACTCCAGCTTACCTGCTCTAATTGACTTTGGCCCTCTGTGCACAGGACTTTGCTTCCACAAAGGTAAGGGAGACCACAAGCAATAACGATGCAGAGAGCGGCAATTCCAAACAAAACCACACAAGGCCCCCAGTTGCTTCTTGGATCCAGGGCCCCCCGGCGGTACCAGTGGTGCTGTTCGCAGGGACCACCCGCTCCAGTCCCTTCCACCTGTGGGGAGAACGGGTTCAACAGCGCCCAGACCAGGAAAAAGGCCCTAAGCAGAGCAGCCATGGTGGTCAACTGGGGACACTCTGGAATTTTCCTGACCTCAGTGATGCTTCCCATTGTGACTTCACTCCTCACCCTGGTCAGCCAGGTGAGGGAGACACATCCCATTTGGGGCACATCAAAATGGCCGGAGTCATTTGATGACCGGCTCCAAAGAGTCGACCATCAGATGACCCAGTTGACCAGGTCAATGCGTGAATCCAACATAACACCTGCTGTGGTAGGGGGCCATAGCACCAGGGGGCCACTGAGAGCTGGCACTGGGCAAGATGCCAGATTCGGCCCCCTAAATTTCCCCTACAAACCAGATGCTGCTACATTTCTAAAACGCGCTTTTAATTGGTAGTTTTCAAAGGGCAGGAGCAAGGTTGAAATGAAAAGACCAGGTTGATCAGATAGAACTGCAATGAAAATGGGGATCTGAATGGGATTGTTCCCTTACTCTGAGTAGTGCCACTTCATTTCTACCTCCTTAAAGTCCTCCTGGTTTGCTTTCTCTTCTCCTGATAATGCAGGTGCATCCAAGGACTGGCTTTCAATCTCTCCCTCATTATTAGATGTGATGATTTTGAAACAAAGTCCAGGTGAAATAAACTTGCCTACCTTTATTTTATTTTAGTCCCCCTCCCCCAATTTTCTTTTCTGTGCTTCAGACTTGCAGTTGTACTCCATACTAGGGGTGCCCAAACCCTGGCCCTGGGGACACTTCTGGCCCTTGAGGACTCCCAAGGCAGCCCTCAGGGAGCCCCCAGTCTCCAATGAGTCTCTGGCCCTCCAGAGATTTGTTGGAGCCTGCACTGGCCTGATGCAACTGCTCTCAGCGTGAGGGTGACTGTTTGACCTCTTGCGTGAGCTGTGGGATGAGGGCTCCCTCCACTGCTCTCTGTTTCATGTCTGTGATGCAGCAGTGGCAGCAAAGGAAAGGCTGGCCTTGCTTTGTACCATGCCTTTTATAGGCCTTGAGCTATTGCAGGGGTCAGCAATCTTAAACACTCAAAGAGCCATTTGGACCTGTTTTCTGGAGAAAAAAAACACCTCGGGAGCCACAAAACCCTTTTGACATCTAAAATGAAAATAACACTGCATATATAGTTGTTTTGTTTTTTTACCTTTATGCTCTTATAGGTCCCATTTTTGTAATGTGGCCCCCTCTTGTAGCTTTTAGTTAGTTTTCTCATACATTCTTGTCCTGTGTTTTCAGACGCCTGGTCCTCTATGGTGTTTTGCCTGATTCCAAGGCCATTCTCTGCCTGGAGAATTATGCCCACTTTAAGCAAATTAGCTCCCCTTCTTTCCCCAACAAATGACCCTGGTTCTGCCCTGCACTCCTGCTGGACCCCACCTCCAGGGTAGCTCGCCTGTTCAACCTGCAGAGGTCCTCTCGCCTCTCAGCAGGTCTTGGGCACAGCAGCCACACACCAGACTCCAGTGTCTCCAGCAGTCCATTAGTCAGAGTATCCAGAGCAGAGTCCAAAGTCAATAAGCCAAGTCACAGTCCAAGGTCAGATTCCAAAGTAAGTCAGTCTGAGTATCCAAGTCAAAGTCAATAAAGCAAGTCAGTCTCCCCTCCAACCTGCGCTCCTTCTCCAACCCACACCCCCTTCCTGCCTCAGGTGCTCCTTATATCCCTGAGGGCCCTATTGCCTTCAAGTGGCTGCAGCTGTGCAGCACACTCTGCTGGATGCCCAGGCCTTACCCTTAAAGGGGCCACTGCTGACACCACATCTACCTCCTCACCAGATCTTCCAGGATTCCAATACATATGGCGGTTATGACATCTGCTTATCTTACATGGATACTAAAGAACTTCCCCCACCTTCCAGAGGCACCCTGCTAGAAGGAAAAAAGGACACAGACTCCAGAGGTGGGGAAGAGAAGAAGCCAGAGGTGGGGGGGAGCCACAGGCCAGCTTCTGCCCTGCCTGCCTGCCCTTGCTCACTCAGGCTGCAACCCTCTCCACACTATCCTGGGAGTAAGCCCCATTGACTACAATGGGACTTCTGAGCAGACAAGTTGGTTGGAGCTCTCAGGTTGCAGTCTGCTCCACACTTTCCTGGGAGGAAACTTCACTGACTACTTGTGAGTAGACCTGCATAGGAGGGGGCTGAGGCTACAGCCCTCCACACCTTCCTGGGAGGAAGCCCCACTGACTACAGCTTACTTGTGAGTAGACCTGCACAGGAGGAGGCTGAGGCTACAGCCCTCCACACCTTCCTGGGAGTAGCCCAGGGACTACATTGGAACTTGCTACAATGGGACTTCTGAGCAGACAAGTTGGTTGGAGCTCTCAGGCTGCAGTCCTCTCCACACTTTCCTGGGAGGAAGCCTCACTGACTACTTGTGAGTAGACCTGCATAGGAGGGGGCTGAGGCTGCAGCCCTCCACACCTTCCTGGGAGTAGCCCAGGGACTACAGCGGGGCTTGCTCATGAACAGACCTGGCGGGTGAGGACTCCCACTCACCCGTCCTTGAGCAGGCTCCAAGGCTGCAATCCCAGGCACCCTTTCCTGGGAGTAAGCCTCATCCGCTGTAATGGGGCTTACAACTGAGTAGACACACATGGGAGCAGGCCCCAAGGCTGCAATCCCAGGCACGCTTTCCTGGGAGTAAGCTTCATCTGCTGTAATGGGGCTTACAAATGAGTAGACACACATAGGAGCAGGCTGCCATCCCAGGCACCCTTTCCTGGGAGTAAGCTTCCTCCACTGTAATGGGGCTTACAACTGAGTAGACACGCATAGGAGCAGACTGCCATCCCAGGCACCCTTTCCTGGGAGTAAGCTTCATCCACTGTAATGGGGCTTACAAATGAGTAGACACACATAGGAGCAGGCTCCAAGGCTGCAATCCCAGGCACCCTTTCCTGGGAGTAAGCTTCATCCACTGTAATGGGGCTTACAACTGAGTAGACACACATGGGAGCAGGCTCCAAGGCTGCAATCCCAGGCACACTTTCCTGGGAGTAAGCTTCATTTGCTGTAATGGGGCTTACTACTGAGTAGACACACAGGATGTCTCACACAGGATGTGGAGGAAAAGCCTCTCCTTGCACTGAGTGGGGACCTGCAAAGGCTCGCAATGGCTGAGGAGGAGCACGTCCTGCTGGAGAGTTGGGGAAGGGAAAAATGGAGCTTAAGCCTGCAGAGCGGGCAAAATTGAAAAGGGAAACCAATGTGGGGCAGGTGGGGGTGAAGGGAGAGGAGGGCAGTGAGCTCAGGGGGTGGAGGGAAGCAGCCTGCACTCCCAGCACAGGTGCCTCCTGTCACCCCCTTTGCCACTTTCACCCGGAGGAGCCGCAGCAGACAGCTGAAAGAGCCGCATGCAGCTCCAGAGGTGCGGGTTGCCGACCCCTGGACTAGACGGAACTGACAGTAGTCTAGCAATTAGGTTTTCAGAGTCTCTCAGGCTTGTTACTACTGCTGTTGTTACTTGTTACTACTACTGTCCATAGTTTCATCTGATCAAGACTGCCTGACTTTTGAATACACAGACTTGTGCTGTGCCTGCCTCTGTGTCAATAGTAATTGTTTGTAGTAGGATGCAGTGTATTTGTGCACTGTTGGCTTTACCTGCCTTGTTCCAGTCAAGTCAATGAAAGGTTAATATGAACCTTCATGTATTTATCAAAGGTTCTCCTTTTAAGGTAATCAGCTTTTCTTTCAGAGCTTGATCTTGAATTCATTCATCCAGATCAATGGCCAGTCTCTCATTGACTCCAGTGACAGAGAATCAAACAAAGCTGCTCTGCCCTTCCCTTCAGAGCCTTTCCGGATGGTGGAGCAAAATGGAGGCATTCGCCTTGACTGCCCATGTATTGTGCAGCATCCTGCATTTGCCTCTGTTTTCTCTCCCCCCCCCCGTTCCAGAATGGCTCTAAAGGAGAGGGGGAGAGGCCGCTTACAAGCCAGTGAGGCTCCCTGCAAAACTTAGAGCTTTGCACCCCTCTGGCTACACCACTGGTGTAAGCATATGTAAATACTGTTTTTAAAAAAGGTAATTCATAAGTACGGTGAGAGCCTGTCCATGTGGTTGTTGTTATAGGCCTCTGAGTCATTTTTTTCACCATATTTGCAGCACTTATGCAATGTCTGCCTTTTCCCCCACTAATTGGCTCAAGGGACTGTGAACGGTGCATGAATGGTGCAGAGCACTGGGGAGGAGGAAGCTGAGTGAGAGCAGCATTACTATCCTTTACTATCATGAATGTCACTCCAGCAATGGTGTGGAGCCAACAGAAGGCTTAATGTCAGTTGATGTTTCTGAACTAGACTCCTCTGGAAAGGTGACCTTGTCCTGTTTCTCAAACTCAGGCTCTAGGTGAGCTGGTGAGAGTCCAACTGCCCCAAATGTGCTATGGTAGCAAAGAAGTACCCCACCCCACCCTGCATTGCTGAAGATTCCAAGGAATCCCCTTGGAGTCCGAGGAGGGCTGAACCAGGTGGTGTTTTCTGAGGCTCTTTCTGGGGTGGTTCCTGTTTCCAGTCTTTACTGTTTTGTGCCTTCAACCCTTTTTTCTGTCAATAGGGAATTATGATCTTAGGCCATGACAATTTAGTGCTGAAGTGCAAATCTCCCCAAATACCATTTAAACTTGCGAGAGAAAAGTAGTTATAAGGGTGGGGTACAATAGCATGAGAAAGGCAAGACAGAGATTGCTGGAGGCAGCTGCTGAGAGGGAAGCTCATTGAAAAGCGCAAATGGGTGCCTAAATTATGCATGTGCACAACTCTGAATTGCATGCTTTTTGTTCTGGTCTGCTCCAGGGGCTTCCAGGTGTTGCAGTAAGTGCTGAAACAGGGCACATGAATGAGTTATGCTTCCTAGTTTTGCACTTCTTGTGCAAGATGCAGAAAAGGAACTGTTGCATAAGGGCAACTCCAAGTTTTTGTGGTGCAATACTCCAAGCCATGGTACACACTGGACCCATCCAGGGGCATTCAGGCATAGAAGAAGTCTCCCTGCTGGCTCAAGACTCATTGGTTGCCCAGAAAGAAAGTGGCAATTTCCATAGACATATATATTTTCACATATATACATAAACCTACATATATTCTATTAGAACACTGGTTCCCAACCTGTGGTCCCACAGGTGGTCTGCAGAACCCTTAGAAGTGGTCTGTGAGGTCTCAAGAAAAAAAATCGCCTTTGATCACTTCCAGCATCCCACCAAGCAAACAATCTTCCACAGACCATTAACGAGGGTGGAGAACAGAGTGCCCACATTCACAACCACTGAAGTGTCAGCTGTAGCTATGGGCAGTCCATTCTCATCCTCTCTGACAGTCCATGAGGGAGTGCTTGGGGGACAGACCACCAGAGAGGGCAGAGACCAGACCCCCCACAGCCACATGTTGCCCACAATGATTCCAATTTTTGCCCCAGTGGTCCACAGGTTCATAAAGGTTGGGAACCTGTCACTCTTTGAACCCTGGCCTGACTGGTAATTTACTGGCTGCACAGTATCAGGCCTGAAGCCTTGGCCAAACCAGGAGTGCACAGCATCCTGGGAGCTTCATGCTGATGCAATATCTGGTGATATTGCATCAGGTGATCTCATGTGTGTGTGTGTGTGTGTGTGTGTGTGTGTGTGGCAGCAGCTGCACAGTCAGCATGACTGTGCAGTAATTCCCAATGCTGTGATTGGCTGCAAGAAATATAAATGTCCAGCAGAGGCAAGCAAGTGTGTGGGAGAAGCAGAGCATTGTGAGCCGGAGGCTACGTTGGTTGGAGAGTGGATCGTGTACCGTTTGTACTACTTGGACTTGTAAATATCTGTACATAAGTAAAGGAGGAGTGTGGTGGATGACTTCTGCCTCTGAGTCTTCCTTGTCGCTGGGGGTGATTGTGGTTCGGCTGTGAGGCACAGAAACATCAAACAGCTGTGCATAGCAGCTCGTAACAGGTTATGGGCCAGCACGCGACAGTTTATAAGCTGAGAGCACGGGACTTTAATTTACGTTTGCTGTGCCAAGTTTTGCCCTAACCAAAACACCCCGGTGAGTCTGCTGAGCATCGTTTATCTCAGAGACCTTTGTACAGAACTGCATGATGGCAGTAGTCCAAGGATATCCACTCACAAGGCTAAATGAGCACAATTACAGGGGCTGGGCTGTGAAAATGAAAGCCCTGCTTGTGAAACAGTCGCTGTGGGCAGTGGTGGACACTGCGGAGCTTGATGAGGACAGCGAAGAACTGACCAACGCAAATGAGCAAGCCCTGGCCACAATCATTTTGGGTCTGGAAGACTCTCAGCTTCTCCACATCCGCAGCTTGGAGTCAGCGCACCAGTGCTGGAATGCACTCTGTGCAGTGTATGTGTCTGACTCAGCCGTGTCGAAGGTCAGCCTAACAAGAAGGCTGTACCGTAAGCACCTGGAACCTGGCACGAGCATGACTGAGCATTTACATGCCATGAGGCAGCTATGCGCCGACCTGGAGGAACGAGGACTTCAAATTTCAGAACTGCAACAAGTTTTTATAATTTTGTCTTCCCTCGATGAATCGTATGACACGATGGCAACAACCTTGGAAGCCCTCCCAGAGCGGCAGCTAACTCTGTCCTACCTAACCGGCAGGCTGATGGAGGAGGAAATGAAGAGGGCTGATAACCGTCGGGAGCGTGGGCTAACTGCCAAGGCATCTACAGCGAGGGAGGATGTTCCACTTAAAGCAGCTGTCCAGGGAAATGGAGAGAGCCCTGGAGTGTTTGTTGTGCAGCGTTGCTATGCCTGCGGATCCACACGGCATCTACGACGTGAGTGTCCCTCCCTGAAAGATCGCTTTGCAGGGAGGAAAGATACCAGGCGGAGGAGGGGCGGCAAGAGCTCCAACGTGTCCGTCGTTCAGCTGGAGGAGCAGGAGAGCGAGCATGAGTGGCTGCTAGACAGCGGAGCCAGCCAGCATGTGGCCTGCCAGAAAGAACTGTTTACATTCCTGCAACCAACTTCAAAGGCTACTGTACATTTAGCTAACGGACTCGACTCCCCAGTGCAGGGGGAGGGCACAGTGATGGTGCCAGGATTTGATGGGTCTGTATGCAATGTATTGTATGTACCTGAGCTCAGACATAATTTACTGAGTGTTACTGTGTTAGACAGAAAGGGGTATTGTGTAACATTTGACCAAGGGAAATGTAAAATTTTGCGTGGTGATAAGGTCTGTGCGCAAGGCACAGAAAGAGGTGGCCTTTACGTACTTGACAGTACACTATTTGAAGGTGCCACAAACCTCTGCAGAAATGAGGCAGAGCATGACAGTTGCTGTCACGTTTGGCACAGGAGACTGGGGCATCCATCCTATGCTGTGCTAGAAAGGACAGTGCAGAACGCCAGTGGCATAAAATTAGAGAAATGCCAAAGGTACCTTGATTGCCAAACCTGTAAAAAGGTAAAATCAAAGGCCTGTCCTGTCAACAAGAAGAGTGACAGACAAACGGACAGAACGTTTCAAGTGGTATCAGCAGATTTGATTGGGCCACTTGATACATCCGTGGGGGGAGCAAAATACGCTCTGACTTTGACCGATCACCATTCCAGGTTCAGTTACTGTTTTCCACTTAAAAGTAAATCTGACACCTGTCAGCGCATACGTGAGTGGGTGAAGTTCGTGGAACAAAAATATGCCCGTAAGGTTGGGGAATTGCAGACCGACCGAGGCACAGAATTCACATGTGCAGAATTGGAAAATTGGCTGAAAGCACAGGGCATACATCACAGGCTAACAAACAGGGGAGTGCCTGCAGAAAACGGGATGGTAGAAAGACGCAATGGGTTATTGCAAACAAAAATGAATGCATTGTTGTCAGATGCGAATCTGGGCAGACGTTATTGGGCTGAGGCCATGCAGACCGCAAACTATCTAATAAATTGTCTGTGGACATCTGGAATTGGCAAGACACCGTATGAGGCTTTATATGGTAAACCCCCATCTCTAAGACACCTCCGAACTTTCGGTGTGTCTGCCTGGGTCCAAATCCGCAAGGGACAAAAACCTGGGAGTGAAACGGAAAAACTGACGTTTCTGGGCTATGACACTGGCTCAAAAGCTTACCGTTTCTGTGACAGGAATTGTAAATTAACAATCTCCCGGTCAACGGTGTTTAATGAATCGGCGGGGTGGAACAGACTCATAGCCAGAGAACCAAAGCAAAGCACAGTAATTTTGCCTGGAGCGCCAGCGGCAATCTGCCAAAGCAGAAAGATAAGAGCAGGCTGGAGGGGCCGAGTGCTGAGCAGAGGCAAAGGGAAGATTTAACCCTGAAACTGCCAAAATTAGAGCCAGACTCCGAGGAAGCAAGTAAATCTGACATACCGAGGTGTTCCGAAAGGGCGAATAAGGGAATGCCTCCCAGTAGATATGGTTATGATGGTGAAACAAATTTTGTCACTATATGTAATGTGAAAACAACAAAAGAAATTGTGAAGTGTAATAAATTGCATTGCATGCCCTGGGAAAGAAAACGTAATCTAACGTATGTAACAAGCTGTGAAAAGATGTATGTAAATGAAATACTGAAATGTACCCACTGTAATGAAAATGTTGCCTTGCTGAAGGGAAATGTAACCATGAATGTAAATGCACTGCACAGCCAGAAATTAGGAGGGGTGTCACGGGTTGAACTCCGGCCTGACTGGTAATTTACTGGCTGCACAGTATCAGGCCTGAAGCCTTGGCCAGACCAGGAGTGCACAGCATCCTGGGAGCTTCATGCTGATGCAATATCTGGTGATATTGCATCAGGTGATCTCATGTGTGTGTGTGTGTGTGTGTGGCAGCAGCTGCACAGTCAGCATGACTGTGCAGTAATTTCCAATGCTGTGATTGGCTGCAAGAAATATAAATGTCCAGCAGAGGCAAGCAAGTGTGTGGGAGAAGCAGAGCATTGTGAGCCGGAGGCTGCATTGGTTGGAGAGTGGATCGTGTACCGTTTGTACTACTTGGACTTTGTAAATATCTGTACATAAGTAAAGGAGGAGTGTGGTGGATGACTTCTGCCTCTGAGTCTTCCTTGTCGCTGGGGGTGATTGTGGTTCGGCCGTGAGGCACAGAAACATCAAACAGCTGTGCATAGCAGCTCGTAACAGAACCTCTGTATTAGAAGAAAAAAATTGTAATTAAAATCATACCTACTGAAATTGTGCATTTCATCACAGATCACAAACAATTCAACAAAGCTATGCTGAACTGTTACTAGCAGCCACAAAGAAGAAATTTCTCCCAGGGACATAAGTTTTGTTTGCTCTGTTTTTCTGTGAAACTCAGTCATGTACAGCCTGATCTTGCACACGCAAAGGTTTGTTTTTTTTTAAAAACCAAACTTAAACTGACATTGAGCAAGGTCCTTCTAAATTGTATGGAAATCTTCTGCCTGTTTTACATTTTAATGAGTCGATTATTACACCCTTCAGTGTAAAAACAGAATCAAAGATTTCAGCTGTTGGTGAAATAAATCAAAGCTTGCTCAAATGCATTAAAAGTGATGTGAACAGGAGGGATATCCTTCCATTTAACAGTGCCACAGGAAAACTGCCGTAATAAAGATGGAAATAATGTGTCCGCATTTTACAAACTATGTCCTTTGCGGTAGTACTTAACTGTGTCTTGAATGATAAACAAATATTATTTATATGTCCATATTCCAAGCATATTATGAAATGTTAGCAGTTGGGGCAAGCTTCTCTTTTCCCAAACCTCTGTTGATGATGATTCTGTTTCAAGGAATGGAACAGGAAGGGATTTAATTTATCTCAGCCGCATAATAAACAATCAAGATTTACTACCTTTCTTTACAGATTTAAAAGATAATAAATCTCTTTTATCCAGTACTACATTTGTTAACTTCCGTTTTGGCCTAGATCAGGGGTGTCACATTTGTTTCATATAGTGGACCAAATAGCATTCATGGCACTTGCTAGGGCCAGACATGACATCATTAAACAGGAAGTGACGTCATTAAGCAGATGATGGCCAGAAAGAAGCCACCTTAGTTGTCACATGTCTTAGTTCTCACATAGAAACTTATTAACTAGAAATGACAGAAGAGAAAATGTACAAATCTTGATATTTTCAGGATGATTGGCAACCTTCAGTCTCAAAAGACTATGGTAGAAGCCTACAGCACCCTGTATTCCCAGGCGGTCTCCCATCCAAGTACTAACCAGGCCTGACCCTGCTTAGCTTCTGAGACCAGATAAGATCTGACATGTGCAGGGTTACAGTTGATATGACAGCCCAATCATCACACTAGGAGAGACCAATTATGACATGGCTGCCCTTTCAGCAGTGCTGCTTCTGCAAAGGCATCCAAGCTCAGCAGCTGAGAGGTAGTCTGCGCAATGATGCCTCAGCAGAAGCAGCGCTACTGAAAGGGTTGCCAGGTGATTATTGAACTCTCCCAGCATCTCCCTCTCTCAACCCTCTTGCTCTGCCGCTTCCCCATTGCGTTCCTTGCCTTCTGAGGCCTCCTTCTGACTCTCCCTCCCAGAGCCTTGACAGAAGTGACCCAGCTGAATGTGTAGCTCTGGAAGAGCCCAATTATAATGGAGACTGGACGAAAAGCTTCCCAAAGGGCATCTGGCCCACGAGCCTTATGTTTGACCCCTGTCTAGATGTATGTGCTACATCTGCTATCTAACCCCCTCACGTATTTTGTCTATGACTTCCCCACCACCACCTCCTCCTCTTGTGTTCCTGCCCACTTTTTTTTTAAATACTGAACTTGGAGCAACTGCTCCTTTGCTCTGTTCAAGTTCTTCAGTCAGCCTGGCTGCTGCAAAACTTGGAGCAGAGCAAAGAAGTGGTCATTCAGTGCTTGACCAGGTTGCTTCTTCATGTTCTCATGAGCATAGCTTGTGAGAACAGGAAGCAGCTTGGAGTGGCTAAAGCTGGTCAAGACCAGGGGTGTCAAACTCATTTCATACAGAGGGCCACATAGCATTCATGATGCCTGCTGAGGGCCAGAAGTGATGTCATTAGGCAAGAAGTGATGTCATTAAACAAGTCGTAACCAAAAATAAACACTTTTTTCTCACTTAGGAATTCATTAGCTGCAAATGACAAAAGAGAAAATATACTAATCTTGATCATATTTCAAGATATGGGAGAGCCCAGTTTTCCTTGGGGCTGCCCTTTCAGCAGTAACACCTCAGCACTACACAGCAACTGAAAGCCTGAGGGCCATATAAAAAGTTTCTGTGGGCCGCATCTGGCCCCCAGGCCTTATGCTTGACACCCGGGTCAAGACCAAGCAAGGGTGACACCCCTCAGGGAGGGGTGTCGCCCTTACTTGGCATTTCTCATCTTTGTGTATTCCAAACCTGCTCTCAGCCAAGGTCCTTCTCTTTAAAAACTCAGGAGCACCCCTTCTGGTCTGGTGTCCGGGATGGGCTGCCCCCCTGCCCTATTTGGTGGGCCGCTGTGAGATACAGGAAGCTGGACTAGATGGGCCTATGGCCTGATCCAGTGGGGCTGTTCTTATGTTCTTAACTACAATTCCCAGGAGGCCTTGCAGGTCTCCTTGTTATCTGGTGTGCTCCCTGGGACATTTGGTGGGCCGCTGTGAGATACAGAAAGCTGGACTAGATGGGCCTGTGGCCTGATCCAGTGGGGCTGCTCTTATGTTCTTAACTACAATTCCCAGGAAGCCTTGCAGGTCTCTTGTTATCTGGTGTGCTCCCTGGGGCATTTGGTGGGCCGCTGTGAGATACAGGAAGCTGGACTAGATGGGCCTATGGCCTGATCCAGTGGGGCTGTTCTTATGTTCTTAACTACAATTCCCAGAAAGCCTTGCAGGTCTCTTGTTATCTGGTGTGCTCCCTGGGGCATTTGGTGGGCCGCTGTGAGATACAGGAAGCTGGACTAGATGGGCCTGTGGCCTGATCCAGTGGGGCTGCTCTTATGTTCTTAACTACAATTCCCAGGAAGCCTTGCAGGTCTCTTGTTATCTGGTGTGCTCCCTGGGGCATTTGGTGGGCCGCTGTGAGATACAGGAAGCTGGACTAGATGGGCCTGTGGCCTGATCCAGTGGGGCTGCTCTTATGTTCTTAACTACAATTCCCAGGAAGCCTTGCAGGTCTCCTTGTTATCTGGTGTGCTCCCTGGGACATTTGGTGGGCCGCTGTGAGATACAGAAAGCTGGACTAGATGGGCCTGTGGCCTGATCCAGTGGGGCTGTTTTTATGTTCTTAACTACAATTCCCAGAAAGCCTTGCAGGTCTCTTGTTATCTGGTGTGCTCCCTGGGGCATTTGGTGGGCCGCTGTGAGATACAGGAAGCTGGACTAGATGGGCCTGTGGCCTGATCCAGTGGGGCTGCTCTTATGTTCTTAACTACAATTCCCAGGAAGCCTTGCAGGTCTCTTGTTATCTGGTGTGCTCCCTGGGGCATTTGGTGGGCCGCTGTGAGATACAGGAAGCTGGACTAGATGGGCCTGTGGCCTGATCCAGTGGGGCTGCTCTTATGTTCTTAACTACAATTCCCAGGAAGCCTTGCAGGTCTCTTGTTGTCTGGTGTGCTCCCTGGGGCATTTGGTGGGCCGCTGTGAGATACAGGAAGCTGGACTAGATGGGCCTGTGGCCTGATCCAGTGGGGCTGCTCTTATGTTCTTAACTACAATTCCCAGGAAGCCTTGCAGGTCTCTTGTTGTCTGGTGTGCTCCCTGGGGCATTTGGTGGGCCGCTGTGAGATACAGGAAGCTGGACTAGATGGGCCTGTGGCCTGATCCAGTGGGGCTGCTCTTATGTTCTTAACTACAATTCCCAGGAAGCCTTGCAGGTCTCTTGTTATCTGGTGTGCTCCCTGGGGCATTTGGTGGGCCGCTGTGAGATACAGGAAGCTGGACTAGATGGGCCTGTGGCCTGATCCAGTGGGGCTGCTCTTATGTTCTTAACTACAATTCCCAGGAAGCCTTGCAGGTCTCTTGTTGTCTGGTGTGCTCCCTGGGGCATTTGGTGGGCCGCTGTGAGATACAGAAAGCTGGACTAGATGGGCCTGTGGCCTGATCCAGTGGGGCTGTTCTTATGTTCTTAACTACAATTCCCAGAATGCCTTGCAGGACTCTTGTTATCTGGTGTGCTCCTTGGGGCATTTGGTGGGCTGCTGTGAGATACAGGAAGCTGGACTAGATGGGCCTATGGCCTGATCCAGCTGTGCTGTTATGTTCTTACGTACTTACTATGCTACTGTGTCACACTGTTATCTGATGTAGTCAGGCTCTCCCTTTCTTTCTAAAGCTGTTCAGCCACATGGAAAGGTATATTATGAATGGCAACCAAGCTCTACTGAAAAGAAATTCATATGTATTAAACATACTTGCAGCCCAATCCTATCCCCACCAGTTTTCACTGTGCAACCACACTGCCAGAGCACGTGTTGCATGCCATGGTGTGGGAGGGTAACCAGACAGCCCTGCAGAGGTAAATTAGATAGACCACCTAGCTGCCAACAAGCCTCCTCTTACACCGGCTATATAGCCGATGTAAATCCGAGGAGACTTAGGGGGTGGGTCCAGGCTGGGAAAGGGGAATAAGACCTTGGTATGCACTACTGCTGCCAAGATCTTTCCCCAAACTGCCACCTCTGCCATCTTATCTGCTCTGGTGGGTCACCCAGGAGCCACTGTAGCACACATGGAGCCTCTGGCTGTCTGTGCTATCAGTTCCATAGAACTCGACGGTGGTGCAGCATTTGTGACACTGCACCGGAACTTATGGCAGTAGATCAGGAGATCTGACATTGCATATGCCTGATAGGATTGGGCTGCCATTCACTCTGGGTTAATGTTAAAATTCTGCAAAGGAGCAATTAAAAATAATAGGAAAGATTGAACTCCAACCAAGGCTTCTCAGAATTTTGACAAGTGGTACTTGAGTTTCAGGTCTCCAGTTCCTTAGAATAAATTGAATATTATTTGTTAGTTTGTCAAGAAGGTTATTCTGTTTTTTTAGATTTCTGTTCTCAGATTTATTTTTTTAATGGAAGCATTCCTTAGGACCTGATAGCTCCATATTCTTTGTAGTGTTTTAATATGGTAGCCCTGCAGTTTCTTGGTTAATTTGATGGAATCCAGAAGAAAGCAATTTTCAGTATTCAGTACTTGAGATTGAGTGGTTGAGCAATCTTGCTTGCCCGTGTAGTAAGATAGCTCATGTAAATGAATGCATCCATCTTCATTCTTCTTTACCCTTAGTTTCATTATGCACATGCTGAATCTCAGGGGACATGTAAAGAATCTGATTAGTAAATACAGAGTATGGGTTGGAAGAGCGGAAACCCCTGCGTTATAGATTTTTTTTTCTTGTTGGTAAACGTCTTTAAACCAATTTAAACTACTATTTTACTTTGAAATGGCTTAATCCCATGTTTAATTTAGGTCTTGAAGCAACCTTTATCCCCACTTGATCTTAGTAGAAATGTTAGGTGTAGGTTCTAAGTAAAAAAAAAAAAAATCCTTAAATCTTAGAATTTGGAAATTAATAATCCCAGAGTTATTATCTGGTTGTGAGAAATTATATGAAGTTTTTCAAATATTAATGGATGATATGTCATTGCTCTGAGTACATCCCATCATAGAATTACAGAATTAGGGGCATCTAGGTCAAGACATGTACAAGGAATTTTCATCCTTAAAGTGCTTAGCAAATAGGTCATAATGTGCTTCCAAGGGTTCCTTCACTTTACTCTATGGCCAAGTTGGAGCAGGCCTTGAATCACTTTGCTGGATGGCATGGCACAACTTCAATGGCAGTGGAGAACTTTCTTTGTCATCATCACTATTGCAGAGTAGACTCAGTAATGACCTCTTACTTGTATTCAGCCAGATTCACATAAAGCATTCTAGACATGTCCTCAGCTGTCCAGTAAGATTAGTCTCAGGCCTCCATTGAACAAATCCCTTTAACTGATTCACCAAGAACACAAAGGAAAATCACATCTTTCAGTCGATTTCTTTTGGAAATATTCAGAAGGCAAAATTAGCTCCTTCCCCTTACGTGGATGAAGGAATTTCATGGCCTGCCTCTAGCCTCAGGCTTTCCCAGCATCTCTTGGTCCAGGGATATCCCTTGGTTCCTTGGTTCAACAAAGAGTTGCTTGATTGCTACAGCCTTTCAGTGTGGTCCATACTGCAGGAATACTTCTCTCTCTTATTTACAGTAATCCCCTGATTTTTCTTCCCTTCCTACACCCCAAGGCCTTCACTTTCTGAGCCCAATTTTCTCTGAGAAATTCATCTTTCAATGACATAAGAATGACACTTCTCCCCCTTTTTTTCCCCGTTCATCCTCACGCTACTACACTTCCCGCTTTCCTTCTAAGGAGTCCCTTTCTCCTCTGGTCTTCTCTCTTTTAATAATAATAATAATAATAATAATAATAATAATAATAATAATAATAATACAGGTATTTATATACCACCTTTCTTGGTCGTCAGATTTCTCCTCAGACTTTATTCAAGGTGGTTTACAAAGGCAGGCTGTTCTAAATCCCCGTAGGGATTTTCACAATCGAAGAAAGGTTCTATCTTTCAAGAACCACAACATTTCAGATGGATCTTTTTGATCTGGTATCACATTCTGGCCTCCGGTTTCCTCCCACACAAGCTGTCAAGCAGCTCCTTCATCTCTCACCTGGAGGGCAGCCAAGACGCTTCTTCGCTCACACCAAAGACCAGGTGGAATAACTCGGCTCAGCTTGTCAGCTGCTTCAAGGTCTCACCATCCATGGTGCTGGTGGCTTCGAACTGGCGACCTGTGGATGTTATCTTCAGGCAAACGGAGGCTCTACCCTCTAGACCAGACCTCCTGCCCTGCCCTTTTCCTCCTAACAACTGTTCACACTTAGGGACTGGTCATGAATGAGAGGTTAGAAAGATATTGCCTTGTCTAGTTAACAGTGAATGAGTAGGCCGGCTGTTAGGGAGGCTGTTAACTATCCTTGCAACCAATCTGTTTTTCATCCATGCCTCCCTCTTCCTTTCCCTTCTGAATCACATAACTGCACCATTGGCCACTACACAGAATCTCTGCACAGGATCAGTGGCGCAGCTACAGGGAATACAAAGCATTAAGTTTTGCAGAGACCCTCACCGCAGTGTGCAAGGGGACTGTCCCCCTCTCCTTCTGAGCCATTCCAGGTGGGGGGAGCAAAAGAGAGGCATATGTCTCCGTTTTGCTCCCCCGCCCTGGAATGTTTCCGGAGGGGGAGGGGCCCATTGCAAGCAGTGGTGAGGCTCCCTGCAAAACCTAGTGCTTTGCACCCCCTCTAGGTACACCACTGATTGGTTTTCCCTGTGTACTGTATACTTGAAAAACTGGGGGGGAAAGCTCTTACTGTTTTTTCTTCCTGAACAGTAACATCTCCAGATAATGTATGCATTCATAAACGAATCCTTTCAACATGCAATAATACCAGCACCATCATTCTAAATCTCCTAGAATACACAGCCTATCTTTCCTATTAAGTATTTCATACTTACATGGACTAATCTTAGCACTAGAAAAGATCCATAGCTTTTGCTCCTAAGGCACTTGGCAACGTTTTGCAGTTTTTGTTCTTCAGTTTGCACCAGCTCATAAACCAGTTTACAGTATTTCCATCACATAATTATAGCTTCTTACACATTGCTAGATCCTAAGACAAATGTCTTGACAATGCAATCCTATTTACTCAGAAGTGCATCCCACTGAACTCAGCAGGACCATATGGCAATACAGGTGAATGAATGAACTCAGCAGGACTTCTCTCTAGGATAAATATGGGAAGCATGGGAGTATGGTGAATTATTTTAAATAAATTTAATTTTATTATATTTCATGTTGGCATCCTTCTGTCTCGGAAGACTATGGTATCACGCTCTGAATAGTGGTTCTGGAACAGAGTGTCCCCTCCAGTGCGCGAAGCCTGGGTAAAGTAGATATGGAGGATAGACTGTTTCCCATGCAGCAAATCCCCCCTCTCCACGTCGCTAAAATGGTCCAATGGAAAGGCAGAAGCCAATACTGTTGGTTCCAGCGGCGTCGCAAGAGTTGCCAGAACGTGACTGTGTTCAGCCATGAACCATTTTATTATATTTACAAGTAATTAAATGTAATTTTAATTGTGATCCATTGGTGTTTGTGTTTTATTGTTTTAATTGTTTTTATATTAATGTTTTAGTATTTTATTACAATTGTATTGATGTTTTTATTGTAAGCTGTCTTGAGTGGGGTATTTATATTTAGATATGGCTGAATGCTTGACTTTTGAACTTCTATGTTTTAAGTCTGTGAGAACGCAGTCCTGAACTGCCAATATGCCAGAAGAAGGGCTTGCATCAACCCTTTGTATTGGCAACCTTCAGTCTCGAAAGACTATGGTATCGCGCTCTGAAAGGTGGTTCTGGAACAGCGTCTAGTGTGGCTGAAAAGGCCAATCCGGGAGTGACAATCCCTTCCACACCGGGAGCAAGTGCAGTCTGTCCCTGGTATGTCTCCCTGGCTATGGGCCTTCCTTCTTTGCCTCTTAGCCTCAGACTGTTGGCAAAGTGTCTCTTCAAACTGGGAAAGGCCATGCTGCACAGCCTGCCTCCAAGCGGGCCGCTCAGAGGCCAGGGTTTCCCACTTGTTGAGGTCCATCCCTAAGGCCTTCAGATCCCTCTTGCAGATGTCCTTGTATCGCAGCTGTGGTCCACCTGTAGGGCGCTTTCCTTGCACGAGTTCTCCATAGAGGAGATCCTTTGGGATCCGGCCATCATCCATTCTCACAACATGACCAAGCCAACGCAGGCGTCTCTGTTTCAGCAGTGCATACATGCTAGGGATTCCAGCACATTCCAGGACTGTGTTGTTTGGAACTTTGTCCTGCCAGGTGATGCATCAACCCAGGAGTATTGCAAAGACTTAAAACATAGAAATTCAAAAGTCAAGCATTTAGCAGTATCTGATCCTGAGTGTGAGAGAGAGATTTTGCTTTACAAGCTGCAGTCCGTTTCAGATCCCAACTGTAGATTCTGCAGGCCATGGTCAAACAAAGACTTAAGCATACTTAAGCCCATTGATTTCAATGGGCTCAAGCGTGCTTAGCTCCAGGTTGAATTGTGGTCTTAAGGTATAAGCTGCTTTCCCTGCAAGCTTTGCGCAAAGACCGATCTCTGATTTAGGTGTAAGTGCTCCATCATGGTTGTGGCTTTAAAATCTCTAGAATAACTGTTTAAATGGTAAAGTTGTAGAACTTGTAATTCTATCAAGGTTCAGCAAAGAAGTATTTTGTCAGCCTATTTGCTTGTAACTGTGGGGGATCCAACCATGGCTTGAACAATGATCCATTTTTGGTGTTTTAGCTTAAAAAGAAATTTAAATTTTTGACATTACAATCTTTGAAATCTTTGAATCAACATCTTTTTTTAATGGCTAATAATTTTCTTTCAACAGAAGAATTCAAAGGCTCAACAATAGTTGAATTAATGAAGAAGGAAGGCACCACTTTGGGACTGACAGTGTCTGGTGGAATTGACAAGGATGGGAAACCAAGAGTGTCCAACCTTCGTCAGGGAGGAATTGCTGCCAGGTAAACACTTCTCAAGCCAAAAGCTAGACTATGATGTGATTACTTAAAACAAAGAGAAATAATAAATGCCGAACAGTATCTATAATTTAGCATATTAGAGCAGAAACACCACAGGGCAGCCCAATCCTAAGTGTTGCTACCGCAGTTTGGTTGCTCAGTTCATGCTGTATCCTATGCTGGCTAGGAGTGGGCTGGAGGTTTCCTTAGATAAAGGTGATATTCATCCCCTTACCTGGGTAAAGCCTCTACCTGTGCAATGGGGCTACTCAGATCTGTACCCGCAAAATCACTGGTGCAAGTCCAAGCAGCCCCGCATCAGGCTTTTAGGCCCAGGAGAGGGAATAGGATTTGGCATATGCCAGCGTCACCAATCCCACCCCCCTGGGCCTGGCCCATTCCCCCTCCACCCCATTACGCTCCCTGCTCTGACCTCCCCCTCCTCCTGCGCTGCTCGGTGAGAGTTTACCTTCTCTGTCAGGTGTTTGGCCTGGATCCAATGCCAGTATGGTGATGCAAGCCTTCCTGCCTTGCCGCTTACTCTCCAGGTGTCACTGATGTGCTTTAGGGCATGTTTGCAACACCCTAGGCTAGTGTTTCTCAAACTAGGTGGGTCGCGAGCCAATTTCAGGTGCGTCCCCATTCATTTCAATTTTTTTTTAAATATATTAGACTTGATGCTACCATGATATGTGACTGCACCTGGGGAAATGTTACAGACCTGTACTTTGAACAAACTACTATGTATATTCTTTTAACAATGATAGTAAAGGAAACTTACTCCTGGGTAAGTGTGGGTAGGATTGCAGCCTAGGACAGTTAAAAAATTTTCCTGCTTGATGATGTCACTTCCAGTCATGACATCACTTCCGATGGGCCCCAACAGATTCTCATTCTGTCCCGGTGGGTCCCGATGCTAAATGTGTGAGAATCACTGCCCTAGGCTGTCAGAGCGATCGCTGTACCAATGAGAGATTTGGATTATGCAATGAAAAAGTTTAGTATTAGCTTCTCTACTGTTTCCCTGGAGTTGTGTGAGCTTGATATGCCAATGATGTCTTCTAATGACATTTCAAGAGAATTAATTTTCTGTAAATCTTTTTAAAATGTCACAGTTGAAGCTGAACAATGTTACAGAGTTTGAAACCTAATTTAAAAAAATGAAAAAGGATGTTCTCAGCACAGTTTGATACATGTTTGTTCAGAAGTAAGTTCCTCTATGTTTAAGAAGGCTTAGGGCACAATCCTAACCCCTTTTGTCAGTGCTTTCCAGCACTGGCATAGCGGTGCCAGTGGGACATGTGCTGCATCCTGCAGTTGGGTGTCACTCACAGAGGCCTCCTCAAAGTAAGGGATTGTTTGTTCCCTTACCTCAGAGCTATGGATCAGTGCTGGAAAGAACAATCCGCGTGAGAACAGTTCATCCCTGCAGTGAGCGGTTGTGAAACTTGCAGCAGCACAGATGTCTAGTTCAAATTTACAAAGTCTTGCAGTGACACTGTTTTTTTAAATGTAGTTTTCTCTGCAGCTCTCTTGTTGTTTTGTGACTAGAGTTCTGTGTTGCCCAATGGGATGGCTCCCAGGGCCTGTGGCAAACATGAGGGGGTGTGCCTAAGTGGCTGGTGGAGATGGGGAGGAAGTGCCTTCATGAGCACTTTTCCCTCCCCCTTTTCCACCAGCGATTTAGGATCTAGGCCAGGCAGGTGGAAGCAGCAGGTTGTTCTCTTCCATCCTTTGCAGGTGGAAGTCAGAGAACCACTCGACCCACCCACTGCTGCTGTTGTAGTAACAGCCTGGTAGGCCCGGGATGGGGAGAAATAGCAACAAATGAGTAGCAAATGTGTTTAAAAAGTAATACAAATAATTCAGCACGTTATATTCTAGCCAGCTTCTTTAAGTTGTAAGTTTTTATGCACTGGATCTAGAATAATCTACTCCTGTGCTGTCCTTTTTCATTTTTCATTGCTAAAATGGATCAAAAATAAAGTAAAACTGCTTACTGTGAAAACAAAATAAAGTCCTACTTCGCTTTTGCGACATGTGTTGCAGAAGTGACCAGCTGGATGTGGGGGACTACATCAAATCTGTGAATGGAATCAACCTGACAAAATTTTGCCACGATGAGATTATCAGCTTGCTCAAAAATGTTGGTGAGAGGGTCGTGCTCGAAGTGGAGTATGAGCTGCCGCCGGTCTGTAAGTAATTAGGTTTGATCTGAATTAATCTTTTGCCTTGGGAGGCTTGCAAGGCCTTTTGCTTCACACTGAAAATGGCAACGTTGAGTTGTCTTTTATGCAGTAGCTGAGTATATCACTGTGATTTATGTGTTAAAATTCACAGTTAAGGAGTCACAGCCCGATCCTGAGCTGCCTGGAGAGGGGGGCTGCCCCGGTGCCAAAATGGCAGCCACAGCATCCAACGCGCCCTGGGCAGCCACCGCCACCACCTTGGGAAAAGGGAACTCTCGTCCCCTTCCCCCATGTAAGGAAAGTAGCCCTGCAATGGGGCTACTTGATTCTGCACCTGCTATTGAGCAGGTGCAGAGTAACAGAGTTCTCGTTCAAGCTGAGAGGCTCAACATGGAGCTCTAGATCCTGTGAAGCCAAGCTCCCCACCCCTTCCCTCCCTGCTCTCTCCCCTGCCATGTCTCCTTCCTGCCCTCCCCCCACCTTCCGCCCACCTGCCCCTGCCCCGAAACACCTCCTTCCTGCCTCCCCCCACGCCCCCTTTGACCTCACCACTGCCAGTCGGTGCGGGTGACCACTGAGTAGTGGACCACTGGCGCCTACTGACACTGGCCCAGGGCAGGCTCAAGCTTGGCTAGTTCTGGTGCTGGGCGAGCACTAAGCCCTTCAAATGTGCCTTAGGCACATTGCGAGAGTGCATGTCAGAAGTAAGCTGATGTGCACAGCGCAGGATTGGGCTTTCAGGGCCCATTCTTACCCAACTTTCCAGCACTTATGCAACACCCCACCATCACAGGATGCAACACACACCCTGATGGCACAGTTACATTGAAGCTGGAAAGTTGGATAGGATTGGGCCCTTAGCTACTTCAGGTGCAGAAGTGTCCCACCGTTTAGTGTCAACCTTACCACCATAACATTTTTAGCTTCATTAATGAAGGTCAGTCACTAGCAAAACATCAGTAATTATGATGGGTCAGGTATATGTGTGGACTGAAGAAGTCCTGGTGGGCAGCATCCCAGTTGGTGGAAGCAGGACAATCCAGTGTTAGGAGCTGCAAACATTTTTGCCTCTGTTACAGCATCCAGTAGCGTAGCTAGAGGGGGTGCAAAGCACTAAGTTTTGCAGGTGCCTGAATACCTGTGCAAGCTGCCCCTCCCCCTCTCCTTTGGAGCCATTCCAGGCCACAAGAGCAAAACAGAGGCGACACTGAAGCCTCCGCATGCTGTAGTGAGACTCCCTGCAATACTTAGTGCTTTGCGCCCCCTCTAACTACACCACTGACAGCGTTGTCCTCTAGTGCAGCATTTTATACTTATAAGAATAGGTACAGACATGCACCTGGTTTCAATATGACAGGGAGCTGTTTCAGTTCTTCATAATGGTGTATGGCAGGTAGCGTTTGCCCCTTGAGGTGTTTCCCATATTTCAATCGGCTTACTTTGCCCTTTAGAACTCTTGGGAACTAAACCAAGCCCTATCTGCATAGTAACTAATTCCTTTATCTGTACAGTCTTGCGTTGAGTTCAATTTCTTGGTCGCACTGGAATCAGCTTTCCTTGTAAGCTACATGACTACGCAGCTCAAATCAAAGTCCCACACAGCTCATAACTCGATGGCTGCTGAGCTTGGAGGTGACAATGACATCATCATCAAGCATTCTGGATGCCAGCAGCCACATCCGCACAACCACTGTAGCATTCCGCAAACTCAACAAAAAAGGGGGACATGCTAGCTTTAATGTGACCCTGGGGACTGTGGGGGGGGGGGAATAAGGGCACAAACCAAAGTGCACCCTATGCTGGCTCAAGTCCCTTGCACCAGCCTCCGGGTGTCACAAAAGTTAAGGCACTTCTGTGCCACCGCGGGAGGAGGTAGGCCAGCTCAAGGACTTGTGCCAGCCTCTAGAAGTTGAATCGGACCCTACTGTGACCTATCGGTGACCTGTCTGTTCCAGCGCAGGATAGGATTGGGCTGTAAATCATATATCCTCATCCATACATGATCTCTCTATATTCTATTTTCAGTGCATCCTAGAATAGGAATTAAAGGTACAGCACAGCACACAGTTACTGAAATCAGTGGTAATTTAAGTGCTTGTCACTGTGTGCTGGATTGTGGTCTAAAAATTTCATCAAGCATGTTTTGTTTTAGATGTCGATGGTTAAATTAAATTTTGTGTGTTTATTAAGATTGTCAAACAGAAATGCTCTATTTACGATGTTGGTTATGGTTGCAAATAATTAAGCTTTGTGATCTGAATTAGAGGTTTTTGATTAACTAACCCAACTGAGCATTCACTGAACTTAATACGTTAAACATATTTATTCTCAATCAAACTGTGTTGACTCTGTTATACTACGTTTGGTGCATGTGTGATTTTTGCCCAATGAATTGAAAAATGTCACGCTACATTACTGCTGCAACCATAACTGTTCATTTAAGTTTGCAGAATTTCTGACCTTGTACAAGTATAGTTGGTAATGAGGCCGAATGATAGGTGTCTAGCCATTTCTGTCTGTATTTGAAGAACATGTGCAGACCTACAATTCCTTGTAATAGAACCACTTCTTTCCACACTTCTTTCCACCAACCCACCTCAACACAAAAGAGAACCAGTGTTGACTAATGAATAAAAGGGCATTAGGTTGTGAAAACTGAAGAATCTAAAAACCAATAGTTATAGTAGTCAGTGGCATAGCCTGAGGGAGTACAAAGTACTAAGTTTTGCAGGGAGCCTCACTGCAGCGTGCAAGTGGCCCCTCTCCCTCTCCTTCAGAGCTATTGGGGGGGGGGGCAGAGGTATTTGCCTGGCACTGGTGCCCTTTTTTAAAAATTGTGAACCCCTTTTTTACATGGAACCAGTGGCAAAGCTAGAGGGAGTGCAAAGCTCCCTCTAGCTTTGCCACTAAATTTTGCAGGAAGCCTCACCGCAGTGTGCAAGGGGCTACTCCCTCTCCACTTTGGAGCCAGGCATTTGATTCCATTTTGCTTCCCCCTCCTGGAATGACAATGAAGGGGAGGGAGGAGAGCCCCTTGCATGCTGCGGTGAGGCTCCCTCCAGAACTTAGTGCTTTGCACCCCCTCTAGCTGTGCCACTGCAAGGAACCATTAACTTGTTTATTTTGCTGTGGGGCCTGTAATAGTTTTTGCCAAAAAGCCATACAGAAATATTTTTACTCAACTATTTTGAGGATAATGTATAATAGTGAATATGATAAAGATATGAAAGATAATCATAAAAAAAATGAAAGCTGCTCTTCTGTCATTACTATGAACTTTTTCTGGATAGAATGTGCCAGCAACAGTCATAGGATCTGGCACCGCAGCAATATGGTGATTCCTGCAAAAATACTTGCAGAGCACATGAGTGTTGGCTCTCTTCAGATGAACAGTTTTATTCTGCTCACCCTCTCATCCTGGGGAGAGCCCTTTCACAGGCTGCAGAATACTTGGAGCTGACCAAGCTTGGAGGATGGAGCTTAACTCTCCCATCCTGAATTTTATCTTCTTAGTTCCCAGAGGTAGAAAAGGGAATTCTAGTCTTTCATTTTTGTTTGATCATTTCGGTGTCAGTGTCAAGAAATGGTAGCAGTTTGAGTCAAATTTTAGTTTTAGGTGTTGGGCAGCCCAAACCTAAACTATGTGGATGCAGTGGGGCTGCATAGCCTATGCTGTACCTAGTGCCGCTTTGGAGCGGGCTGGAGGTCTCCTTGGAATAAGGGGATATTTTTCCCCTTATGCTGAGTAACGCCCCAGCCTGCCCTATGGAACTACTCAGATCTGTGCATGCTGAATAGCAGATGCGAGTCTGAGAATCCCCATGTAAAGCCAGCAGGTCTGGGACAGGGGTTAGGATACAGTGGAGGCCAGCTCAACTAATCCTGCCCCTCTGTTAGGCCTGATCCACCCAGTTCTGCCCCATTACACCTCCTCCCCACCTCTGGAAAGTCCGCCTGCCATCCTCTCCCAGTCCCTGGCCTCTCAGCGCTTCATTTCATCCACCAGCCACTGTGGGCTTGGATACAGCATTGGCAGGCCTCCCTGCTGGTGCTGCTTACTTTCCAGGTGCACACATGTGCTTTAGGGCACATTTGTGATACTCTCCCCAGTTGCCGGGACTGCACTCTTACTGCTTTCTCCTTTGATTTTTTTCCACCAAATTGAAAACAAATGATGCTAATTATCCACACTTTTCACAGATTATCTATCAGACCTGAAAATGCCTCAGACTGAAATGTGGGCTGAAATATGGCCACAACTGCAATGCGCCTCTGTTTGCATCCCCTACCCTAATCATCCCCTACCCTACCCTATTTATCTCGTCTTCCCTCTCAATATCCTGGTTTCAGTGACTGCCTCCACTTGCCATGTCACCCCCTCACCCTGACTCAGAATGGCTGCCTGTGCTGTCCTCCTCTTCTCAATGGCTGTTTGTACTTTCCAGTGTGCTACAAATACCTATGTCAGCACCATCCATCCTGAACCAGGTAGCCTTGGGACTGTGCCAGCTGACAGGTGCCAAGAAAGTGATATGGTCTTAATCCTTCCAGTCAGGTGGCTGGAGGGGTTCTGGGAGGGGCTGCCCTAGAGAGGTTCCTTCATCACTGAAATGATCCCTCAAGGCACTTCCCACTGTAATCCTCTTGAGATGTATCCCTTGAACCTCACTGCACCCTCCCTGCCTGACTCTATTGATGCTGTACTCCTATCAAAGTCACTGTATGGAGCAAGCAAACTAAACAGTCCTTTCCGATGGTCCAAAGGGAAGCAGGACTCCTCTTAAAATCCCCTATCTCCTCATGGACTGGTGAGGCCCTACCTAACCTGCCTTGCCTTTCACAGCAGGAAGGGGCAAAACCTCCCCACCCACCCCCAACTGTCCCATTAAGAAAGCAGAGGTATAAGATTCTGAATTAGTTTATGTGTCTGTGAGCTGCTTTGACACCCTTGTGTCTCATTTGGTGTAACTCTTGAATGTTTTCAGAATAATTTCATACCATTGTTTAAACTCAGAAACGCATCTCAGGGAATAGAGACAAATATAGTTTTATTGAAATTAGGATGCAGTTTTAAAACTTTATTTTAAAAATTTTATTTTAAAACTTATTACATATTTCTTTACCCAGTGTGTAATTAGTCTGTGGAACTTCTTGCCACAGGAAGTAGTGATGGCATCTCACCTAGATGCCTTTAAGAGGGATGGGACGAATTTCTGGAGGAAAAGTCCATCACAGGTTACAAGTCATGATAAGTATACACAAGCTCCTGGTTTTAGAGGTAGGCTACCTCAGAGTGCCAGATGCAGTGGAGGGCACCAAGACACAGGTTGTGTCTTGTTGTCTTGTGTGCTTCTTGAAGCATTTGGTGGGCCGCTGTGAGATACAGGAAGCTGGACTAGATGGGCCTATGGCCTGATCCAGTGGGGCTGTTCTTATGTTCTTAACTACAATTCCCAGGAAGCCTTGCAGGTCTCTTGTTATCTGGTGTGCTCCCTGGGGCATTTGGTGGGCCGCTGTGAGATACAGGAAGCTGGACTAGATGGGCCTATGGCCTGATCCAGTGGGGCTGTTCTTATGTTCTTAACTACAATTCCCAGGAAGCCTTGCAGGTCTCTTGTTATCTGGTGTGCTCCCTGGGGCATTTGGTGGGCCGCTGTGAGATACAGGAAGCTGGACTAAATGGGCCTATGGTCTGATCCAGTGGGGCTGCTCTTAACTACAATTCCCAGGAGGCCTTGCAGGTCTCTTGTTTCCTGCTTGATGATGTCACTTCCATTTTGGGTTACAAGCCATGATGTGTATGCACAACCTCCTGATTTTAGAAATGGGCTATGTCAGAATGCCAGATGCAAGGGAGGGCACCAGGATGAGGTCTCTTGTTATCTGGTGTGCTCCCTGGGGCATTTGGTGGGCCACTGTGAGATACAGGAAGCTGGACTAGATGGGCCTATGGCCTGATCCAGTGGGGCTGTTCTTATGTTCTTAACTACAATTCCCAGGAAGCCTTGCAGGTCTCTTGTTATCTGGTGTGCTCCCTGGGGCATTTGGTGGGCCGCTGTGAGATACAGGAAGCTGGACTAAATGGGCCTATGGTCTGATCCAGTGGGGCTGCTCTTAACTACAATTCCCAGGAGGCCTTGCAGGTCTCTTGTTTCCTGCTTGATGATGTCACTTCCATTTTGGGTTACAAGCCATGATGTGTGTGCGCAACCTCCTGATTTTAGAAATGGGCTATGTCAGAATGCCAGATGCAAGGGAGGGCACCAGGATGAGGTCTCTTGTTATCTGGTGTGCTCCCTGGGGCATTTGGTGGGCCGCTGTGAGATACAGGAAGCTGGACTAGATGGGCCTGTGGCCTGATCCAAAAGGGCTCTTCTGATGTTCTTATTTTACAAGAATCACTCTCTTCATGGCTTCTTTTTATGTGCTCCAGCTTTGCTAGTTGTACGCAGTGATTCTGTGACCTTAGAAATATTAGATAATTACTTATCGTAGATAATGTAATTAAAAACTCTTGTTTTTCTTTCAGCTGTACAAGGCTCAGGTGTTATTTTTAGAACTGTGGAAGTTACTTTACATAAAGAGGGAAACACTTTTGGTTTTGTAATAAGAGGTAAGTTCTCCCTGCCTTTTTGTTTCTTTTGAGTTAGGTCCCTGCTTCAGTGCTTCTTCAGCCTTCTGCCCCCCCCCCCTTCTTTCAAGCCAGCAGCAAGCATTTGTTCCAAAGCAGAGCATGGAGCAGTCCTTACACCGTGCATGCACTGTGCTTCTGTGTGCAATAATTTGTAGGAGGGGTGCTCATCCAACACTAGTTTCAGCAAGGGGAATAGAGCAAGACATCAGTGATCACACCCTAAAACGCCATACCAGAAACTGCTAGTAGAACAAAGCAGCCGCACTCCCCGAATGAGGTTGCAGCAATACAGCAAGTATTGAATCACACACCCTCAAGTCCAACATGAATCATTCCCATGTCTTGATTGAGGAAGAGAGGAAAGTTTCACCTGCCTTATAATCTGATCTATCTTGGGAAATTCAACAAACATTTGTGTCCTATCTGTGTGTGGTCCAATTGTTTCGTGTGTATTATCTTGTAATCTGAATCCTTATAACACTCTGTATGGTGAGCATATGAATATTCCTAGCCCTGGATGAGGGACAGCAAATGAGAGGGAGTGTCTCCTCTCTGTGCCTTTCTCCCCAGTGTCCTTTGCCCCCCCCCCCCCAAGTGGACATGTCCTCAGTTTGAACATCACTACCTCAATAGTTAGTTCTTTCAATATCTCTAGCAGTCCAATCCTATCCTGGGCTGTTGCAGCATCTGCTACGGCCTGCATGCCAGCAGGCTCCTGGCTGGCTGGGAGAGGTAAGCAATGGAAAATCTTACTTTCCCTACTGCCTCATGGCCCCTGAAGGGACCAGTTTGTGTGCGACCTGGGGGATTGGGATACAGTGGATGCCCCTGCAGTTCGCTCTCATCCTGCTCTGTTCTGCCCCAATCCCTATGCCACTGCCAGCTGAAACCCCTCAGTGCCAATCTGTGCTGCACTGTCAGAGGTGTGCCACCTTCCATCCTTTGCACCAATGGGAATGCTGTGCCAATCAGCAGACCTCACTGAGCACTGGCGTACCATGAGGATAGGATTGGGCCATAGGTCCCTTAACCGAGAACAATGGCAGAATTTTTACGCATGATGACTTTCAGTGTTTTATATGCTGCTCAAATATTTTACCGTAATTTTGAAATGATAACTGCTACAGCTTGTCTCATTCCAGTGCTTTCGGTGGGGCTTAGGCTGCAATCCAATGCACTCTTTTCTGAGAGTAGTCTCTACTGAAGACAATGAAACTTACTTCTGAGTAGATAAGCATAGGATTGAGCTCTTAGTCACAGCTCACTTTGTTTTGATTTTTATCCTTGTTTATCTTATAGTTTCATAGTAGCTTACAATTTTTTCATACATGTTAATAATCCTGCCCCAAAGTGGCTTGCCATCTTAAAAGGAAAAAAAAGTTATTTAGTCAGATCTTGTTCAACAGTCACCAGGGTTTTGAATGGGCATCATATACCACTGAGGCAGCTGCTCAGGATTATTTCATTGGCTTGACAGTTTGATATTTTATTGAGAAGTTCGATGCTTTATTGAGGTGTTCTGTTGAGGCTAGTAGAGTTTTTGAGATTTTTTTTGTTTTGTTTGGAAGTGAATTTTGTACCAAAAAAAGTAAGAAGTTGCCTGTTTCATTCTCTTTCCTAGGTGGAGCGCATGATGACAGAAATAAATCTCGCCCTGTTGTAATAACATGTGTTAGACCTGGAGGCCCTGCTGACAGGTACAATTCATCTTCTGCAGTGCACATATCCATACAGAGAGAGAGCTCGAGAGAGGAGGGGGAGGGGCAAGTGAAAGACAGACATCTGCAAGCACAATAGATACTTCCAAGTCGAATCCATTGCACTTTATAAATTATACATTTCATTCTACTAGTAACAATAGATGTGGCACAGAGCTGCGTCGTATGCATTTCAACTAAGAAACCAAACTTGTTTTGTGAAGTAGACTTGAGTCACATTTTTACATGCTCCAAGTGGAATATAGCATGCTTTGCAATTTGCAAGTTGATTATTTTGCAAATTGTTTTCTGGTCACCTTCAAATGGCTTAGTTTCAAGAACTTGTTCCACTGATTTCAAGATTTTGTTTCTTTCACTCTTGGAAAAATATTTTTAATTGGTTTTTTGTTGGCATTGTTGTAAACATTAGGCCAAATTCTGACTTTCTTACAGGTTTTATTGTGGTGTTACTCAATAAATTCTTCTCATGAACCCCATTGGAACAAGAATGTTACGGTTTGGTCATATGAGCAAAATACTGAAGGGTTGTAGTCTCTTATTAATGTCATTGAAGATGCAGTGATTCCTTGTAGATGCTGTCGCTTGCCTGCCATTCTGTTCAATCATGAAGCACATCTGTGCACGCAGCGAGCATTCAAATGAATGGGGAATAGGCAAATACAAACCCTAGAGTTTTTGGCGGCTTTACATATTTTTCTCTGAGACCTGGGATGTGGAAATGTATAGTGCCATCAGCTATGATCCTGCATTCCATGCTTGGTGCACAGGCTGTGTATTCAGATAATAACAAGCACGGGAAAGCTGAGTGAGGTGAAGTGATCAGAAGGGCTCTTGCTGCGCCTCCTTGCTGCCCCTTCCATTGGCCATTCTTCCACAGTGCCAAGGCCTGCCACTCCATCCACTGGTGCACCCAGCAACCCAGAACTGTGCTCAAAGCTGCATCTGCTTGTGGTGCAAGCATCCTGTGGGGGGTGGGGGAAGCTGGGTCACTGCCTCAAGGAGTCACCATCATGCCATATTTGTAGAGCTGTCAGCAAGAGAGGAGGCGGTTCTGGCTCTTCCTGCCCCCCTTTGCTCATTGGCCACACCTTTCTTGCCATCTTCCTGTTGTCCACTGTGCCTTCTGTATATGGATAGCAGAATAATAACCCTTCTCTTTTTACCAGCTTCCCATTGGTGGAGTGTTTGGGACCCTGTTTGGGGATCCTTTTGGATCACCTGACTGGATTGGGGTTGTAGCGGCATTCTTTTGTAATCCTTTCAGAGAGCTTTCAGTGGTGACAGTCCTGAACTGGTCTTGATATGGGCTAACAAGCTAAGATTTAATTGAGCCAAGACAGGAAACAGGACATGACTGCTTGTGGTCAGCAGGAAAGCCAATCAGGATTGATTGTACAACTTGTTTTGGATGATGATACACACCTTCTGAAAGGCCACCTTTGCAGCTCGGTGGTGCTCTCGGACTCATCTTTGTTTCTGGATAGGCAGATGGTGACTGTGGTCAGGCAACCTTTGAACAGCTAGTACGCCAGCTACACCCTTTCCTGAAGAAGACAAACTGGTCGTGTTACCCACATCCTGGTTAGACCATTGCAATACACTCTATGTGCTGTTGCCTTCAATAATGTTGAAACTGCAACTGGTGCAGAATGTTGCAACTGGTGCAGACAGAGATCTGCTGCTACATAGTCATACTGGTTCTCAAACCCAGTACAGAATTCTGGTTATCACTTGAATCTAGGGTATCAAGGAGACTGCCATCCTCTGCAAGGTCCTGTTCATCCATTGAGATCTGGGGGAAGGAGGCTCTGCTCTTGGCCCTCCCACTGTCTAAAATGTGGTTGTTAGGTATACACGGCAGGACATCACTTCTATGTAGTGATGCCTTCACTCTGGAAGTTCCATTGTTGAGAGACCCATCTACTTCTTCCTGATCATTCTGTTCAGAAAGGCCTTCAATATCAGTTAATTTATCCTCCCTGAACTGTTGCCTGCCATTGTGGTTGCCTACCTTGATCACAGTGCTGCTCATTTTTGTTAAACTATTTCAGGGCCCAATCCTATCCAGCTTTCCAGCACCGGTGCAACTTCAATGCAGCCCCAAGGTAAGAGAACAAACGTTCCCATACCTTAAGGGGGCCTCTGTAACTGCCGCCCCACCACAAGATGCAGTGCATACCCCATTGGCACAGCAGCACCAGCACTGGAAAATTAGATAGGATTGGGCCCTCACTCAAATATGCCATTTTTAAAACTACATTGTTCTAGTTTTCACTTGGTTGTACCAGTGGCATAGCCAGAGGGGATGCAAAGCACTAACTTTTACAGGGAGCCTAACTGCAGTGTGCAAGCGGCCCCGCCATCTTCCCTTCAGAGCCATTCCGGGTAGTGGGAGCAAAACTGAGGTGTTACCTGGCTCCGAAGGAAAGGGGCCCCTTGCACGCTATGGTGAGGCTCCCTACAAAACTTTGTGCTTTACACCCTCCCTAGCTACACCACTAGGTTGTACACTCTTGGGGGCCCAGAAGTGCCCTATTAATTTTAGTATAAAAGGTCAGCGGTGAGGGAAGAACGTTTGTGTAGGGCTCTAAGCCCCACACGAACACTCTGGACCCACCTCCCTTCCTCCCCACTCCCTCCCTCCAGCACGCCTCCCCCTACCCTCTCCCCACCTCCTGTTTCCTCTGCACCCTCTCTCCGCCCACCTTCCACCACCCTGGAATGCCTCCCCCCCCACCTCTCCCCCGCCTCTGCTCACCTTACTGTGGCTCAGCGGTCCAGCCAGCACTGGCACTCACCCAGTGATAAGCCTTGCAAACGTGCCTTACAGCATGTTTGCAACAATGTGCACCGGCATTAAGCCGGCACGTCGAGCCCAAGATTTGGCTCTAAGACCTTTATATTTAGGCAGGCATTAATGACCTGAGCATGGGCCAATGGTTTTGCTAACCTATATTTTAATGTGGGTTGTTTTGTCTCTTCTTATGTGAGTGCTGTTGTACCGGGCTTCAAAATAAGTTTTCAGCTTTCTTGAGTTTTTAGGATTTCAGACTGCAATAGGCACGTTTGTGTTTTGAGAAAAGGGAGTACATCAGGCAAAGAAAAACATCTGTGGTTACAAAGAGTAATATCAATAACCGCATTACTTAATCTTTTTTCCCCCCCTCACTGATTTTCTGATTAAAGCAATTCCTTTTTCTTCATGACCTCTGAACTGCCCTATGATCAGAGTTAATGTTAAGGGAAAGACAGTTGGGCAGGAGAAGGGCACTCATGAATCTCTTTCAGTGAGACTATTATCTCCAAATCACATTATATGAAATTAGTAATGACTGTTCTTTTCATCTTCTTTCAGAGAGGGCACCATCAAGCCTGGTGACAGGCTCCTTAGCGTGGACGGAATTCGGCTTGTTGGAACATCACACAGCGAAGCCATGAGCATCCTCAAACAATGTGGACAAGAAGCCACTCTGCTGATAGAATACGATGTCTCAGTTATGGGTATGTTTGGACTGCTGAGCTTTTTGTTCTGGGAGCCATTGGTGACATTTTACCGCCTGGCCTCTAAAGGATGCTTGAACAATGATTACGGCCCGTTATGCCGCTAGTCACACAGATAGTCCCATCAGCGCCATCTCATTAATCTTTCCAGGTTCGTGGAGAGGTGAACAGTATTTTATTGTAAGCTAGAGCCTGGCTATTTTATTGTTTGTAGGCTGAAAGCAGACTGTAGCTCCACTCAAGATGGTCACTCTCGACAGTGATTCAGAGGAAGCTTGCTTGTACACAGACAGTGGTTTCTCACAGATAGTTAAAAACACTCTTAAGTGGTATGATACAAACCTTTCTGTCTGTTTGGTGACAGAGACAGTAGTACGTGCAGAAGGAGTAAATTCTGAAATCTTTGTGTGAGGCAGCAAAAAGAGAGATTCTGCCACTATAGGAATTTGTCTAGAAAATAATACAATAATTTTATTCTAAGATTAGAAGAGGTGGTAATTTCCCAAGATGGGGTTTTTTTTTTTTCTTTCAAGAGAAATTATTTTTTTCCTGAAAAGACATACAGTTTTCAGTTATACTCTTTAGAAAATACTCTTAGAAGATGTAGGGAAGGTTAAATATCTTCTCAAGTTTATAATAAATAATGCCATAACTATGTCTTCAGAAAAAAATAGCATGAGCATATCATCCTTAAATTAGTAGTCTACGGAGGTTGCATAAAATAGCAGGCGTTAATAGTTTTCTTTCATGTTTCATAGTCTGTCTTGCACGAGGCCACTGACTGGGAGAACGGCTTGCATTTCCTTGTCATACTGGATTTAAGCATCTCTTCAAGAAGAGGGAGGGCATGAGACAAATCAATTGTGACATGGTTATCCCAGGACACTTTCCCCTGCAGTATCACACCCTGACACTGATTATTCTGTACAGGAATGTAACTATTACTAGATAGCATGATGCAGACAGGAGGACTTGGCTCTGCAGAGAAATTGGGGGGGGGTCCCTTATGGGGCCCCAGTGGACCAGCTCTTCTGCTGGTGTGGCTCTGAGAAGCTTTGTGAGGGCAGTGCAGGCACAGAGTAGGAGTACAGGATATTGTCGACACCACTGCCACTAAGATTCACCCCCGGCCCACTCTGATATGCCCCCAAATGTACCTCTCTGCTGACGGATCTCCATCAACAGCCATCTGGGGGATGCTGTTGGTGGTGCTCTGCCTTCCAGGCCTTGACCCCACTGGTGGAGACTGGTGGAGAAGCTGCTGTGATGGCATACCAAATGGATAGGACTGGACTGTAATTAGAATAATTAGAACTGCAGCTGGCAAGGTAGATGTTCTAATGTGTTTTTTCAGGCTGGATGAAACATTTAAGAAAATCTGACCCTAAGATTTAACTCTAGGGGAAAACTGAATTTTACAGAACTGAAATATTCAAGCTTAGATCCCAAAGTATCTCACTCTTCCTCAAAAGAAAACAACAATTAAATCATTCTTGAGAGTCTCTGAGTTTGACGTTCGTATGTGCGAAGAGCAATCTTTGTTTTGATGTTAGGCTTGCAATCCCAAGCATGCTTATAAGAGACTTAAAATGTTTAAGATGGTGCTGCACAGCTTTTCTTTAAGAATACAGCAGATGCCATTTGGATATATGAGCAAAGAAGCTTCAGCAACTTTCCTCAGATGATGAAATGCTGGCTGAGGCCATTCTTTCTCCACGGCTCAATGCTGTCTTCAGATCAAACACTAGCTGGAGTGTAAGATGAATGGAAGATACTTGCTTTTTTTTGTCTTGCTTCAAAAAATTATATAGGTTACCAACCTTCTAGGCTATGAACAGTATTGACAAATTCCCTCACCTGCATTGAAAGCTGTCAGTGCCACGTTTTCTTGACAAGCCAGTGCAACATTTTCAAAGCAAAATGTTGGCCAGCTCATGTTAGATTAACTCGTCTTCCACTGTCCAGTCCTTAAAGGCATTTTTTGGACCTGCTGGGAAGAGATCACATTCCATTTCTTTATGACTCAAGTTTGTTTTTGTACCACAGACAGACTCGGATCATGCCAAGAATGTAACATCTTTATAACTGAAAATTTTTTGTTTAGAATTGTTCTGGCTGTAACAAGGGGCGCAGGCAGGCTGGTCAGGGCCTCTGAGAGAACCTTACTTGAAAGAGAAGTATTGGAGCAGGTCCGCAGCTTGGGGGTCCACCTGGATTCGCAGCTGCTCCTGGATTCCCAGGTGGCAGTTGTGGCTAGGGGGGCCTTCGCTCAGCTTCGGCTAGTGCACCAGCTGCGGCCGTACTTGGATCGTGCAGACCTGGCCACAGTGATCCATGCCACGGTGACATTGAGGTTAGATTATTGTAACGCGCTTTATGTGGGGCTGCCCCTGAAGACGGTTCGGAAACTGCAATTAGTGCAGAATGCAGCGGCCAATGTGGTTACTGGAGGTAGGCGGTTTGACTCTGTCAGTTCGCTTCTCCAGCGGCTGCATATTCGTTTCCGGACCCAATTCAAGGTACTGGTTTTGACCTTGGGCTATACTGCTCTGGGCCAGGGTATCTCAGAGATTGCCTACTCCCGTACAATCCGGCTCATCCTCTTAGGTCATCAGAGAAGGCCTTTTTACAAGTGCCGCTGCCTAGGGAGGTATGTGGGGAGGCGGCAAGAAACAGGGCCTTCTCAGTAGTGGCACCAACGCTATGGAACTCCCTTCCCCTTGACTTGAGAATGGCTCCCTCTCTTGAGACGTTTCAGCGAGGCCTGAAGACCTTTTTGTTTAAAGAAGCCTTCTGAGTTCATGGCCTTTTTAAACATCTTTTCTATATCTTTTAGTATTTTTACAGGCCTGATTCCTCTGATTTGCTGCGTTTTGCTCTTTTTATCTGACTTTTTATCTGACTGCGGTTTTTATGGGTATATGTTAATGTGTTTTTAATATGTTTTTATTTGTGGTGAAATTATGTTTTTAATTTTTTTTAATATGTTGTGAGCTGCCCTGGGTCCCTTTGGGGAGAAGGGCGGGATATAAATAAAGTTGTTTTTATTATTATTATTATTATTATTATTATTATTATTATTATTATTATTATTATTATTATTTGTGCTTTAGCATTTTATGGAGAGGAAGTGGTACAAGTTGCTTGCACAAACAGACTGGTAAGGGCTAAGTTTTAATCCTTAAATGAAAATGGATTTCAGGGTTAAGTTTTATAAGTGGAAAATGTAAAATGTGTATGATAATTCCTTTGTATGTTTCAGCTAAATTCCTTGTGCCACCTTCTTACTGAAAACATACTGATATATTATTAAAATAGTAAATAGGAAACCTAGGAGCTAAACCAGCAGTACTCAAATTCGCAGGGAGTTTGAGGACCACAGTAAGTCATTGCGGGGGAGTGGGGAAGCCAGCGGGTGCAGGGGGAAGGCAGCAACGCGATCCAGTCTTACGCTTGCACTTACCAGTCCTTGCTGGGTCCACTTACCAGTCCTTGCTGCAGTCTCCTGGGGGTGCGGGGAGCTCTGCATGACCCTCTGCAGGGCTCCCCAACCTTTGGAAAGTGAAAGCAAAGCGACCACGCTCTGCTTTCACTTTCTAAGACATAGGGAGCCCTGCACAGGGCTCCCTGCACCCCTGCGAGGCTGCTGCAGGGACTGGTAAGTGCATGCCAGGCCCTGTGTCCCTGTTAGTGACACAATCCTAGGGATCCCGTCACTGCCTTCCCCTAAAGAGGGCAGAATCCAGGGCCCACAGGCTGGGGCGTCCCAATGCCCCAGTTTGAGAAGCCCTGAGCTAAATCATTATGCTCCTTCATGCTCCAGTGCATATATTGCTTTCAAATGACATTTTTTCCTACAAAAAAAAAGTTATGGAAAACAAGAGATAGAACTGTTCACTCATATATAGGTATTTAAATATTGTGATTGTGCTTTATCTTTGTAAAACTTAAGGATTCTCCCTGAAGAAATGTAAAAAGAGTTCCCTGACAAACCACAAACTTGCAAATGGCCCAATTAACATTTCTCTCTAGCATTTTTGAAACTTAGGCCTCATTAAAATCAGTTGCATAAACATTGTTCCCTGTAGGAGATAGGCTATAAAGGTGAAATGAAATTTAATTATTGCCAAATAAGTACAAATAAAGTTTTGTTATCAGAATTAACAAGCGAGAAGGGCAATTCATATTGTTCAGAAAACTACTTACATCACAATATTGTTAAGTGCTCCCCGTTTCCCCAAGCAGTGAGAAGTTCCAGGGGCAAAGCGACAGAGCTTCCTTTTATTTTGATGCCAGGGCATGGGGGACATGCACAGCTTTTATAAGGTTTATTTGACTTACAGATATGCACACAGAGCATATTTAAAACAAACAAGCAGTCCTTTGATAAGCAGCAGATCTGCCTCAGGTCCCCAAAGAGAGCCACTTGTACAACACACAGTCAGACATCACACTGGCTGAACCCCCAATTTCAGTTGACTTCACCATAAAATTCAAATCTCGCTCTCGCTCTCGCTCTCTGCTTGTTTCCTCTCTTCCAAATTTCAACTGTGAACTGCCTCCTTTTCTCACATATGCACATGCTCCCATACTGCGGAGTGCCAGACCCATCCCTGCAGGAAGGTTGTTCATTCCCAGAAAACATCTCCTAACCATTAGCTTCTCATTGAGCCAATTTCAACTGATCATCCTGGATTGTTTGCAAATCTTCAGCCTTAGAAAAGACGGTGTCCCTGGTGCCAAAGCAATATTGTCCCATTCCTCCCAACTGATGGGAGTGTCACACTATGCTTGTAGCCATAAAGTTGGACTTCAGCTGAGTTGGAGAGAAATGCCAACTCCATCTTTCTAGGTAGATTTCTTTTCCTTTGTCCCCATTTCTATCCACTTTCCATCCTTTGGGGGAGAATATGTGGAGAGCAGGATACAATGCAGGCATGTCTAAATAATTCTAAGAAGAGGAGCAGAGTGGGACTGTAAATAGTTAGGGTTAAGAACTTCCCTGAAAAATATGGCTTAACATAGCAATTCTCCACCCTTTGATTCACTGATGTTTTATCCTACATCTCCTGTCCAATCAAGAGGTGTCCAAGGTGGCTTACATTCAATGCAAATAAAGAAAAGGTGATATTAAAAAAACATAAAACTCCAGAGAGGGATACAAAAGCAGAAAAAACAAAAATCTCCCATTTACGCAAATATAATTTTTGTGTCTTGAATATGTAAATAATACATATGCACACTTTAAAATAAAGCAAAACTAGAAAACCAAAACCACAAACAGTATCTCATAATGATGGGTTTTCAGCTGCTGTTGGAGTGATGGGAGAGAGGAAGCTGCTCTGAACTCTACTGGAAGGAGTTCTGCATGCAAGGAGTCACCACAGAGAAGGTGCTCTCCCTTGTCATCACCAGCTGAACTTCCATTGGTGAGGAATCATGGTAGGAGAGGGCCCTACTGAAGACTTCAAGGGTTGGCTGTTTCATACAGGAGACAGTACTTTGAACACTCTGATCATAAGTTTTTTTAGGGCTTTAAAGGCAGACAGTGCAACTGTGCAATTGATGTAATAGTGAAGTGACATGATCATTCCATCCAGCAGGATCAAGAATCATGTGACAGTGTTCTACTCCAATTGTAGTTTCCAAATCATCTTCAAGAGCAGCCCCATGTGCACTGTGTTACAGTAGTCTATCTTTAATGTAGCTAATCATAGGTGACCATAGTCAGGTCTGACTGAGACAGGAAAGGGCACAGTTGGAACAACAGTTTCAATTGGGGGAAAAGGCACCCTGAGATGTAGTCACCACCTGGGCGTTCTTGGAGGAGTCCTGGGTCTGAGAGCATCCTCAGGCTGCAAACCTGGTCCTTCAGGGAGAATGCAGCTCCTTTCAGAACAGGCTGGTAGCCCATAACCTGAATTGCACGTCTATTGCCAATAGCACCCCTGTCTTATCTGGATTTATTTTCAACTTGTAAGCCTTCATTCACTACTGACCTCAGTTAATGGTTCAGAAAATCCAGTCTTCCCAACATCAGATGGGATTGAGATGTAGAGGGGGGTGTCATCTGCATACTGGTGCACCTAGTCCCAAATCCTCTGATAGGCTTTCGCAGCAGGTTCATGTAGATATTGAACAGCATGACTAACCCATGTTAGAGATCTTTATGTTTACTTTTCTGATATGCAGCCCTCACTGTATGTAGGCAGCATGTAGTGTTTAGTTTAGGTTTAACTGGGGTTTAGGTAAACTGCTGACAAACATTTAACCTAATAAACAGGACTTCTTGCTGCCATCTTCTGTGTCCTTACAGCATTGCTCTAACTCAAGTTTAACTTCGAAGTGTGCAATGTGTATTGGTCTCCTAAAAGATTAAGCAGTTTTGTCTCCATGAAGCTGATGATAAGCAAGGAAGTATGTCCTGTTTCATTGAATAGGCCATGCTGCAACCTGAAAAAAGGGAAGTTAAAATATGACTGTATGGAATTGCCTTGCCGAAATAATTGAAGAGAGGAATTGTCTGCCTTTAGACTCCTAAATGTAGGTGGGGGCAGAAAAAGAAAGGCTAATTTGTGACATGATTGGGGTTAAAAATAAATTAAATGGTATAACTGAATTTGCAGCAAGTCTGAATAAAATGACTATTTGATGCAATTATATTTAAATTTAAATTTTGAAAGAAAATGTTAATGATTCCCAAGCAGTTTGGTACTTAAGCAGTACAGAGGTTGAAGGAGCTTTTATGCTAAATGCATAATTTACTTCTGAAGAAATACTGTTCTCAGAACAATCCAGTTAAAACATGCCAGGTGTTTTATTGGCACTTTATGATTCTGGTAAGCTTGTACATAAATTTGGATTTTTCTAAACATTTTGAACAGTTAGGGCTGACAGTAGCGGAGGCCTGGGTGAGCGTTAACACAGGCATCTCCAAGATGACATTAGGGACTTAGGGCCCAATCCCAAACAGTGTGTACCTGCTTACATAATAGCGCGGCTTACCACCTGCACACTGTCTGCCATGCGGCTCTTCCACTGGCATTAACTGTTGGAAAACAGTCCATGCCAGTTGTAAAAGGCGTTCTGGCAGATCTTGAAGGCAATTGCTACTGGAGCAGCAACGGGAAGGCCAGAGCTTTGCCATGCTCTCTACACTGTGCGAAGATAAAAGTGGGCCAGGGATGAGCAGATTGGAACCAGGAAGGAGGCGTGTTCAGCAGATAACCCTGGATCTGATCCCACGGCTTGGGTCCATGCAGTTTTGCACCAGCCATTTAGCTAACACAGATCTAAGTAGACACCCCCCCCATGCCACAGAGACTTACCCCCAAGAGAGTAAGAGGGGACCTCCACAACTGCCCTCCACCGCAGAATGCAGTGGTAGCCATTTTTGGCACTGCTGCATTAGTGAGGGAAGGAAAAGAGCAGGATTGGGCTCAAAATTAGCTAAGCAATCTGTGTGGGATCTGGTCTAGATTCCATGATTCGTATTGCTTTGATTGAAACTCAGGTTCTGTAATTCTAAAGTTTTAAATACTATCAGGTACTACTTAAATTTCATTTGGGAGCAGCAAGGGAAACCAGGGAAAGTGTCTGTATATAAGTAATACTTACAGGGTGTTCCAGTAGAAAAGAAAAACAGCATTGCCCTGTTTATTTGTAAGAATATGACTCTGAATGTGCAGTATCGTTGTTGTTTTAAGAAGTACCTGTTCTTTCCTCTGATTCTAATCTTTGTAATCTGTCTGGAGATGCAACATGGATGATCAATGACATAGAGTAGTTGCCAACACAACCCAAAGGATTACAAAGGCTAGTCTTTTATAATATGAATTAGGTTATTGGACACGATATGAGCAACCATGCTTGTTGATTTGATCCTCTTTGTTAGAGAAAGATAAGTAAATGAAAACAAATTCCTACTGGTTCGTTATGTTTTGCTTTATTAGATTCCTTCGTTTAGTCTCCTTATTGCCATGGCATAATGCTTTAAATGGAAATGTTATGGGCTGATTTTCATGCTCTTAAGTAATTTGCAGACACCCATCTGCTTCATGTCCTGGTCACAACAGTAGCTGTTTCAGCACTGCTGAATTGCAGCATGCAAGTTCAGTTAGGATTAGACCGCCTGCTACAGAATTTACCTTTATGGAGTGCAGTGGTGTAGCTACCCTAAGTGCAGAGCACTAAGTCTTGCAGGGAGCCTTCCCGCGGCGTGCAAGCGGCCCCGTCCTCTCCCTTTTGGAGCCAGGCGTATGCCTATGTTTTGTTCTCCCCCACCCAGCTTGTGGCCCCACTCATCGGTCTGTGGTGCAGCAGCGGCATGTCAGGAGCGGCACCTTGTGAAGGACTGAAGCAGCAGCAATGCGGGAAAGCCGCGCAGACATCAGGCCCAACCGGCCTGCAAGGAAGAGCAGCGCCTGGGACTGGGACCTGCTTAGCCCCAGCTATCGGTTCAAGGGGGCGCCAGGCTGCAGCACCTTGTTGCTGGGAAGGGGGCAGGTGGTTGAGCCTCACTTGCTGCTGTGCCCAGCAGGAGCCAAGGGAAAGACTCAAGCATGCCCAGGCACAGGCACACAGGTGCAGGTGGAAAAGTTTGCTTCTGGGGCTGCTGCCAGCCTCCTAACCAGTGTTTCTCAAACTGTGGGTCGTGAGCCAATTTCAGGAAATAGCAGCTGGAAAAGCAGCTCCACAAAGTCACAAAAAAGGAGAACTCTGATGGTATATTCTCTGCCTGCTACATCACACTGCTTCACAATGAAAGCTGGTACTGACATGGTTGGCAACAAGGAAATTGTGGTACTGTACTGGAAAAGCTGAAAGGGAAAAAATCAATACAACAGTTTACAATAGTGGGTTTGCCCGAATGCCCCATGGATATGGAGTAAACCCAGAGTTACCTATTTTGACTACCAACAAGTCTCCAAGGTCTCAGGCAGAGTTCTTTCCCAGACCTACTTCTTGAGATCCTATAAAGGGAGATGCCAGGATCTGAAGTCCAGAACTTCCACATGCAAACCATTTTCTCTGCCACTGAGCTATGGCTCCTCCTTGGGATCAACACCCCCAGTGCTGGAAACAGGGGGGATGTGGCAGGTTTATCTCCCTGATACATTTGTTCCTATGACATTAGAGCAAATCTTCCGTAACTTATATTTTGTTCGGTACCCCTTATTTATCCCCTGGGGGCTGGGGATAAGAATAGGCCCTCAGTTTGGCTGTACTTGTCTTAAGAGGTGACTAAACAGCCACTGGGAAGATGGGACTGGATAGCCTGGGAAGGCAGCTCATCTGAGAGAAGGAAGACTCTGACCCCAAACCTCCACTGCCTTGTGGCTGCATCCAGTTATGGAAAAGGCTTCAGGAGTCAACCTCGAGGCAAAATCCGGAGCCGGAGTCCCTGAGGCAGTTCATGGCTGAACACAGTCACGTTCTGGCAACTCCTGCAATGCCGCTGGAACCAACTGTATTGGCCTCTGCCTTTCCATTGGACCATTTCAGCAACATGGAGAGGGGGGATTTGCTGCATGGGAAACAGTCTATCCTCCATATCTACTCTACCCAGGCTTTGCGCACTGGAGAGGACACTCTGTTCCAGAACCACCATTCAGAGCGCGATACCATAGTCTTCCGAGACTGAAGGATACCAACAACGCCCGCCCAGAATGGCTCCAGAGGGGAGGGGGAGAGGCTGCTTTCATGCTGCGGGGAGGCTCCCCGCAAGACTTAGTGCTTTGCACCCCCTCTAGCTATGCCATTGATAGAGTGCAGGTCCCACACTAGGAAACTACTACACTGAGTAGTGCAACTCAATGAAATTATGGGAAAGAATGATTCAGACCTTTCTCCACCATTACCAACCTGTTCATGAGTCCTTATCACCAACAGTATCCATCCCTGTATTTCATTCCTTCCCATTACTGTTGCTGGTGGCCTTCCCTTGAATTTCTTTTAAAGCTGTGATCCCCTTTGGGATGGGGAACCCTCTTCTTGTTCCTTGTGCTAGGTAAACCACTTGGACAACCTTTTTTGTGGAAAGGTATTGTGTAAAAGTAGTGATGTTTCTCTTTCTTCCTCCTGTGTGTAGGAAAGGCAGAAGTGCATGAGCAGTGAAGGGTCTCAGTTAGACTGCTGAAGAGGCTGATTCCTTCCCTCCAGAAGTGGCCCCCCAGGCCCAGCATCAAACCTGCCTCTTTCAGTCTCAAAGCAACAAGTTGCAGTGTTCAGAGCAGGTGGATACAGGTCCATCCAAGATTTTTTCTGCTCTGATATCTTTTGTCAAAGAGTCTTCTAGCCTTTTGGTCCCTCCATCTTTCTCCTCTGTCAACTTGTGTCTTTTGCTGTTAAACAAAAACTGGCTATTCTAGCAATTGAGCTTAATTTATGAGCACTGCAACCTTTTATATTATTTATAATGGTATGCCCTTAAAGGTGCTGTTTCAAGGCCAGCAGACATAAAATCTGATATTCTAGCCGTATTTTAACCTGAAGGCACAACTTATGCTATCGTTCAGTTCTGCCCTTTTGTTACATTGGCAAGGAAAAATTCTGATCTCTTTTGTACAATTCTGTATATTTAAGTGTCTTGTTCACTTGCAAAAATGGAGCACAGACACTCCAATTCCTTGTTTTTGGAGCCCAGGAGGTAGGCAGAATCAGAGGCACTGGGGGCACTGTACCCAATCGCCCTTCCCGGGCCCAAGATCACTGGCACAGGCTCCAGTTGAACCTTTGCGGATGCTGGGGCTTACCCAGGGGCAAGGTGACAAATGCCCCCTTACCCCAAGGATACTGCTAGCAGTCAGAATTCCCCTGCAGGATGCAATCACGCAATCCTTGCCAGCCCCACTGCATTGCCACACAGGAATTTAGTGAGGATTGGGCTGTAAGTCTTAATAGGGTTGGACAGTATGGGGCTTGGCTGTGTTGTTGAGCTCCTGCACTTTAAAATTTACCACTACACCACTGAATTCCCCAGAGGCTACCCTGGTTGGCCATCACACCGGAGGGTATTGTTTCTTCATTATAGCTATTTATAGTTTTGGGGATCCAGATTTTATTCATGCAATACGCGCTGCAATCTTTATTTTAAAAATGGCTCTGATAGATAGGAAACTATGTTTTTATACATCTAGCCACCTTCAAGGATCAACTTCAACTTGATTGTAGTTGAACTATTTCAAACCTGACATTCATGTGTCAGGTTGTAGTTGCTTAGCTAGGAAAATAGCAGGTTAGATTCAAAGCAGTGAATCCACTCTCATAAAAGTAGCATTTAGGCTGTAGCTGTGCTCAGACCTTCTGCTCCTGTAGCCATTCATTGCATCATTTTTTGTAAAAAGTGCTAAGTTGCTGATCATCAAGTAAATACCCTTTCATTTCATTGTCAGGGACATTATTTTGAAGGCAGTCTTTGTCATTTCTTTTTGCTGTGGTCAGAAGGCATCCTATCCTGAGAGCAAACACAGTTCCACTTTGAAACCTCTATCTATTTTTGTTTTGGGCACCTACTATGAATATATTTTTATTATTTATACATTGCCTTCTTTGATTTTAGGAATGGGTTAAGTCAGAATGCCAGATGTAGGGGAGAGCACCAGGATGAGGTCTCTTGTTATCTGGTGTGCTCCCTGGGGCATTTGGTGGGCCGCTGTGAGATACAGGAAGCTGGACTAGATGGGCCTATGGCCTGATCCAGTGGGGCTGTTCTTATGTTCTTATGTTCTTATGTTCTGTGTACATGGCACTTTACCATACATAGGCAAAAATAGACAACCTCCTGCCCCCCAGAATCCTACAGTCTGAAAGAGACAATGGGAAAAATACTACAGGGAAAAGATACAGAGATATGGGTGGGTAGGGAGGAACGTGGGCAAATGTGATTATTCAGATTTAAAACTTGGTTTCAATAAAATAAATGCAGTGCAGGTTGGTTTGAGGGGGGTATTTGAAGGCAAGGAAAGTTGTGGAACCACAGATCTGTTTAGGGAGTGAGTTCTGCCCTTCGGGGTAGCAAGGAAGAAATACTTTTGGATGAACAGAGGTCACTGGCAGGATTAGAACAAGAAATGGGGGCCAAGTGATAGGGTGGGTCAAGGTTGTAGTAAGGACTTAAAAATAAGGACTAGGAGTTTGGGCTGATTTATATTTGTGATGGCAGTGGTGTAGCTAGAGGGAATGCAAAGCACTAAGGCGTTGCCTCTGTTTTGCTCTCTTGGCCCGGAATGGCTGTGAAGGGGAAGGTGGGGGGCCACTTGCATGCCGCGGTGAGGCTCCCTGCAAAACTTAGTGCTTTGCACCCCCTCTAGCTATGCCATTGGGTGATGGGAAACTAGTGGACCAGGTGGCATCACCGGTGCCTCTGTCAATAAAATACTGCCTTTTTCTGTTTGGTGAAGCAAACATGGATAAGGCGCAGTTCTGATCAAGGAAGAGGGTTCCAGCTTGGGAAATGGGGGAGAGCAATGGCAAATGGTTAAGCCTTGTGGAACGTAATCAAAGAAAAAGGTTTATGAAGTGCACAAATGAACTATGGAGAAAGAGTCATCACAGTCGAGAGAGATGTTGGGGCACGGTACCTTTGGACTGAACAAAGGAATATTTTGAAGACTGACAGATTAACACCATCCCTTCACACAGAACATATCAATTGCAGGTGTTTACCTTTATGATGTGTGCCTATATCTTTAAATATATGCAGATGTTTATAACTTCCCATTTCTCTAAATATCAGCAGTGTGCCAGGAAAATCTGCATCACTTCATCGTATTCTAGCTCTGTAAAAATGTTTGGTGTATCTCTGATGCACAAATGTGGGTGTGTATCCGCTCAGATCTTCAAAGTAAGTAGGGGAAGGTATTCCACTGTTCTGCTGCCCAGTCCCTTCCACACTGACTCTTCCCAGTAGTTTTTCTCTCTCCCTGCAGTTGTGCCGAATAGAGAAAAAGGAACCACTCTTCTCCCCTGCAAGCCCACCAGTGTTGCTAAGATCAGGAGGGCACTGAGCACATATATTACTATGTAGACCCCCCTCTGGGCCTTGGCGCCAACTCTTTGAAGAATTCCCCTTAATTTTTAAACTGTTGTTTTATTATTTAGAAACTGTCCTGCTTTACCACCTGCACACTGTCTGCTGCATGCACAGGCTTTCTCCCTTCCATTGTTATTTTGGGCTTTGGGTTTCACACTTGATTAACCATGTTAAATATATATAATGCAGAGAAGGGAATTAGTGACAGCTTTGACTTTTCAGCTTCCACAATCAAGGCTTGGCTTTTTGATTTTCCTACGAGACCTGGAACAGACAAAAGGTTACTATGCCTAATGAGGCATGAATTTAGACCGGGGTATGAATGTTGTTATATTGGTAAAAACAAATGCCGAGGTGAATGTTGTATGGATGGTGTAGTCATGCCCTTTGAGGAAAGCAGAAGGGTTTGTATCTCTCAAGTCTGATCGGCAGGGCAGCATCTGAATATTTTCCCCTAAAATCAAGATGTTCCTGATGCTTCCACAACTCCATTGTTATCCCATTTGAACAATGAAAGTGGAGTATTCCCATGCAACAGGGTTGGGAAAAGGGTGTTTAGAGGGGTACATTTTGCACTATTAAAAGAAGGATATTATCCACTGCAGTGGTGTAGCTAGAGGGGGTGCAAAGCACTAAGTTTTGCAGGGAGCCTCGCTGCAGAGTGCAAGCAGCCCCTCCCTCTCCCCTTCAGAGCCATTCTGGCAGTGGGAATAAAATGAAGGCGAATGCAAGATGCAGTGCATGGGCAGTCAAGGAGAACACCTCAGTTTTGCTCCCATCACCTGAAATGGCTTTGAAGGGGAGGGGCCATTTGCAGGCTGCAGCGAGGCTCCCTACAAAACTTTGCCCCCTCTCTAGCTATGCCACTGATTTACTGCCAGTGAGGTTTTAACATTAAAAAGCCATTATTGCTGTGTGGGTAAGGAGAAAGCATTGCTTAGCTGATTTATCTGCTTGGCATTCAGGCTGTGCTAGTAAAAATTCTATGGCGATTAAAGTAAGTGCATTTGCATGAAGGGCCAGTCAAACACAGCATGGCAACATGGAAAGTGCAGGCGTCACATTTTGTTGGTACCGTATGCAACATCCTATAAGTTGCCTCTCTTGAGAAGATTGTGTTACGGGCATAGGGGCAGAAATAAAGGGCGGGAAGAGCAATGCAGATAAGTGTTTGCTCTCTGTAGTCTGCGCAAAACAAGACAACAGAGGGAGGATCAAGGTTGCCTTAGGTGGGAGGACTTGAAGAGCAGCAGAAAGCAAGAGAGGCTATGCAGCCAGCTCACATCTTGCCCGCCACACGTGTCCTTCAACTGTGTGCAGTGCAACTGCTGTTAAGCAGTCAGCACTGGCAGATGCTAAAGCCCGTAGGATGGGCTGTTAGTCATTACAGTGGCTGCAGTCCTGAGAAGGCACTGTAAGGCTAGAAGTGAATTCATATTAGTGGAAAAGTCTGGACTAGTCCCCTTCCCCCCTTATTGATATTCCCACCAAATGGTTAATGATCCAGGCATCCTCACTGGCCCCATCTGAAATGACCCAGATTGCGAACATAAGCCTGCCTGTTTTCTCTGCACTTGGCCTCTTCTTCCTATGCAGTATTTACAGAGAACTGGCTTGTAGCCAAGATGGGTGTCTTGTTTAGTATTCATGCGAGCTCTGACAGAAATCCAGGCTTCCAAAATGCCAGATGGACCAATTCTACCAGCCGTTGAGCAATGGCAACAGCTGCTCTCAATGGACTTTGTGACATCTCTTCCTTGTTCTTCCAACCTCCGTGTTCAAAATGGTTCTAAATGGCTCCTTTCAACTATAATCACTTGCAGCCGGTGGCATATTTAGAGGGGGTGCAAAGCACTAATTTTTGCAGGGAGCCTCATCTCAGCATGCAAGTGGTCCCTCTTCCTCCCCTTCAGAGCTATTCTGGGCCGCAAGAGCAATATGGAGGCAACGCCCCCTAGCTATGCCACTGCTTGCAACTATATATGTCTTTTGGCACATTAAACATTCTAAACCAGTATCACCTTCTAACATCTGTGTGCAATAGTGGAACCCGTGGAACACGTTCAGCTTGAGACAGAACTTGGAATGTGTTACTCACACTTGTATTGGCAACTTTCAGTCTCGAAAGACTATGGTATCGCGCTCTGAAAGGTGGTTCTGGCACAGCGTCTAGTGTGGCTGAAAAGGCCAATCCGGGAGTGACAATCCCTTCCACACCGGGAGCAAGTGCAGTCTGTCCCTGGTCTGTCTCCCTGGCTATGGGCCTTCCTTCTTTGCCTCTTAGCCTCAGACTGTTGGCAAAGTGTCTCTTCAAACTGGGAAAGGCCATGCTGCACAGCCTGCCTCCAAGCGGGCCCCTCAGAGGCCAGGGTTTCCCACTTGTTGAGGTCCATCCCTAAGGCCTTCACATCCCTCTTGCAGATGTCCTTGTATCGCAGCTGTGGTCTACCTGTAGGGCGCTTTCCTTGCACGAGTTCTCCATAGAGGAGATCCTTTGGGATCCGGCCATCATCCATTCTCACGACATGACCGAGCCAACGCAGGCGTCTCTGTTTCAGTAGTGCGTACATGCTAGGGATTCCAGCACTTTCCAGGACTGTGTTGTTTGGAACTTTGTCCTGCCAGGTGATGCCGAGGATGCGTCGGAGGCAGCGCATGTGGAAAGCGCTCAGTTTCCTCTCCTGTTGTGAGCGAAGAGTCCATGACTCGCTGCAGTACAGAAGTGTACTCAGGACGCAAGCTCTGTAGACCTGGATCTTGGTATGTTCCGTCAGCTTCTTGTTGGACCAGACTCTCTTTGTGAGTCTGGAAAACGTGGTAGCTGCTTTACCGATGCGCTTGTTTAGCTCGGTATCGAGAGAATGAGTGTCGGAGATCGTTGAGCCAAGGTACACAAAGTCATGGACAACCTCCAGTTCATGCTCAGAGATTGTAATGCAGGGAGGTGAGTCCACATCCTGAACCATGACCTGTGTTTTCTTCAGGCTGATTGTCAGTCCAAAATCTTGGCAGGCCTTGCTAAAACGATCCATGAGCTGCTGGAGATCTTTGGCAGAGTGGGTAGTGACAGCTGCATCGTCGGCAAAGAGGAAGTCACGCAGACATTTCAGCTGGACTTTGGATTTTGCTCTCAGTCTGGAGAGGTTGAAGAGCTTGCCGTCTGATCTGGTCCGGAGATAGATGCCTTCTGTTGCAGTTCCAAAGGCCTGCTTCAGCAGGACAGCGAAGAAAATCCCAAACAAGGTTGGTGCAAGAACACAGCCCTGCTTCACTCCGCTTCGGATGTCAAAAGGGTCTGATGTGGAGCCATCGAAGACAACAGTGCCCTTCATGTCCTTGTGGAAAGATCTGATGATGCTGAGGAGCCTGGGTGGACATCCAATCTTGGGGAGAATCTTGAAGAGGCCGTCTCTGCTGACCAGGTCGAAAGCCTTTGTGAGATCTATGAAGGCTATAAAGAGTGGCTGTCGTTGTTCCCTGCATTTCTCCTGCAGTTGTCTAAGGGAGAATACCATATCAGTGGTGGACCTGTTGGCTCGGAATCCACACTGCTTCTGATAAGACTTCAGCATTTCCTCGAGACACCCAGAAAGTATTAAAACAAATACACTAAAAACACATGAGGGGATAGAGACTGCTGTCTGCTTTTACCCTGCTTTTCACAATTCACCATTAGGTGGGATGCTAAAAAAATTATTTTTCCCTGCTCTTAAGGAGAAAAGGTGCCCTCATCATAGCAGTGTCACCAGAGGGGGTGCAAAGCACTAAGTTTTGCAGGGAATCTCACCACAGCATGCAAGCGGCCCATATCCCTCCCCTCCAGATGCCTCTGTTTTGCTCCCACTGCCTGGAATGGCTCCGAAGGGGAAGAGGAGGGGCCCCTTGTATGCCATGGTGAGGCTCCATGCGAAACATAGTGCTTTGCGCCCCATCTAGCTAAGCCACTGCCTCATAGTTAGCCGAAGAGAAATAAAGCAGCCAAGGTTGTTATTAGCAGGCTGAAAGTAATATCAGTGCCTCTGAGACGCTTTAATCAAGCCTCATGTCCTGCTGGAGATGCTCCATTCAAAAGTGGGGGAACTTATTAACGAAATAAAATCTAGTAGTGTTTTCCTTGCAAACATTCATCAGCATATCTTAGATAATTACACAACCGATAAATCAATATGGTGCGTAAGTGCTTGAATCATGGTGTAAATATCTTAATGTCTGAAACATCTTTTACACATGAATAATTTATATCTGTATGATTCATTTTTCATACTCCTGCTTCTTCCTTGCCCATGATAAACTCATCTGTCAAGAAGGGAGCACTTGATCTTTCTTTTTGAATTTTTCTTTCTTGTGTTTATTTTTCTTAGTTGGCCACACTCAGTTTCTTTTCTTCTGCTTTCTCTAATGTGGTTGTCTTATTTGTTCACTTTGTCTACCTTGATTTAGCTTCCTGGTGCATCTTTATAGACACCCAAGTGAGGATGTTTGTTTATTGGAATAGATTGGCAGCTTTTTGGCTAAGGGCCCACAACACTGCAAGCAGTCTAAAAACACAATCCTATGGCCCATTCCTATTCCCTCACTGCACCATCGGAACACCTGTTCCACCAGTACATGCTGTCACAAAACCACCATAAAGCTTTTTGCAACAGCACTTCTAGCCGGCAGGAAGGCCAGAGCCTTCCTGGCACTTGGAGGGATCCTCGCTGGACCAGGCAAGTCTAGTGCCAGGGCAGGAGGAGGGAGTGGAATGGGTGGGGGGAGGGTGGATCAGGCCCAGGGAGTGGGATCGGCTATGCTGGAGTGTGCTGTCCTTCCTGGACCTGATCCGCCGATGTGGTTCAACTTGGATTTGCACAGCGAAGTTGTTAGCACAGGTCCAAGTTGACCCATTGCAACTGCTGGGGCTTACCCTAGGGCAAAGGGACAAATGCCACCCCAAGAAGAGCTCCAGCAACTGAGACATTTGACCAACTATTGAAATGGTGTGGTATCTGATGACATAGTCATAGTCTAGAACTGGGGTCTCCAAACTTTTTGACCAGAAGGCCACATCAAATATCTGGCGTGATGTGGAGGGCCGGAAAAAAAATTTCAATATAAAATTGAAATAAATAAATTAGAGATAGAACTTAGATGAGTGAACAAATGAATGAATGGGCTCATTCATTCAACCTCGCTGGCCCTCAGAACACCCTCCAGACACAATCAGAGCACAGTTTTGGTCACGTTCCATTGAGTGGGCCAGAGGCTTTCAGGAGACAAGAGGTTGACTGTGGGTCAGAAAGAGGCTTGCTGTGGTCCACATCTGGCCCCCGGGCCAGGGTTTGGAGACCCCTGGTTTTGAATACCCCTATATTCACAGATACATTTCCAGCTCTCTTTAAAGAACAGAAAACCCCACCGCTTCCTCAGAAGTGGGAAAGATTATATCATGTATGGGAAAGATTGTTTGCGCAACCAAACTGCAAGAATAAATGATCTCACAGAAACAATCTGCCTGCATTTGGTATTCCCTGATGTTGGGTGTTGCTACAGCCTTTTTGCCGTTCTCACTCTGTGGGTACTTCCAGACACAAAGTATTATATGTGTTATACGTATGTGTTATATGTGCTGATTCAGCATGCCTGACATACAAACGTTTCGGGGGAACTATACGGCTTCATATGCTCATGGCTGCTGGTCCAAATAACCCACTGGGGGCTAAGGAGTAAAACAGGCGGCACAGTCCAGGAAAAGGGGCTTCAGCACGGAACACACTGACTGCAACCTCTGCTTTTGAATGTCTTCACTCCATGTCATGTCAGTGCCTCAACGCTAATGGCTGAGTAAGACGTAGGAGAAGCTGCCGTCTGAGTGCAGCATTACACAAAGAGAGAAGATTGAGACCTGGCTGGGAGTGCAGCCTCTTCCAAGCCAATATTGTTGGCTTCACAATCCTCATTCTGGGTTCGGAGGCCCAGATATGTTCCTGGCATATCATGCTCCAAAGTCAGTCTTAAGTGGCCTGCACAAATAGTGTGGGGATAATCCTCCAAAGTTGAGCACTGCATGAAATGGTGCTGGAGAATTTCAAGTATGTCTGTGAGGCCGGAAACTGGCACTGATGGACCCCACCGTACCCAGAAAGCACTGTGCCAATTGGGTAGAAAAACTGTCAGTTACAGCTAGAACAAAGAGTGTTGTAGCAAAACAGCCCTAAATGGAAAGTTTTACTGTATTTTCTAAACAGTTTTGGGGGTATTGAAAAGGCGCCTGCACAAATACTTTGGTTCAGAAGACACTGTGCAGTCCAAACCAACAGTCTTTTGCTACCTTAAAGACTAACGTGTTGATCCATATTTCCATGGACTACAATCCTGCTTCATCCAATTTGTCAGTCAGTTAATGCTAAGAGCTCTGCAGTGAATGAAGGGTGCAATAGTGAGCTTTGCCTTTGCTTGTGTCTGCTCTTCACAGATTCAGTAGCAACAGCCTCTGGTCCGCTGCTTGTGGAAGTTGCCAAAACGGCTGGTTCTGCTCTGGGAGTTGCACTATCTACCTCGATGTGCTGCAGCAAACAAGTCATTGTCGTCGACAAAATAAAATCTGCAAGTATTGCAGACAGGTGAGTACCTCCTAAGAGTTCACCATGCTGTAGCACCCATGTGCATTACAGGAGCAAAGTTCAGCATTCTGAGGATTGATTTTGTGGGGGGGGGAGGGTATCTTGCCCACACCTTTAAATTATAGATTTCTAGGTTCACTATTCTACCAGTTTCAGGAACTGGTACCTGCCAAGGGTCCAAGGAACCTTCCAAGTTCCTGATTGGATCTATGTGTTTACCAATTCTTGAATAAGAGAAAGAGATGAACATTGAGAAAATGTGGGATGGTTGGAGAACAGCAATGGCCCAATCACATCTGGGCAGGCCATCATTGAAGCACCTCTTCCACTGGCTCTGACTGCCATAAAGCAGTCAGTGCCTGTCATAAAAGGCATTCTAGCAGCGTGCTGGAAGGAAGGCCTCCTACATGCAATATTTGCCCTCCAGCCACCCACCAGAGCAGGTAAGTCAGCAGGAGGGGTGGGGGAGTGTGGAACGCTAATGATAAGGGGACAGAACTGGGCAGGGAGGGGCCACAACCTCCCTGCCCCCTTTGGACTTGCAGTAGTGAAATCGGTGGCACAGGAAGTTTACAGAGATTTAAGGGGATTTTAATTTAAATCGACTGAAGCCTCCTTCCCCCCCGCCCCCGATACAGTGCACCTGTTTTTGGCATGGCTGCACCAGTTTTTTTGGGGGGGGAGGGAGGATAGAATTGTGCTGTAAGAGTTAATAGCTCCAGCCACTGGGACAAAGGCTAGTATATGGCAGTACCAGATCTCAGATTGACAAGGCACTTCTAGAGCCCGACTCCTTTGTTTGTCCAAGCAGGCTCATTTAAATTTAATGGCAGGATGTTCCAATAATCATTTTATGCCCATTGAGTATAGACAAAGCATCAATGTAAGCGTCAGGTTGCTTTGAAAACTCCATCCTCTTTATGACTTGTGGCCTTAGGTGCCCTCCGGGGGAGAAATGCGGACAGTAATTGGATAAATAAATAAATAATAAATATTACTTTCTTGGAGGAGAGAAGGGGGGAGGAAGAAGAGGAAAAATAAAGTTTTTACCATGCCTGGACTTCAAGCTCTCCAGCATTAACCCTGAGGTCCTGTGACAAGCCCTGCCCCTTTGGGGTCATCCAACAGGGGCAGGTGGGCAAATCTCCCAGTGCCAGAAAACTGAATCCTCCTGAGAGGCAGCAGCACAGAGTGACACAACCCTCTGGCCAGCTGTTGGGCCCTGGTCAGCATCAGGGCTCCTCATGCCCATGATGCAGTTTGTGGGCAGTGACTGAGCCCCAATGAGGATATAGAAGTGTTGTCCGATATGTCAGAAGCACATTATGAAGCTTTGCAGCCGTGAAATATTGTAAACATTCATTGTTCCATCGTGCAGCAGAATAAATTGGAGCTAGTTTGCATTTGGAAAGAGTGATGAGCAGCCCAATCATTGGTCTGCTGGGTTGTCGGGGGGGGGGGCATAATTCTTGGGCTTTACTCTGCAGGGAGCAGTGCCACGTCACTTCTCCTGCCACCAGTTTTTTCTTTTCTGCAAAAGAAAAAAAGGCCCATATCCCAAAGCCATAGAAGGCCTTTTAAGGGCCAGGGAGGCTGCCCACAACCTCCCTAGCCCCCAGAAGACCTTCTGAAACTTTGAAAATTACGGAAAATGCCACTTTTCCTTTTCCATGAAAACCAAATGTGTGGGGGTGATATTTTGTGGTCCTGTGCCCCCGGGTGGCACTGAGATCAGGTTCACAATTGAGCCCTGTCATATCCTGTGCTGGAACAAGCAGGCCAGCTGGCCTGCACTGTATCCAGCACAAGGTAAGATGTGGATCCCACACAACGTGGAATAAAGGCATTTATTTCCTTACTCTGTGCAGCACATCTGCCACCTCAATAGGGCTACTTGGATGTGCACCAGTGAAATTGCTGGCACAGATCCAAGCACGCTGGTGTAATACCAGACTGCTTGGGAGTGGGGTTAGGATCTGGCCTAAGTGCTAGAGGCCAGACCTACCCCCCTCTTGGGCCTGGCCTGCCCACCAGCCTGCCAGTCGTCCACACTCCCCCACCCCAAAATGCCCCTGTTTTGCCCTCACCCCCCCAACCCCCCCCCACAAGTCTCCCCAGGCTCGTGCGAACTTACCCCTGCCCAGCAAGGATCTGACATGGGGAGGCTGTTGCAAGCTCTTGCACTGACCTGCCTGATTCCCGAGTTGTCCCAAACACAAACTTACGGCACATTTGTGACTCTTCCAGGCTGGAACAGTCTCAACGAGCACGCTGGATTGGCTTCTGTATTTGGGGGTCAATTTCAATACCTCATAAGGAGAATCAGTTTTTAAATTCTGCTTTGCATCTGTCTTCACGGCAGAAGACCTCGGGCAGATACCGCTGCCCGAACGGCCCCTCCTAACCGAGGAGTAAAGTCAGATAGAGGTTAAAAGAGAAGATGTTTCAGACCTCATTGATAAATTAAAGATCAATAAGTCACCGGGCCCTGATGGCATCCACCCAAGGGTTATTAAGGAATTGAAGAATGAAGTTGCAGACCTCTTGACTAAGGTATGCAACTTGTCCCTCAAAACGGCCACGGTGCCAGAAGATTGGAGGATAGCAAATGTCACGCCTATCTTTAAAAAGGGAAAGAGGGGGGACCCGGGAAACTATAGGCCGGTCAGCCTAACATCCATACCGGGTAAGATGGTGGAATGCCTCATCAAAGATAGGATCTCAAAACACATAGACGAACAGGCCTTGCTGAGGGGGAGTCAGCATGGCTTCTGTAAGGGTGAGTCTTGCCTCACAAACCTTATAGAATTCTTTGAAAAGGTCAACAGGCATGTGGATGCGGGAGAACCCGTGGACATTATATATCTGGACTTTCAGAAGGCGTTTGACACGGTCCCTCACCAAAGGCTACTGAAAAAACTCCATAGTCAGGGAATTAGAGGACAGGTCCTCTCGTGGATTGAGAACTGGTTGGAGGCCAGGAAGCAGAGAGTGGGTGTCAATGGGCAATTTTCACAATGGAGAGAGGTGAAAAGCAGTGTGCCCCAAGGATCTGTCCTGGGACCGGTGCTTTTCAACCTCTTCATAAATGACCTGGAGACAGGGTTGAGCAGTGAGGTGGCAAAGTTTGCAGACGACACCAAACTTTTCCGAGTGGTGAAGACCAGAAGTGATTGTGAAGAGCTCCAGAAAGATCTCTCCAGACTGGCAGAATGGGCAGCAAAATGGCAGATGCGCTTCAATGTCAGTAAGTGTAAAGTCATGCACATTGGGGCAAAAAATCAAAACTTTAGATATAGGCTGATGGGTTCTGAGCTGTGTGTGACATATCAGGAGAGAGATCTTGAGGTGGTGGTGGACAGGTCGATGAAAGTGTCGACCCAATGTGCGGCGGCAGTGAAGAAGGCCAATTCTATGCTTGGGATCATTAGGAAGGGTATTGAGAACAAAACGGCTAGTATTATAATGCCGTTGTACAAATCGATGGTAAGGCCACACCTGGAGTATTGTGTCCAGTTCTGGTCGCCGCATCTCAAAAAAGACACAGTGGAAATGGAAAAGGTGCAAAAGAGAGTGACTAAGATGATTACTGGGTTGGGGCACCTTCCTTATGAGGAAAGGGTACGGCATTTGGGCCTCTTAAGCCTAGAAAAGAGACGCCTGAGGGGGGACATGATTGAGACATACAAAATTATGCAGGAGATGGACAGAGTGGATAGGGAGATGCTCTTTACACTCTCACATAACACCAGAACCAGGGGACATCCACTAAAATTGAGTGTTGGGAGAGTTAGAACAGACAAAAGAAAATATTTCTTTACTCAGCGTGTGGTCGGTCTGTGGAACTCCTTGCCACAGGATGTGGTGCTGGCGTCTAGCCTAGATGCCTTTAAAAGGGGATTGGACAAGTTTCTGGAGGAAAAATCCATTACGGGGTACAAGCCATGATGTGTATGCGCAACCTCCTGATTTTAGAAATGGGTTATGTCAGAATGCCATATGCAAGGGAGGGCACCAGGATGAGGTCTCTTGTTATCTGGTGTGCTCCCTGGGGCATTTGGTGGGCCGCTGTGAGATACAGGAAGCTGGACTAGATGGGCCTATGGCCTGATCCAGTGGGGCTGTTCTTATGTTCTTATGCTTGAAAGTACCACACTGAAAATTTGATTCTACTTTTAGAAAGCAGATAGAAAAGAAAACTCCAGCACAACCCACTGATATTTTTCCCTGTTCTGGTTTGAATGAATGGGAGTTGTGCGAATGAGCTACTTTTGTGAACTGTCACCATTGACAGTGAAGTTGAATTCTGTGTGTGTTGTGTTCTTATCTCTCCGCCCCTTCCCCAACTACCCTTCTCAGGGACAAACTAAATGGACATGGCAGTTCAAGAAATGGATCTCAGCAGGTTTTTCCTATCTAAAAATGCAGACAGATTTGGGGCTGATTGGGATCGGGGCCATGGAGAGGATCTAACGCTTTGCCTCATGCCAGTTCCCTGACTTAAATCATCCCCCTCCCCCCAATCTATTGTTATCTGCAGAGATGAAAATTTATAAATTTGTACTAGTATGTATTTCCCTGCAGCAACTCGGGGCATGCGATGAGTGGGGAGGCAGGTGAGGCAGAGCCTCCCCACTGGAGTCCTTCCAAAAGTGCTGCTGTGAGAGGTTCTGCTGCTGTGGGAGGTGTGCAAGCACTCACAGCCTATGTGTGGGAGCGCATGGATTGTGAGTGCTTGCACACCTTCTACAGAAAAAATGAAACACTGAGAAGTTCTCATCAAAGACCCAACTTTTCCAGTACGTCGCCTGTTGGCAAAAATCCTGGAAATGAACCTCATTTCCAGCAGTACGTCTGCAGCTTCACTGCATGTGTTTAGCCTCTGAGAATGATGGCCACAGATCCAAGGTGTTCTCCTCTTCAGTAGTGCAAGGTGCTTTAATTTTCTTCCTCTGTTTTTTTTCCCATTCCACAGGGGGTAACCAATTAAAGAAGCTGTCTACTTGACTGGTATGTCAGGATGCTGACTGCTGTGCTCGCATTTCTCAACTCATCCAGTAGCCAGTTTCTTGAATGCAGTGAAATGTAGCAGCTGTTATGTGTGTGATTAAACCATCTTTTCATCGTCATGTACTTCTACAAATCAGTGTTTAATTTTCCTGTATCTCTCCAGAATGATGATCTAAATATTTGGGTAATAAGAACTTAAGCCCAGCTCTCCCCATGTATTCTGCTACCCGTTCATGTACTAGTAGTCAACTTACTGCCATTCAGATATTGTGAGTGATGTCTTGCATAGTTTTACTGTACTATTTTTGATAAAATTTGCAAATAACCCTCATCTTCTACTCTTGTAACTTTTGCAGCTAATGCTATTTACTGTTTGACTGGTCTTTTAAAACAAACCTTCACTAATTTAAGGCAGAAATGCAATCCTAGGCACTGAATTCACTGGGACCTACTCCCAGGAAGTGGTGTAGCTAGAGGGGTTGCAAAGCACTGTTTTGCAGCGGGCCTCACTGTGACGTGCAAGCAGCCCCTTTCCCTCCCCATTCCAGGCTGCAAGAGCAAAACAGGGGCAATACCAGAGCCTCTGTTTTGCTCTCGTGGCTGTTATGGGCTGTTTGCGCATGGTGAGGCTCCCTGAAAAACTCAGTGCTTTGCACCCCCTCTAGCTACACCACTGCTCCCAGATAATTATGTATAGGATTGCAACCTTACTGTGCAATCTTATGCAAGTCTATTCAGAAGTGTGTTTCATTGTGCTCAGTGGGGCTTAGGGAGTTTTAGGATTGCAGCCTCAATGTATACACCCACGCAAAGATTTGCATACCAAATATTCAGTTTAGTAGTGTGTCTCTCCTTCCCCTTCCCTCTCACTTTTCCACAGATGTGGCGCATTACATGTAGGAGATCATATTCTCTCCATCGACGGCACCAGCATGGAGTACTGTACGTTGGCAGAAGCAACACAGTTTTTGGCTAATACTTCTGACAATGTCAAGTTGGAAATCCTTCCCCATCATCAGACCCGGCTTGCTCTGAAAGGACCAGAGCACGGTAAGGAGAACCATCACTAATGATATTTGTTTTTTCCTCCTGTTGTCTGCTGTGTGGTTATTAGTTTGCAGTACACAATACTGTAATTATAAAACATGAATTACAAGGCTGTGTCCTTTCCTCAGTACACACAGCCACAATGTCTAAAATGCTGCTAAAGGCTGAGATGCTACCTAGAAGGTTTGTGTTTGCATCCGCTATCCTTCCCTCCATTCATACAGCCATGATGTTAAAAATGCTGCCATTGGCTGAGATGCTACCAAACGCTTGCATTCACATCACTGACTTCACTTGCTTATCACCCACAAGGTCCTGCTGGCAGCATTTAAGAGAGAATGGTTGGCAACCTTCAGTCTCGAAAGACTATGGTATAAGCCTACAGCACCCGGTATTCCCAGGCGGTTTCCCATCCAAGTACTAACCAGACCTGACCCTGCTTAGCTTCCTAGATCAGTCGAGATCGGGCATGTGCAGGGTAATAGTTTTTTAGGGCTAAACTGAATCTACTGCTAGGGCACACTCGTGCAAACTGTCACGCTCCCACCAGCAAGGAGATGGTGAAATCTCCAAAACAAAGAAACCAGAAGTACCAGGTAGAAGTACCAGGTTTTAAAGAGACAAGAAGTACCAGGTAGGAGAACCCATCTTGGTACATCACGGGGCTGGAAGCCAAACTGGCATCTTCTGAAATTTTTTTATTGAGCTGTGAAAACCATGCATCTTCTCTTCCAGAGTGTTGGAATGTCTCAACACCTGAGAACTGGCTTTAGCTCCCAGCTGATTTGGCAAAAAGTATTATGCCAAGATTAGAATCAGTACAGATTTGCTGCTAAATCACTACCGTAGGTCCCCGTCGATATCATCTGACGAGAAAAAACTGAAGATTCAGCTGTCACAACATCCAGCATTCTTTTGTATATGAGCTTTTTCAAAGGCAATTGTTACCTCTTAGAAATATTTTCTGAGTAAAGACAGTATGACCATTTACCAAGTTGTAACATAACATGGTGCATAAGGAACTGCGCAGGATCAGGTTCCTGGTGCACTTTACCAGATTGCTCCTCTGCGTATGACGGGAAGTAAGAATGCACCTTTACTCACTACGACTTAATATGCCTGTCTCAACTCCTGAGTCACTAGACCACCCCAAGTTTATGTACTCAGAAAGACCCCAAATCCAACCTGTTCAGTCCCAGATCACATGATCAAAATCTCAGATACAAATCCAGAAATCAGTTGTATGATCTTGGCCCATGTGCCAGTTGGATTGTACTCATGCAGGTGTTTTCAAGCATTATGACAAGCCATGGAAGTCCAGTGGTGTCAGAGGTATGACTTGTGCACTGTGTGGGAGGGAAGGGCAGATGTAGTCTCAGGGAAATGACCTGGGTAAGTGTATTCTGTTGCATATTTCATGACAAATGGTCACTCTAACACCTTCCCACGTCGTGAGGAAAAGGTTACCTGACATCTGCATTCATATTTGTCTGATTGACTCTGTCAGTATGTGATGGAAGTCATGAATGAGCATGTCCTTCCCCCCCCCCCCAGTGTCAGTAATCATGTGAGTGTAGTTCATTTGAACTCCATGCAATTAATAAAAACTGGAAGCCACTATAGGATTGTGCTTCCTCATCTCCCATCATGTGTTGGAAACACAGGTCATGGTTCAGGATGTGGACTCACCTCCCTGCATTACAATCTCTGAGCATGAACTGGAGGTTGTCCATGACTTTGTGTACCTTGGCTCAACGATCTCCGACACTCATTCTCTCGATACCGAGCTAAACAAGCGCATCGGTAAAGCAGCTACCACGTTTTCCAGACTCACAAAGAGAGTCTGGTCCAACAAGAAGCTGACGGAACATACCAAGATCCAGGTCTACAGAGCTTGCGTCCTGAGTACACTTCTGTACTGCAGCGAGTCATGGACTCTCCACTCACAACAGGAGAGGAAACTGAATGCTTTCCACATGCGCTGCCTCCGACGTATTCTCGGCATCACCTGGCAGGACAAAGTTCCAAACAACACAGTCCTGGAACGTGCTGGAATCCCTAGCATGTATTCACTGCTGAAACAGAGACGCCTGCGTTGGCTTGGTCATGTCGTGAGAATGGATGATGGCCAGATCCCAAAGGATCTCCTCTATGGAGAACTCGTGCAAGGAAAGCGCCCTACAGGTAGACCACAGCTGCGAAACAAGGACATCTGCAAGAGGGATCTGAAGGCCTTAGGAGTGGACCTCAACAGGTGGGAAACCCTGGCCTCTGAGCGGCCCGCTTGGAGGCAGGCTGTGCAGCATGGCCTTTCCCAGTTTGAAGAGACACTTTGCCAACAGTTTGAGGCTAAGAGGCAAAGAAGGAAGGCCCATAGCCAGGGAGACAGACCAGGGACAGACTGCACTTGCTCCCGGTGTGGAAGGGATTGTCACTCCCGGATTGGCCTTTTCAGCCACACTAGACGCTGTGCCAGAACCACCTTTCAGAGCACGATACCATAGTCTTTCGAGACTGAAGGTTGCCAATACAAGTCTAATACAAGCTTTAGAAGTGGCCATTCTGTGAGTGAAAGCTGCCCTTTGCAAGCAGAAGAGCACCTTTATCTAACTCTGTATTTCTAGAAAACAACACAGAATACATTTTAATTTTTCAAAAATATTTGTTTTTCCTTGTCCCCTCCTCTCCTTGTCCCCTTTCTCTAGTTTTCTTGTTCTTCAGAATTAGACATCCGTGGGTGCTTTTTCTGTGTAATGTGGGGGCTATTCTGTATATATTGCTACTGCAGCAGCTTTACATCTTTCTTTCAAGTGCATAAGAACATAAGAAGAGCCCTGCTGGATCAGGACAAAGGCCCATCTAGTCCAACTTCCTGTATCTCACAGTGGCCCACCAAATGCCCCAGGGAGCACACAAGACAACAGACACAACCTGCGTCCCGGTGCCCTCCCCTGCATCTGGCAATCAGAGGCAGCCTGCCTCTGAAACCAAGAGCTTGCAAATACCTACTAATATGACTTGTAACCCATAATGAACCTTTCCTCAAGAAATTTGTCCAAACCTCTCTTAAAGGCATCCAGGCAATATGCCATCACTACTTCCTGTGGCAAAGAGTTCCACAAACTAATTACTCGCTGGGTAAAGGAATATTTTCTTCTGTCTGTCCAGTGTTTCAAGAACAGCTAGCTCACAAAATATGAATGATCAAGTGGCCAAGAGTACTGTCTTCCACCCATTGTCATTGATACAGTGGTGTAGAAAAGAAAATTAAAGTCTTAACATGCAGTTTTTCATCATAGTTTGGGTAGATATGCTCCACTGCAAGTCTGAGTTAATATAGTTTGCAGTAGTATAAAAAGGCCAATTATAATTTTCTCCATTTTTCTAGGGATGTGTAACCTTCTGGCTTTAGTAAATTGACAAAGCCTTCTCCCATTTATTTATTTATTTATTTATTTATTTAAGGCAGATTTTGTTTTTCATTGACTCTTCCAAAAGAAGCTTTAAGGCATGTCTGACTCTGAACTTGCATGAGCAAGAATCATCTCTCCTGTAGTAAGTTAAAAATAGTCTGAGAAATCACACTTTGAACAATAAATAATTGCTTTAGATTTCTGCCTTGTCTTTATTAATAAAGTCCCCTGAATTGAGTTTCTGTGCTGATGCTTGAGAGTTGTAGTTCATTGCCCAGGATAATATAGTGCCAGTGATGAATGCCAGTAAAATTAAAATGTCAGAGCCATAAATTTGAAATGACTGGCATGTAAACCACCCTGAATTACTGTGCAAACTGTGATGTATGGTCCCGTTTTCCTTTGTTTGTTTTTCATATGTGCAACTACTTTAATCGGATGGCTATTTTCAGAACAATTATTAATTACACATCATGCGTCCTGATAACGGTGACTTAAATGTGTCTTTTAAAGTGTTTAATCACAGAAGCTTAAAGGAAAGGGAGATTAGAAATTGATTGAGTACTGACCACTTTAAAAGGAGTCAGGCACATGAGTTCTGGGCCTCTGAAGAGCTGCCATCCCTGGGAAAAAATGCCAGCATTCACTGACCGCCCAGAAAGAAGACAAAGATGAACTGTTGGGGGTTTTTTGTTTCTTTTCATTTCGAGCTGTGCTCATTTTTGTTACTTTCAGTTTATTTACCTAACCCAGTTACCTTTCCCTCTTCTCTGGTCCTTTTCTGTTGTCCTTTCCCCTCACCCCTTCATGCGGGCAGCGAAGGTTCAAAGAAGCCACCGGCAGCTTATCTGGGATCCCAGTGCCAACAGCCACGGCGGTGCCCCCACACACCACCATTATCACACCTACCACCCTGACCATTGCAGGATGCCAGCTGCGAAGGGCCAGAAAACGCCTCCTGCCAAAAACCTTCGTAATGTGCCATGCTTTTTCTTCCGACATTGTTATTATTATGAGTTTATTACCTTTGTTTATGTATTATTTCTTGCTCCACCTCCTTGTCACCATCACCCTCCTCCTTCTCTTCCACTTTCAGGCTTTAGAATCTTTTAGTTCTACAGATGTCTCGCTTCTTGAAACATTCTTGAGGTTATTTCTGACATCGTATGTTTTTTTCTCTGATTTAACTTAACCAATCTTTGTTGACAAGGGAGACAGTTTGAAAACCCAAAGCAGTCCAGTTTTCCCAGATGCATTACTGGGTCACCCAGCTTAGTACCTCCTTGAAAATTTAACCTTTCCGTGCAAAGTTGGTGTCCGAAATCACCTTTTCCAATGAACGCATTGCTAGATTTAGTGTGTCTAATCACGTCGATGTGCATTTATTTAAACAATGGATGAAGTCAGCCTCATTCACTCTTTCAATGCCAGCAGTATAAATGCTTCGATGAAAGCACTATAATAGTTTACATGATCCTGAAATCCTAATTGTGCTGCCAGGGTTTTGCACACTTTGTGACTTTTGTTACTGGATGCCCACAAACCATTCCTGTCCCAGTTTTGTTAGTGAGTTAACAGGCATGCGTTCCCCTCCCTCCTCCCTTCCTCGCACCAAGGGCTTCCTTTGTTTCAACAGCTCTGGTATCGTCTTCCTTCTCTCCTGCCTCCATGAGTGCGTACAGCCTGAGTTCCTTGAACATGGGCACCTTACCTCGCAGCCTGTACTCCACCAGCCCACGTGGGACGATGATGAGAAGGAGGATGAAAAAGAAGGACTTCAAAAGCTCATGTAGGTGACCCAGACCTTATCTGTAGTGTGTAGTGAAACAGGGCTGCAAAATGAATGGAACAAATGGCAGATGAATTTGCTTAGAGTGTCCAGAAAGGGGATTGTTTATGTACATTAGAGCTCAGCACAAAGGGAGTTTGGTTGGATGCTGCACTTTGATCAGCATCACAAACATCAAAGAAACGGGACTCCTCTTGCCCTCTATTTATCCAGCTGCGCATTCTGCATATACATATCCTACTTCAGCCATTGGATAGTGCTAGTCTGTCAACAGGCTTGAAAACCAAACTCACAATAGCCAAAATACAGTATGGTTGTGTTTTGTTTTTTTAAAGTAGTTGGTGCACGTTTCTTGCATTCTTAAACTGCTACATAACAGAATGAGAGGAGTTTGGCAGTTCATTTGGAAGTGAGATTACATAGGTTCTAAGGAGGCCATATTTTTATAAAATAAATGTAATTCCTGTTGAGTGATTAGATGTGACAGTGTACACCAGTGATGTAACTACAGGGGGTGCAAAGCACTAAGTTTTTTCAGAAGCCTCACCACAGCATGCAAGAACCCCTGGCATTTAGTGTACATAATACTGAGTTAGAAGAACAAGTGGCCTGACTTAGCAAATATGTCCCTAGGCTTTGCTACTATTTATGTGAGCCAACAGAATAAGAAATGCTTTCTGAAATTCCTTGGTTCAAATCCATGCTCATCCTAAAATCTGGCAAACGAAGTTTCACAAATCAGAAATACTGAACTAATTCACAGCCTTGTGGTGCAGATAAATGCACGAATTATTGCAATATACTTTCTGCAATTTTTTAAATACTAAAAAGATACAATTGTCATTTGGTTTGCCTCTTTTCACAATTAAAAAATAAGAACCACTTATTCAGTGCCACACCAGATTATTGCTTTTATTGTGAAAATGGGCAGCCCACTGTAGCTTTCTTATTCATTTCTTTGTGGGTAGAAAGAAGGAAGAACTGCTTGAGAAAACATGATCAACAAGCTTCTGACAATAAATCTTTTCATGCTTAAAACCAGCCACACACAAGAAGAGTATCTATCTGTGCAATGATCAGTGCCAGTGGCTTGCTTTTAACTTGCCATCTCCTTAACCCTGCACTATAATCTTCTTTACTTAATTGGAAACGTCAAAACAAATGACTCTTTTCATCATCCAGCAGAACAGCAAAAGACTGACATTGCCTGTTGTTTAAGCCTTATGGAATTTTGGGGCAAAATTGTTTTATTTTCAATTTTCGTACCCACGAAATATCTGTCATACGGCCTCTTTTCTTCCTATGGCATATTCAAGGCTTGCTATAGAGAGCAGTTGCTATCTGGCCACTTAAAAAATGCAAGTTTGAATAAATCTGTCTGCCTTGGGAGAGTCTCGAATATCTATGACTGAAGGATGCTATAAAGTTTTCATTGCCCTTTGTGTAGAAAAGCCTGCATAACTAATGTGATCTTCCAAAATGCCTGGCAATAAACACTGTGCTGGTGGAGGGAACCATAAACATTTTATTAACAGAAGTTTGCGGTGACTGCATAACTTGGGCAGGTTTTCCCAAACATGCAGCTGTAAAACTTTAACACACCCCACACTGCCACATATTGTTGACTGTTTGTTTTCTCTTATAATGAGCATCCCGGGTTTTCTATGTTTGAAGTCTGCTCCTCACCAAAACAGGCATGATATCTTGCTACTGGCTTTGGGCAAGTGTTAGCCCCTCCCCTCTTGCCTCAGCACTTATGAGGTGGACCTTGTAAACATTACCGTGGATGTTGCAGCATTTGTTCTTAATTTCTTGAAACGGAAAGAATTCTTGGAACTCTCAGTGAACTATTATCTGGCAATCATTAAGGTCCTAATCCTTTCCTCTGCCAGTCCATAGCATGCAGTGCCACTGATGGAGTGTGTGCTATGTGGGGTGGGGGGTGATCAGATAGCCCAGTTGAGGTAAGTAAATATCGTTGCTACTTATCTCCTCATAGACTGCCTGGCCTCCAATGGGTCTCCTCGAATCTATTTCAGGTTCAGGCCGGTGGAAGGAGGATGGGATCTCGGCATGTTCAGTTGCCACCAAGACCCTCCCACCACCCTCTGCCTAGCTGACTCCCTGCCCCAACCTGTCCCTGGTCCTCCCCCACCCCATCCCCAAACAGCCCCCACTGCAAACCTACCTGCGCTAATGGAGCATCTCTGAGCCACTATTGTGAGTGCAGGGCTTCTTGCAGTGTGCACTGGCAGCCCCAGCATGCGTGACAGTGATGCATGTTTCACACCATTGGTCCAGGGCTTATGCTGGCAGAGGGTGAGATTTGCCACCGTAAGTCCCAGATAAAATTGGGCTGTAATTTAGTTATGATAGAAGTACATTTGCCAACTTCATGTTCAATCAATTAAACTGTCAGTTGTCAGCAGTATTCTGCACAAATATTCACAGTAGTATATCCCATCTGCAATGTCAAAAGTACTTTCTGGGATTTCTTAATCATCAGGGGTCTGAAACAGGACTGTGGTTTGGCCTCTCTTTTAAAATTTTATTTAAATTACATCATTTGAGAGTTTAAGGATAAAAAAAGTTCACCCCCCCACCCCACCCCCTTCTGTTAGTCCGAAGAAATTATGAGCATTTCCTGTCTTTCTGCTTTTATGTGCAATGCCTGCTTGAACATTGCTCATCCTCTTGGTTCTGAAATTAAGAGTTTTGAAATAGACATTGATCGTAGCTGCATTTCAATACAATTGATGGATTGATATTTACAGCAGAAAATGATTTAATGTGCGCTGTCCATTTCTGAATGCCATTGCTTCTGGTCTGAAATGTCCTGCAGTGTCGCTAGCCTCCAGCACTGTTGGCCTGGCTGGACAAGTTGTCCACACAGAAACCACTGAAGTAGTGCTGACAGCTGACCCCATTGTGGGATTTGGGATACAGCTCCAGGGCAGTGTGTTTGCCACCGAGACCTTGTCATCTCCACCTCTGATTTCCTACATCGAAGCTGACAGCCCAGCAGAAAGGTGAGGTCCTTTGAGATAATTGCTCTTGACCATTTATTGCTAAGACCTTCTCTGAGGATGCTTTGAGCCAGATATTTTCAGGTTCCTGATAAATTACAGAACGTTCTTCAGTGAAAAATGTATTATGAAATGAATTCCCTGTCCTGACAATAAAGGATTTTTTAAAGTCTTGATTAGGTATGAGAAGAATAACAAGCACTGTGCCTTCATGATTGCCTCTGACAGGCAACTTGGGGGCTATGTTAATTAAAGTGTGTTTTTTCCTGATGTAATTTCTAAAGCTTAATCCAAAAGCTTTAATAATTTTGATTCAAGACTGGCAGAAAGATCTCTGTTTAGTTTCTTGCTGACATTGAATCTTAAAAATAACAGATCCTGGTATTAGTGATTACTTCATTGGTAAATTTTAAATGGGCTTATATAAAATCCTTGAGGAAAAACATAGTTTCACACAGAAAAAAAATTAGATTGTTGCCTATTTTAGCCATGACAGTTTAATAGGTCTGTAATGTGAGGAAAGTTGAGTCTGTTTTATCACTCTACTTTTTTAAAGGTTGAATTGTATTTGCTTTGGGTGTTGTTTTGATCTTCAGTATACTAAAATGTAAATTTGTTTTGTTGTGTATCAAGGTGTGGCATGTTACAAATAGGAGACAGAGTACTAGCTATAAATGGAATCCCAACAGAAGACAGCACATTTGACGAAGCTAACCAGCTTCTCAGAGACTCTTCTATCACTAGCAAGGTCACTTTGGAAATAGAATTTGATGTTGCAGGTACAAATGCTTGAGCTTCTTATCTTGCTGGTATGCTCGGAATCTGACCTATTGCATTTGAATCTGAAGCTACTATTGACCACATATATATGCTGCATGTTTACTGCAATGTGTTGGGTATCATGAACCCTCTAGTGGTTGGCAACCTTCAGTCTCGAAAGACTATGGTATAAGCCTACAGCACCCGCTATTCCCAGGTGGTCTCCCATCCAAGTACTAACCAGGCCTGACCCTGCTTAGCTTCCGAGATCAGACGAGATCAGGCATGTGCAGGGAAAACAGAACCCTCTAGTGCAACCCTTTATTGCTCATAGAAATGACAACTACTCTACTCCAATGTGAAATCATACATATTTCCTATGTATTAGTATTATTCTACTTGGTTGCTCAAAAGAATACACACCAGAGTATTGGGAAAGGATTACCTGCCAAGGTTGTGTGTTGTACTGTGCACAAGAGAAAGTGCTAGAAACACACATTATATATATCTGGAGATATTTTGCAAGCTGACAGGTGAAAATGAAATTTATGTTTCAAAGCCTGGGACTTGTTCTTAATCCTCGTGTATAAAAGGTGTTGCCTCTTCAGAGGCAAACACCCACTGACCACCGAATCAGTGCTGGAATCCTCGGGCACTTCTTCCAACACAAGCATGGTTACTCTTGTTTGGAAGGATAACCATAGGGCTCAATGAAGCTTCTCTTCTCTTCAGCATTTGTGTGCCACAGTGCACCAGCTAGTACCCAGATTATGAGGCTGGTACACTTTTTGATTCCCAATCAAACCCTCTCTCCAGCTCCATTTATCTTATTTATTTATGTCCCACTTTTCTGGAGTACTTTGACAGCCCCCTAGTATTTGGTGGAGAGAGTGTACTGATCACACTCTGTTCCAAATTCTCAGGTGACCTCTCCCAGTGGTTTCATGTAGATGTTGGGGAACAAGATCAAACCCTGTGGTTAAACGATCACACTCTGTTCCAAATTCTCAGGTGACCTCTCCCAGTGGTTTCATGTAGATGTTGAACAGATGGGGAACAAGATCAAACCCTGTGGTTAAACGATCACACTCTGTTCCAAATTCTCAGGTGACCTCTCCCAGTGGTTTCATGTAGATGTTGAACAGATGGGGAACAAGATCAAACCCTGTGGCACTCCACATGTCAAGCAGGGATTCCCCAGCACCACTTTCTGGAACTTGTCAGCCAAGAAGTACCAGAACCACTGCAGAACAGTGCCTCCAAGCCCCAACTCAAACTACTGCCCCAGAAAAGCACCATGGTCAAAGATGTCACAAGCCACTGAGAGGTCCAGCAGAACTAACAGGGACACATCCTCCCTGTCTAGTCCCTGGTGCAGGTCATTCACCAAGGTAACCAAGGCTGTCTCCATCCCAAAGACTGGCCTGAAGCTGAACTGAAAGGGATCCAGATAAGGGGGGTCATCTAGGACACTCTGGAGCTGAATCGCCATGTTGGCCAGAAAAGGGAGGTTTGATACCAACTGGTAATTCTCCAAAGTGATTCATGGAAGGTTTTTTTAAGGAGGGAGAAATTACCACCATCTTCATGGCTCTAACACCACAGAGGAGGGTCTAGTATGTGGTCTGACCTGTGTTTAGTTGGACTGATCGCAATTCTCCCTCCACTGTCACTCAAGATGTCTGCCCAGTCATTTCCTTGTCCGCAGCTTTGGCAGTATCAGTTGGAATAGAGGGCTGGAAAGGGAAATGGGAAGGATGCCAGCCTCCCCTTCTGATGCATTGTATTACACAGTGGAAAGGGGATTGGAGGAGAGCTCCATTGGCCCTATAGAGATTCCTCTGCAGATTCCTCTTGTGCCCCTAGTTACTAGTAGATACCAAAATCTTTAAATCAGAACTCTATTTAGTATAATTATTTGTATTCAGACTATGATATTTGTCATATGTTTGCATTTCTGCTTCAAGTCCTTCCCTTTCAAGAGCAGCGGTAGATGACTTACAGAGTGAAATTTTATTTCACTAACTTAAAATGCACCACACTTGCTTTCCCTCAAATCGATACAGTATTTTGTATGAACAGTTGAAATGCAATTAAGGAGGTTCAGCTTGGGATGCACTATAACTGAGACAACTTCTAATTTACAGAATCTGTCATACCAAGCAGCGGCACTTTTCATGTGAAATTACCAAAGAAACATAACGTGGAGCTTGGCATCACCATCAGTTGTAAGTAAAAGGAGATTTGTGTCATTTTTTTCTATATTATATATAGTCCTGATTATATCTGGTGTCCAGCATCAAAATTATTGTAGTGTTATGTTGTTCTTTATTTTACTCTCTCTGTGTTTTTCCACAACCTAAGACATTAAAATTAATCAAAAGTTCAAGCTAGAATCCTGAATTACAGCTCACTCATTTTAGTATATTGGAGATTGTCTGAAGCTTCAGTGATAGTTATATCTTTCTTATGTATGGGCCTGTCAGCTGAAACACTTACAGACATTGGATATTAATGCAGATAAAATGCAGAACGATGAGGGGAAGGACAGAAGAAGGTTCTTTTGTTTGGCTACTTTTCAGTATTTTTAAAAATCCATCTTTGTGTTGGCTTTTTGTAAACATTTTGTTTCAAAAACTGTCAACTGATTTTTGCCTAGCTGAGATAAAATTTCTTAAATCTAATTTAAATCTGCCATCTGTATTAGATCTGAATCTTTACTTCCCTCCTTAGAATTCCGTATTAAATTTCTTGCCTTCTTGAGAACTCTTGGAAGATTGCTGTTCTTGTTTTGTTTTGTTCTTGAAGGGATATAGCTTATCTGATGTATGTATTAAACTTAAAATTACTTAAATTACTGTGCTAGAAATATTTGAACATGCTGGGGGAAGTTCCAGAAAGCTCTCAAATTCTGCAAGTTCAGTAGCCTGGCCCTTGGCTTTCGTGATGCTCTGTTCTGCGTAATTAACTCAGGAATGAGTCACTGTGGTTTTTTGAACAGAGCAAATGGTTTTACGCTAACTAATTTCCTAAGGTTAGATTCAGGGCATTTGAAACACATTAACATCAAGCATGCCATTTTATTGATATTATTGTTGGAATACTAAGTAGCTTGCCTTCCACAACAGATTGGAAAACAACTTCAACATAGCAATATCACACAATCACTAGGGCTGCCCAATCCTAACTTGTACTGGCACAGCAGGGCCACACAGCTAGGAACAGACTGGAAATCTCCTTGGGGGATGGAGACATTTGTCCCCTTATCCCAAGTAAAGCTCCAGCTTTCACAATGACGCAACTTTTATCTGCGCCAGCAAAATCACCGGGGCAAATCCAAGAAGCCCCTTGTCAGACTTTCAGGCAGGGGAGGGAGAATAGGTTATGGCATGTGCTGCTGCCATCAATCCCACCCCCTCCTGGGTCTGATCCACTCCCTCCCCACTTTCCCTTCCCAATTTATACCCCATCTCTATTTTGCCCTCCCCCACCCTATACTGCCCAGTGCAGGCTTACCTGCTCCATTGGATGCTTCTTTGGGATTCAGTGGGACAATGCAGGCCATCCTGCCAGTGCTGCTTACTCTCTAGGTGTTACAGACGTGCTTTCTGGTACATTTGAAACACTCAAGGCTGGCGCAGCGGTCGTTGTGCCAGCGCTTGGGAAACAGGATTGCACCATACATGATCTCATGAAGCTTGAACTTTGAGAGAGGCTCAGGATGGTCGTCTCAGGGGTGTTTTAAGAAAGATCAGCTACAACTTAACATGTTTTTAACCATTGTTTAGTTCACACAAGGACAGAATGGGGAAATTCACTCCTGATGTTTCAATTCATGTTGATTTCAACGGCCATTTTGATTGGGGCTCAAAAGAACAATGCTGAAGGGATATGGTTACGAATGGCTGAAATGGTTACGAATACAGCACATATAAGGAAAGGGAGGCTGTCTGTTCTGATGAGATGTATTTTATCTGTCATGATGAGTAGTTGGTTTTAAACAAACTGAATTAGAAATAGATTTTCTCGTCTGAAGAAGGAAAGGCAGATGTATGGCGATATCTATGAAATAGATAATAGGATTTGAAAAATTGGAAGCCGTTTCTGCTTTGTGGTCCACTGAGAAAAGGATGAAATTATATGACTCTAAGTTGTAGGGAGGAAGTTTAAAGTTACACGTTCTGAACAATCGTCAAGAGTTTTGGAAACCACAAAATCAAAAGCTCAGGCAGAATGTATACCACCAATTAGGAGGGGGAAAAAGTCTCAGAGAGAGCTGGCATGGTTGGCAGAGAGTAGCAGGGCACCCTCTAAAAAGTGGTAGGCCTGTCCAAATGAGGACAGTTCAAAAGTGCACAAATTCTAGCAAAGCAAATACAAGTTGCCCCTAAAGCCAGTGAAAGAAGACTGTGAGAAGCAGGTGGCTAGAAACCTTGAAAACATCAAAACCTATTTAATTGTGACAGAAGCAGCACCCCAGCCATGAGGGTTTCCTTTGCACTTTGGCTTGGCATTTAGAGTTGACTGGTTCACTAGCAGCTACAGCAGGTGCTTTGCACTGGGACCTGTTTGCACTTCTCCAGCCTTTGGAGCTTGTTTTGCAAAGAGCGAACTATTTGTCACACGACATTTTGTAGGAGCCTTCCCCCAGGTGAACACCTTCCACTCACACTTCTTTGGATTCAGCCCATTATATTTTTAACAGAGTTGTTTTAACAAAGATACTTAGCAAAGCAGCCTTTAAAAGGTGTAAGGAATTCCAATTTAATCTAATTTGTTGACTAGCTCCATTGATTTCCAACAGAGAGGTGCAGTATAGATTTTTAAATAATCAATGTTTATAACACAAACTACTTTATCACAGCCAAGTATTTTGAAATATGCACTGAAAGATGTCCAAAAAGATATATGAGCTAAAGCAACGTTCAAATAACAATTTCCTATAAATATGTTTTGCTCTATATCCCATTTGACAAAAGCCCACATGCTCTGTGGATTCTGTTTCATGGGCAATATGGAGATGAATTTCAGTGGCTGTTTTCACGAGTACAGCATTTCTCACATTTGTGTTTACATAATTTGATTCATATTCATAAATGAAGGTCCAACATTTTTTTTTTTAAAGCACAATAGTTTCGGTATACACCTGGTCTAAAACAGGGGTCTTCAGCTCAAACCCCAACCTGAAACATGGGACTCACTTTCAAGTCCAGTACGGAAGATGGGTGAAAAGGCAATCAGGGTTCCTCTTTATTTTCTACCCAGTGGCCACCCAACATGACGCATTGCTTCCAGAGGTTGTCTGACTACTTTTTTCTTTGCAGGCCAATTGGAAGGAGAGAGAGGGCTCAAAGTGGCATGGCAACAGCATGTGCTCAGCTTTGAAAGGCAGAGAGTAAAGGCAACTTAACCAATGCAAGGAAGAGGGATTGTTGAAGCAGGGAAAGCAGAAGGCTGGGTGGAAGACTGAGGGGATCCACTGAAGGCTGTGGCCTGTCCAAAGAAACCCTTCCACAGCCAAAGTCTCTGGTTGGATTTGCCTCCGCTGGAATCCCTAGCCCCTGGTGCTGCTCAAACTGTGCAGATCTGAGCCTCAAATCAAAATAGCATAAGCAGCACTGCCCCATTACACCTGTTGAAGACCTCTAAAGAGGTGTATCTGAGGTCTAAAGAGGTCTAAAGAGGTGTATCTGAAAAGGTTAGGAGAAAAAGGGGTAAGAACATCTTAGATCAATTTGCATCCACGAAGGAGTTACATCTTAGTAAACATGGATCAGTTTAGGCTGCTGATTTATCCCAAGGGTGACCAATATGAGATACTTACCGGAATTGTTTCAAATAGCAGCTTTGGGGTGTTGACTTTCATTAACTGAAGGAAAGGAGAGTGTGAAAGGTATTGTTACTATATTTTTGTGGTGAATTGCAGTGCAGATACAATGTTGGTCTTTTAGTGGACAGCATGCAAGCCTTCCTTCCCATGCTCCTGACACAGGATACAGCTTCTGTGTTCCTTTCTTGCTTGATGAGCAAGATGAAATGCTTGTTTTGCATTTGAATAGTCAACCTTTATGGTACTGTATTATGGTAATCTGTTACCTGTAACAGATCTGTATGGTAATCTGCTGGCTGTTGAGTACGCAGCCGACACCGCAGCTCCAGAGACTCAAGGTCAGGCAGATACTCCCAGAAAATAACGAGGCACAGACACGGCAGTGCTCCACCACCAGATGTCCTTTACTTGAAGTTATATACAATATTTACAGTGTGAAGGCAGCACAGCAAGCAAACAGCAAAGCTGGCACTTTTCTCAATCTCCAGCCACCAACTCCACCGACGTAGCTTCCCGCAGACACTCCACAAAACATCTCCCACATGGCAGCTTGCACAGGCTGCAATATATATAGGCACTGGCCAATGGGAAGCAGGGTCTGATGACTCATTACAATATGACTCATGGTCTTGTGACAGGGTATTGCGGGGGGGGGGGGTTGCATCATCCCTGTTGTGCCCTGTTGCATTAGCCAATCCCATGATGCCACAGGGCTACACTGTGTATGCAGGCCAAGATATATGGACCTAGCCTTGCCCTATCCAGCCTGTAAGTTCACTATAGGCCTGGGGCAAATATCATAACAGTGCTATCAGCTAGGGACTGTTTGGTGGAGTAGTTTACGGGTTTAAATCTGTATATAATGTAGAATAGTTCTGTTCTGAATGAATTTTGTCTCCTTGAAAGTGAACTGTGCTTCTTACTCCCAGGAATCTGGGATTTGCACTAAAACAGGACAACTGAAGAGACTGATCTTCCTTCTTATTCATTTCCTGCACGTTTCAGACACAGTCTCTGTCAGGGGAATATTTAACTTCTTTACAAAGTAAAAGATAATATTTGAAACATGTTGGGAATGAATAATGCTTTGATCTTTCATCCATGATATGCACTTCTATTTAATGAAACAATCTTATGCATATTAATGTGCCCATGAGAGAAACCAGATGCATGCCTGGTCAAGAGGCATAACTCATAATAGACCAGTTTGCCCTGTGGCAGCATACTTCACAAACACGAAGGATCCCCATCTACACTTTGTGACTGGGATTATCTGCTAGCATGGAAAAGTCAATGCATAAATAATGGATGTAAAAGCCTTACAGTCAGTGGCATAGCTGGAGGGAGTGCAAAACACTAATTTTTGCAGGGAGCTTCACCGAGGCATGCAAGCGGCCCTTCCCCTTCGGAGCCATTCTGGACCGTGAGAGCAAAATGGAGGTGTTTGTTTTGCTCTCCCAACCCAGAGTGACTCCAAGGGAAGGGGAGGGGCCACTTGCATACCGCCGTGACGCTCCCTACAAAACTTCGTGCTTTGCACCCCTTCTAGCTATGCCTCTGCTTACAATTCATTAACATATACTATATGATAGTATAGTACAAATATATACTATATATATATATTCTAAATTAAAAACTGGATATATGCGCATATTATGTATTTCAGCTCCGTCTAGTCGAAAACCAGGGGACCCTCTTGTAATTTCGGATATTAAAAAGGGAAGTGTCGCTCACAGGTTGGTAAAAGAAATTTTATTTAGAGATTTCTATCCTGTGTGTCCACAAAAGTGTCCACAAGGCAGCTTCCAACAACTCAGAATCATACAACAATAAAATCAATGTCTGATAAAAGCGTCAACACTTAAAGATAGCTCAATACCATCAATTAAATTATAAAAAGAACAGGTGAAATTCAGCAGAATGCTTTAGCCAGACATCAAAAACAGAACCAAGGAGGGGGTATATGGGTCTCAAGGGACAAGGCATTCCATTTTTCAGGGGCTGCAACCCTCCATTCTTGTGTCCCTGCTAGATGAGCCCTGAAGGAGAAGGGATACAGAGCAAGGCTTCAGGAGCTGAACAAGATAGCTGGCAGACTCATATGGACCTTGAAATATCTTGGTCCCGAACCATGAAGTGCTTGAAAGTGCTTGAAAGTTCATAACCAACACCTTGAACTGAGCTTGGAAATAAACTGAGAGCCAGTGGAAAGGTGACAAGATGGAGGCTACATACTCCCAAATTGAAGCCCCAGCTAGGATCCTTGTGCTGCACTCTGCTCTGGTCACAGTTAGTTATTACAGTGACTGTTCCTCCTCAGTCCCACCAGGTAGATGGGACTTGTTAGCCTGGGAAGGCAGCTCATCTGAGAGAAGGAAAACTCTGATCCCAAACCTCCACTGCCTTGTGGCTACATCCAGTTAAGGAAAAGGCTTCAGGAGTCAACCTCGAGGCAAAATCCGGAGCCGGAGTCCCTGAGGCAGTTTGTGGCCGAACACAGTCACGTTCTGGCAACTCCTGCAACGCCGCTGGAACCAACCGTATTGGCCTCTGCCTTTCCATTGGACCATTTCAGTGACTTGGAGAGGGGGAATTTGCTGCATGGGAAACCATATCTACTTTACCCAGGCTTCACGCACTGGACAGGACACTCTGTTCCAAAACCACTATTCAGAGCGTGATACCATAGTCTTCTGAGACTGAAGGACGCCAACAACAAATGTTCCTCATACTCTGTGTATTTCAAGTGACCCATAATGTGTAGTTGTTGTCTTCAGATGGTCACATTTCTGAATTCAGCAAGTCCTGCTAGAATAAACATGTTTTTAATCTTCACCATTCTAAGAAAAAACAAAATCATTGATTTGTACTTTTTTGAAAAATTGTGTTACAGATTTGATTGGGTACTTTCTTCAAGTTCAATAATGTAATGTATTCCATTTGTTAACAGAACTGGAACATTAGAGCTAGGTGATAAACTGCTTGCCATAGACAATATTCGACTGGACAACTGCTCCATGGAGGATGCCGTTCAAATCCTGCAGCACTGTGAGGACCTTGTCAAGCTAAAAATCCGCAAAGATGAAGATAACTCGGGTATTTACAGTGAGCTGGTTTAACTTTTTATATCAATATGAAGTATCTCTTTAGTTCTATATTTAGTATGGTCAATGGAATGGCGAAACCATTGATCAATATTTTTAAATATACAAGGAATCAGTATATTCCAGGATTTCCTGAATATTTTTGTCTTGGGGGAGTGTGTTGCCACAGTTGCTTCTGGACACCCCCAGCAACCTGGCACCTGGGGACATGGTGCCCCCAGCCACCTCTGTACGTGACATTTTGATAATTCTAAGGCCTAATAATATTTCTTTAGTGAGAAATACTCCAGGTGTGGCCTTACCATAGATTTGTACAACGGCATTATAATACTAACTGTTTTGTTCTCAATACCCTTCCTAATGATCCCAAGCATAGAATTGGCCTTCTTCACTGCCGCCGCACATTGGGTCGACACTTTCATCGACCTGTCCACCACCACCTCAAGATCTCTCTCCTGATCTGTCTCAGACAGCTCAGAACTCATCAGCCTATATCTAAAGTTTTGATTTTTTCCCCCCAATGTGCATGACTTTACACTTACTGACATTGAAGCGCATCTGCCATTTTGCTGCCCATTCTGCCAGTCTGGAGAGATCCTTCTGGAGCTCCTCACAATCACTTCTGGTCTTTACCACTCGGAAAAGTTTGGTGTCGTCTGCAAACTTAGCCACTTCACTGCTCAACCCTGTCTCCAGGTCATTTATGAAGAGGTTGAAAAGCACCGGTCCCAGGACAGATCCTTGGGGCACACCGCTTTTCACCTCTCTCCATTGTGAAAATTGCCCATTGACACCCACTCTCTGCTTCCTGGCCTCCAACCAGTTCTCAATACACGAGAGGACCTGTCCTCTAATTCCCTGACCGTGGAGTTTTTTCAGTAGCCTTTGGTGAGGGACCGTGTCAAATGCCTTCTGAAAGTCCAGATATATAATGTCCACGGGTTCTCCCGCATCCACATGCCTGTTGACCTTTTCAAAGAATTCTATAAGGTTTGTGAGGCAAGACTTACCCTTACAGAAGCCATGCTGACTCTCCCTCAGCAAGGCCTGTTCGTCTATGTGTTTTGAGATCCTATCTTTGATGAGGCATTCCACCATCTTACCCGGTATGGATGTTAGGCTGACCGGCCTATAGTTTCCCGGGTCCCCCCTCTTTCCCTTTTTAAAAATAGGCATGACATTTGCTATCCTCCAATCTTCTGGCACCGTGGCCGTTTTGAGGGACAAGTTGCATACCTTAGTCGAGAGATCTGCAACTTCATTCTTCAATTCCTTAATAACCCTTGGGTGGATGCCATCAGGGCCCGGTGACTTATTGATCTTTAATTTATCAATGAGGTCTGAAACATCTTCTCTTTTAACCTCTATCTGACTTAACTCCTCGGTTAGGAGGGGCCGTTCGGGCAGCGGTATCTGCCCGAGGTCTTCTGCCGTGAAGACAGATGCAAAGAACTCATTTAATTTCTCTGCCATCTCTAAGTCTCCTTTTATCTCCCCTTTCCCTCCCTCACCATCCAGAGGGCCAACCGCTTCTCTGGCGGGTTTCCTGCTTCTAACATATTTGAAGAAGCTTTTATTATTCCCCTTAATGTTGCTGGCCATGCGTTCCTCATAGTCTCGCTTGGCCTCCCCTATCACCTTCTTACATTTCTTTTGCCACAGTTTATGTTCCTTTTTATTCTCTTCATTAGGGCAAGACTTCCATTTACGGAAGGAAGCTTCCTTGCCCTTCACAGCCTCTCTAACTTGGCTGGTTAGCCATGCGGGCACCCTCCTGGATTTAGTGGAACCCTTCTTTCTTTGCGGTATACACCTCTTCTGGGCCTCTATTACTGTTGTTTTAAGCAGCCTCCATGCACTCTGGAGAGATTGGACTCTTTTTACCCTCCCTTTCAAACTCCTTCTAACCAGCCTCCTCATTTGAGGGAAGTCCGCCCGTCGGAAGTCAAGGGTTTTTGTTAGAGATTTGCCTGGTATTCTTTCCCCAACGTGCACGTCAAAACAGATCGCAGCATGATCACTGTTCCCCAATGGCTCAGTAACGTTTACATCTCTAACCAGGTCCTGCATACCGCACAAAATTAAATCCAGAGTCACCTGTCCTCTGGTGGGCTCCGTGACTAGCTGATCTAAGCCACAGTCATTTAGCACGTCAAGAAATCCGGTTTCCTTATCGTGACCAGAACACAAATTGACCCAGTCAATATGAGGATAATTGAAGTCCCCCATGATTACAACCCTGTCCTTCCTTGTCACCACCCTGAGCTGTTTCCTCATTTCAAGGTCCCCATCAGATTTCTGGTCTGGAGGACGATAGCACGCCCCCAGTATTACATCGCTGCACAAGCCTGGTAATTTAACCCACAGAGATTCTACGGTGGAGTCGGACCCACCTTCAATCTCTACTTTGCTGGATTCTATCCCTTCCTTAACATAAAGGGCCACCCCACCTCCAACACGCCCCTGCCTGTCCCTCCTGTAGAGTTTATAGCCCGGGATTGCGGTATCCCACTGATTCTCTGCATTCCACCAGGTTTCCGTTATGCCCACTATGTCAATATTTTCCCTTGTCACCAGATATTCCAGTTCTCCCACCTTTGCTCGTAGACTTCGGGCATTCGCATAAAAGCATTTATACACGGAATGCCCCAGGATGGACTGCTTATTTGCTCCTTTGTCCCCGCATCCTCTCATTGTGCCAAACCGTCTATCACATCCCATCACCCTACTTTTCCCAATTTCTTCTCCTACCCTGCCTTTGTCTTGTTGTTCTCTAACCTCCCCATCCTCATCCCATAGGGATGAGGAGTCCCGAACCGGATGCCCCTCGGCTCCTGTCGGCCTTCCCCCAGGGATCAGTTTAAAAGCTGCTCTGCCACCTTTTTAATGTTATGCGCCAGCAGTCTGGTTCCATTCTGGTTCAAATGGAGCCCGTCCCTCTTGTACAGGCCCCGCTTGTCCCAAAACGTTCCCCAGTGCCTAACGAATCTAAACCCCTCCTCCCTACACCACCGTCTCATCCACGCATTGAGACCCATGATCTCCGCCTGCCTAGCTGGCCCTGCACGTGGAACAGGTAGCACTTCAGAGAACGCTACCTTTGAGGTCCTGGCTTTCAGCTTCCTGCCTAAAAGCCTAAATTTGGCCTCCAGGACCTCCCAGCTACACTTGCCCACGTCGTTGGTGCCGACATGCACCACAGCCGCTACCTCTCCCCCAGCACTGTCTACCAGCCTGTCTAGACGAGAAGTGATGTCCGCAACCTTCGCACCAGGCAGGCAAGTCACCATGCGGTCCTCACATCTGTCGCAAACCCCCCTCTCTATGTTTCTAATAATCGAATCCCCCACTACAAGAAGCCCCCGACCCCCCTCCCGCCGAGGAGTATCCCGAGTGCGCTCGGATACGGGCCCATCCCCTGGAGAAGGGATCCCCCCTAGGGGATTGTTTCCCTCCTCTCCAGGATGACGTCCTCCAGTCCCGAGACCTCCCACCCGGGCAGCCGAGGAGCTGCACGCCTGAGGTTGGGACGAAGCCTGATCGTCCCCAGAAGTCTCCCCACGGTCCTCCTCTGGCTGCCTGCGCTTCTCCAGGTCGGCCACCAAGGCTTCAAGGGAGCGGACGCGTTCCCTGAGAGCCTGGAGCTCCTTGCACCGAGGACACACCCATGACTTATGCCCCAGAGGCATATAATCATACATGTGGCACTCGATGCAGAACACTGGATAGCCCCCACCCTGCTGCTGGCTGTCTGACTGCATAGCTTTTGTTGTTGTTGTTGTTGTTGTTGTTTTATTTAGGGGTCCTTTTAAAAACCGTACACTGGATAGCAGCCCTTTTCTCTAGGGAAGAAGAAGGGCAGTGTATGGGGCCCTGGCCTCCTCGCCCTGCTGCTGAACTCGCCCAGATGCTAAACTCTTGTGCCTTACCTGGCACTTAGTTCCCGAGGCACTGGGTTCCCAGAGGCCACACGCGTCTGCAGAGAGCCTCACGCGATGGCCCGCCTAGCTTTATACTCCTGGCTGGCTCCTCCCCCCTCCTTCCTTCCTGATTGAAAGGGGGCTGGCCTTCCCAGGTGAGTTTACAAAAGCTCAGGAAGGCAAATGGCTGCTGATGGGCGTGACCTACTCTGCAGGCTCCTGAATGGACTGCTTGGATTAGCCTAATGGGGCTCTTAATGGGTTGGGAATTGGCCCTTCCTAGGTCCTTTCCCTCCTAGTTCTGTTCTCTTAGGCTGGACTGTTTTTGTAACCTCAAGCTAGTTTTTATTTGGGTTTGTTTAATTATTTATTGCTCTCTAGATCCTGTGTCCCAATTTACTGAACTGTTTAGGTTATGTTCTAACTTAGATTAGGTTTAACCTGGGTTAAGTATAGGTTTAATTTAAACAAGTAGAAAAAACCTGCTTTCCACTTTATCCTCCTCCCTTCCTTCGATTAAGTGCTACCTTAGATGCAGCTAACTTTCAACTTTGATTTAAATGCCTGGCCCTTGGGCTCTTACTCATGAGTAGGACTCTGCTCTTACTCACGAGTAGGACTCTGCTCCTGCTCAGAGTAGCCCTATGTACCTCCCTTAGGTGCTAACTTTCAATTTTGATTTAAGGTTGCTTTAAAGGTAAGGTTAAGGTTAGAAGATTTGCTGTAGTTAGTGAGATTTAGTGCAGGTTTCCTAGTTGGAGAAAACAGCCAGGGCTAAGAAATGTATCTGAACCAGAACGCTTTGAGGATGCACTCTCTGATTTCTGATCATGTGTCTGAATGTATTATTCTTTTCATTCCTTCTTTCATAAGAGACCAATTGCATCCTCTTGGCATGTATTGCAGATGAACAAGAGAGCTCAGGAGCAATTATTTATACTGTCGAGCTCAAGCGGTACGGCGGACCTCTTGGGATCACTATTTCTGGTACTGAAGAGCCCTTTGATCCCATTATCATTTCAAGCCTTACCAAAGGCGGACTTGCTGAAAGGTAAATTTGCAGTGATGTTCAGAGTTCTGCTGTTTACTGTGCTCATTCATGTGTGACAATCCATTCAGTCATATGAAGTAATTCTTCCGTAGTGATCTGTGGATTCCCACAATTTATTAAAAAAAAAATTGGAAATACTTAATGATATTCAATCTTCTTCTGTTGCTGTGTGTTATGAGGCTCTTGTTAAATTAGAACATAATTTTGCAAGAGTTATTGTCATTGTAAATCACCTAAACAAACCTTCAGCTTCAGCCTTGCTTGGTGGTGTGACAACTTCATCAACTGATCAACTGTTTTTTTAAAGATGTTTTACTGTGTATGAGAACTGGAAGAACTCTCTCTCTCTCTCTCTCTCTCTCTCCCCATGTTATTACATATCTGTGTATGGTTGACAGTATTTACCACATATATGACATATTCAAAGGTAGTTGCCATTTAAATCTTTTAATTCCCTGTTTCTTTCCATATCATAAAAATATTAGTGTCAAGGTTGTGGTACTAAAAAATGTCATTGCAATTTAGAAATCACACATGACACAAATTTAAGGCCAGGGAATTTGTACACTACTCTTGCCAAGGTTGTGGCACCCTTTGAAGCCAAGGTTTGGAAGAAACAAGCACTGTATTCATCAATAATTTCTGTCCCCTGATGAAGAAACATGCTCTTAACTCATTGGCGCTGTTTTATTTTTCTTAATCTAGAAGTAAGGCAGCTCTGGTGCTCGGTTTTGTGGAAATGAACAGGAAGTCATGGCTTGACATCCTTTCAGTATTAATAATACTGTATAGGTACAGAATTGGTACAATATTGATACATTGATTAGCAATAATACTGTACAAGTACAGTATTAGTGCATTGATTAGCACAATTGCCGCAGAAAAGGAGGAAAAGCATGACACAACTTGCATGCACATTTTCTGCCTTTGAGATAGTAATCCCAAAATAAGCAAAAGAGTTGCTAAGCTTGCAATGGTAGGGGCTAGTTTGGGCTGATGTATGTCCTTGCAAGGGAGAGAACAGGGTGGCCCCGGTGCTCCTGCAATCATTTTTATCATAAAATTGGAAGTGTGTCGTGTGAGCATTTTTCAACAATTCTAAGGTGTGAGGAGGCTTGCCTGGGGTCCCGCAGACTTCCTGCACTCTCCGGAGGGAATCCGCAGCCCCCAACGCTAGCACAATTGCAGGAGCATCAGCACTGCTGTCGAGGTTGGCCTGCCCCTTAAGTGTGCAAGCTCAGAGCTTCACAGGCTGGGGCATTGTGACACCCCAGTTTGAGAACCTCTGGGCTAGTGGAAAGAGGCAGCCTGAATGAGTCTGTATGGATGCTTCCCAAACATTTTAGCACCACAACCCAATTTTTAAAACAATAATCTATCATGACTCGCAAAGCACACACTGTCACTCTGACCAACTCACTATTGCTCTTGGGACTCACCACCAGCTGTCACTCTTGTTGCCACTCATGCCTCTGCTTGGCTGGCCCACTCCAGGCCTCACTGTGTTTTCACCACTCATCAACAAGAACAGCAATCGGTGGTGAGTTCCAGGTCTCATGCTGGCTGGTGCTACAAAAACCACGGTCCAGTGAGTTCCAGAGTGGGTCAAAGACAGCAGATCAGAGGCTTGGGTGGTGACGAGAGCCACAGCCAGGGATGAGTTCCAGGAGCAACGGTGAGTTGAATGGAGCAAAGTGTGTTTGGAGGTCTTGCTAGGCTTGAAGAGACTTCGTTCCTGTGCAGGCCTAGTTGCTCCATTCATTGCCAAGCCATTAGCTGAGACAAGCAGGCAGCACAGCAACCTTCTTGGGTGAAAGAACATATCTGCTGGGTGCTCTTTAGAGGTCCAGGAAAGGTTACACTGGGATGTTCCTTCTCCTGAGTGGAGCTTTTGGAATGTGCTAATTGACTGAATTTGGCTATTTGGGTTATTTGCTTACTATTATGTTAATTCTTCCTGACTTTTGGCACAAGCACTATGTAAAAAACATCAGCTATAGGATGAGATGCTGCCTGAGAGGGCCATCAACAGAGGAATTGTAGGGCACAAGGCTGGAGCAGCTTATGGGTGAGTCTGCTCTCTGTGTTAATGAAAGGATGGTGCAATCAACAGGTGGCGCAGACTCTCCTCCCACAAGAGTGATTTATCAGGTGCAGCTTCAGGGTAAGCTGAGTAGTGCCAGGAGGAGATCTTGGCTGACTATCCATTCTGGTCTCTTTGAGCACCTGGATGGGTTGTGAGTACCGCTACTTATCTTGATAGCCAACTGAATAAAACGGTGACTCTGAGAGGCAGGATGGTGTAGTGGTTTGGAAGTAAGACCTGGAAGAGCCAGGTTCAAAACCCCACTAAGATATGAAGCTTCCTGGGTGACCTTGAACCAGTCACTGTCTCCCAGCCTTACCTACCTCACAGGGTTGTTGTGAGGACAAAAAGAGGGAAGGAGCTCTGTACGCCACCCTGAGCTCCTTGGAGGAACAGCAGTATAAAAATGTGAAAAATAAAAAAAACATGGCATCCACCTCTTCATTTCCTTCACCTTGCAATGTTAAGATATTCCTTAGTTGTTTGTGATATCACTGCAGTTGCTGTGTTTGCTTTTTGCTTTTTGCTTTTTTGGAAAACTTTAAAAAAATCAAGTATTTGGAAGAATTAAAAAGAGAACTTTGCCAAACATCCTGCTCACCCATGCTGTTGCATTGAAAGAAATTGAATATTCGTTGCTATGAATTGGCTTTCCTGCTAGCTTGGAAACATGAGCCACACAGCGTTAGCAGCAGGAATGTGAAAGCAACTCCCATTAATCTTGCAATTTAAATTAAACATGAAATCAAAGGAGAAACTGGAGGCGCTTCTGCTTATCTCAAATATGCTCAATATTTAGCTCTGCTTTGTTTGTACTGAAATTTTCCTGTTTTATTTAACTCCTATTACAGGACAGGTGCAATTCATATCGGAGACCGAATCTTAGCAATAAATAGTAGCAGTCTGAAAGGAAAACCTTTGAGTGAAGCCATACATTTATTACAGATGGCAGGAGAGACAGTCACCTTGAAAATAAAAAAGCAGACAGATGGTGAGTGTGACTGGTATTCCATGGATGCCCTTTTGAGAGCATTAACAATATTTAAATATATTTGTTCATGAAAATGATATTTGGCCCATATAGAAGGCATGTATAGAAATGAATTAATAATGAACTAATCCTTATGCATACTTTCCTGAGAGTCAGCCACATAGAAGACAATGGGACTTACTTCTGAGTAGACAAGCCTAGGATTGTTCTCCAACTGGCTAGATAGAAGCATTTTCAAGGACTCAGAGGTTATCAATCAGTCAGTCAGTCAGTCAGTCAGTCTGGAGAACTGGAGGCCAGACCAAACCAGGAAGATCCATTCTGAAATGTTGTTGGTTCTTGAAAGAGAGAATCTCTATGTTTGTAAAAATCCCCTTCAGGGATTTAGAAACGCCTGCCTATGTAAACCGCCTTGAATAAAGTCAGAGGAGTAATCCAATGACCAGCAAGGCGGTATATAAATACCTACCTACCTACCTACCTACCTACCTACCTACCTACCTACCTACCTACCTATCTATCTATCTATCTATCTATCTATCTATCTATCTATCTATCTATCTATCTATCTATCTATCTATCTATCTATCTATCTATCTATCTATTAAAAAGTGTGTCTTTGCCCAGTTAGCAGGGAGACAGAGAGCAAACTGAAAAGTACTGTTGATGTGAGCTTTTTGCCAAGTGAGCATTCCTGGGACAGTGTACAACAGCTGGGCTGCCAAAAGAAAAAAAAATCTTGCCCTGGTCGCCATCTTTTTAACTTCTGAAGATGAGGGATTCTGGGGCAGACCGCCAAGCATTATCTGAGGACCATATTTTTCTGGTTACAAACTGATGGAGAGTTAAAGAGTAATTGCCTAAATCTTCTGGGTTTTTTTATCTTCATCCACATATACTGAGTGTGAGGCTAGGTGTGGCTAGGAGAGGCTACATAACATGATGTGCAATTCATATAGCTAAAGCTTTAAAAAAAAAGGCAAAATGGCACAATCCTGAATAGAAGCTTTTCTTTATTTATACTCATTAGCTAATTGTTTGCCCAAACAGCAAATGTTTCAATGAATGGTTCCATATTTTATGGTTCTGATACCAATCCTTGCACACTGCACTCCATTCACAAATAAGTTGACATAGAGTATAAGACAAAGTATCTACGTCAAAGATCTTGTCTTGTATCCCCACGCAAATACACTACTTAGTTCATGCAAGAGAAGCAGATACTTCAGGATCTGGATTCAGTCTAGTTAATTTTATTGCTCCATTAACTTGTATGGAACTGAAGGAAGTACCCACAATTAAGAATATAGAAAAAGGACGCTTCCTCCATCATGCACCTATATTGCCTGGTTGCTACTGATAAACTACTGATGCTCAACTGTTAGGACCAATGCCATGGTTGTGCTAAGGGAGTGGTCATTTTTGCTGCTCCCTAGAAATGTCTTTTTGCCTCAGTTTCTTGTTGGCAGAATGTCCTTCCCTGCAGATAAGACTGTGCTCTATTTCTTCATGTATCCGTTTCAACAAACTTATAACAATTCTTCCTACCACTAATTCCCATCAGCATCAAGTCCCAAGAAGTTCTCTGCCTCTGGACATCTAAATGAACTCAGTGACACTGAGGATGATTCAGCAACTACACAGAAAGCAGGCAAACTCTCAGAGATATACTCCACGACCGTCCCAAGTGTGGACAGTGCAGTAGAATCGTGGGATGGCTCCGGCCTGGACAACAGCTATGGGAGTCAAGGTGGGCTCATCAATTTCAAATGACATGCATATTACAGCCTTCCCTGTAATAATACCCTCCACTTCCTGGAGTCCTTCCTGGCTGTGTGGTAGCAGGGTGGAGCCTTGGAATGCTTGCCAATGATGTCACATGCCACTGCCAACTTCTGGGTAGCCGAGCTGTGCAGAGCTCAGCTTTGAATTGCACTGCTTAGGGGGAACAGTGCAAAAAACATGAAAAGTAGATCTGTGGCCAGACTTTTTCAGCTGACTTTGCTATGCATAAAAGACAAGTTCACCTTTCACCTTCATCGTTTGCTGCATATGTCTCATTAAGGCCACATATTTAGCTCATTGCGCTGCCTCTTGCATAACCTTGGTTTTGCTGTTCCATGACACGGTGACAGGTTATAAAGCATATATCAGTACACTAACAGCCTTCTGCTGGTGCTGTTCTGGTGTTTGAATGGCCAGTCTGTAGCTCATCCACAGCTAAATAGGTTTATCCTTCAAGCTTAGATTCATGAAAGATGCAGCACACATTGAAGGTGTTCATTACTTTGAACATCTGAGGCCCATTCATTGAGATTTTTAAGCTGACTCTGGTAAAGATTTATTGTAAACCGCCCAAGGGGAGCATAAAGAGATTCTTCAGTGGTTTGTTACCTTTTTGTTTCTCCTTCATCCCTTGACATTAAGATGTCAGGGGGCTTTCAGACTAACAGCAGGTTTTAGAAAAGAGTCTGAAGGAATAACAATAATGGATTTCTTTTTCTTTCATTCCTGCAGCATTTCATGATTCCTTTTTAAATGTCTGAAAATTATTTTAAGCATTGCCATTTAAATCTCAGTGGAATTTGGAGCTGAAGAAGTGTGTGTGTGTGTGTGTGTGTGTGTGTGTGTGTGTGTGTGTGTGTGTTTAATTATTGTTGCATCATGGTATCAAACCCCTGGTTGCATAGAGACATTTGAATAGCAAAGAGAGATGTCACTGTTCCAAAGAGTAATCTTCCCCTTCCCTTAAGCATCACACAGTCTTTCATCTGTATTTTAAGACTTGTTCACTCAGTAACTTTCTCAGCAGCGACAACTTTTCTTGTCCGTGCAATTATTTGAAGATGCAACACTGGTCAGTAGCAGTTACCCTGAGCATAGCAGCCTTTTTTCCAGCCATCCTGGGATTTGATACAGCTGTATCTGCATCAAGTCCTGTGATGGTCAAGGGAGGGACCTGGCACCCTCATCCCCAACTGACCCTTATTCCAGAATAGAAAAGCAGTAATTGCTGCTACCATTAAAAGCAAAAGCCAAAAGTGGGGAGGGGGATTTTTGGAATTATCCCTCCCACTTGCAGGACTGGAGCCCCAGATTCCTAAGTGCCCACAGATTTAGTGGTTTCCAAAAAATGGATGCTGTAGCACAATGTCAGTGGCAGCAGGGGTGAGGCAACATACTCTCCACTAAGTGAACCTGGCCAAAGAGGTTAAAGGTCAAAATAAGAGGAAAGTTTATTAAAACAGGAGTGGCAGGCAAAAGGGGTCAAGTCTTAATCCCTAAACCATATACCATGTCTTGGCCTCTAACTTCACTTCACTGGCCATGACTACCTAGGAGAAGGAAGTCTTGGGTTGTGTGATGGGTGGACTCAGTGCAAACAGGAACTGGATGTGCAGCAGCAGTGAAAAAAATTAAATTCCATGTTCTTAGAAATGGACATTATCATGTTTTTTCCATCTCAGAAATGGTATGACAGCTACAGGAAAGCAGGACCTCAGGAATTAAGGGGTTGAGCAGATTCCCCATGAAGAAATGCTCAAGGGGCCTTTATAATTCAGAAAAAAAGGAGGAATGATATTTATAACATTATGAGTGGTGTGGATTTATTATTTGCACTGCAACTTATATATAGCATAATTTTTTAATGTAATAAAGGCGGAGTGAAAGAGAAACTTTTCCACCAGCCTCCAAATGGAGTCCACTTCCATAAGGTATGAGAGCAGCCACTGACTTACGGCCCAACCCTATCCAGTTTTCCAGTGCTGATGTAGTTGTGCCAGTGGGGTGTGTGCTGCATCCTGTGGTGGAGAGGCAGTCACTGGGGCCTTCTCAAGGTATGGGAACATGTGGCTGTATTGGGGCTTACCATGAGGCTGTATTGTGACTACACTGGGGTTCAAAAGTTGGATCAGATTGGGCCATTAGCTGGCTTTAAAGGAGGATTAGATAAATTAATGCTGTTCAGGGCTGTCAGTCACTATTAGCCCTGGTAGCCAAATGGATCTGATCCAACTTTTGAACTTTTCTGTTCACAGGAAGCGTCCTCCAAGGAACCAACAACGAGGGTGTTGCAGGTAGTCAGATGGGCTTCCTGGAACTATCTAGCTCACTGCTATTTGAAACAAGAAGCTGGCCTAGATGGGTCTCATTGTTGGCAACCTTCAGTCTCGAAAGACTCTGGTATCGCGCTCTGAAAGGTGGTTCTGGAACAGCATCTACTGTGGCTGAAAAGGCCGATTCGGGAGTGACAATCCCTTCCACACTGGGAGCAAGTGCAGTCTGTCCATGGGCTGTCTCCCTGGCTATGGGCCTTCCTTCTTTGCCTCTTAGCCTCAGACTGTTGGCCAAGTGTCTCTTCAAACTGGGAAAGGCCATGCTGCACAGCCTGCCTCCAAGCGGGCCGCTCAGAGGCCAGGGTTTCCCACCTGTTGAGGTCCACTCCTAAGGCCTTCAGATCCCTCTTGCAGATGTCCTTGAATCGCAGCTGTGGTCTACCTGTAGGGCGCTTTCCCTGCACGAGTTCTCCGTAGAGGAGATCCTTTGGGATCCGGCCATCATCCATTCTCATGACATGACCGAGCCAACGTAGGCGTCTCTGTTTCAGCAGTGCATACATGCTAGGGATTCCAGCACATTCCAGGACTGTGTTGTTTGGAACTTTGTCCTGCCAGGTGATGCCGAGAATGTGTCGGACGCAGCGCATGTGGAAAGCGTTCAGTTTCCTCTCCTGTTGTGAGCGAAGAGTCCATGACTCGTTGCAGTACAGAAGCATACTCAGGATGCAAGCTCTGTAGACCTGGATCTTGGTATGTTCCGTCAGCTTCTTGTTGGACCAGACTCTCTTTGTGAGTCTGGAAAACGTGGTAGCTGCTTTACCGATGCATTTGTTTAGCTCAGAATCGAGAGAAAGAGTGTCGGAGATCGTTGAGCCAAGGTACACAAAGTCATGGACAACCTCCAGTTCATGTGCAGAGATTGTAATGCAGGGAGGTGAGTCCATATCCTGAACCATGACCTGTGTTTTCTTCAGGCTGATCATGTCCAAAATCTTGGCAGACCTTGCTAAAATGATCCATGAGCTGCTGGAGATCTTTGGCAGAGTGGGTAGTGACAACTGCATCGTCGGCAAAGAGGAAGTCATGCAGACATTTCAGCTGGACTTTGGACTTTACTCTCAGTCTGGAGAGGTTGAAGAGCTTTCCATCTGATCTGGTCCGGAGATAGATGCCTTCTGTTGCAGTTCCAAAGGCATGCTTCAGCAGAACAGCGAAGAAAATCCCAAACTAAGTTGAAGCAAGAACACAGCCCTGCTTCACTCCGCTTCGGATGTCAAAAGGGTCTGATGTGGAGCCATCGAAGAAAACAGTGCCCTTCATGTCCTTGTGGAAGGATCTGATGATGCTGAGGAGCCTGGGTGGACATCCAATCTTGGGGAGAATCTTGAAGAGGCCATCCCTGCTGACCAAGTCAAAGGCCTTCGTGAGATCTATGAAGGCTAAAAGAGTGGCTGTCGTTGTTCCCTGCATTTCTCCTGCAGTTGTCTAAGGGAGAATACTATATCAGTGGTGGACCTGTTGGCTCGGAATCCGCACTGTGATTCTGGATAAACGCTCTCTGCAAGTACCTGGAGCCTCTTTAGTGCAACTCGGGCAAACAACTTTCCTACAATGCTAAGGAGAGAGATGCCGCTAAGGAGGAGGTAGTTGTTGCAGTCACCCCTGTCGCCTTTGTTCTTGTACAGCGTGATGATGTTTGCTTCCCTCATGTCTTGAGGTACTCCACCTTCTCTCCAGCAGAGACAGAGGATTTCATGCAGCTCAGTGACAATGATCTCTTTGCAGCACTTTAGGACTTCAGCAGGGATGCTGTCTTTTCCAGGTGCCTTGCCAAAGGCAAGGGAGTCCAGGGCCACGTGAAGTTCTTCTAGGGTTGGTTCACTGTCAAGCTCCTCCAGCACAGGCAGGCACTCAATGTTGTTCAGCGCTTCTTCGGTGACTACATTTTCTCTGGAATATAGCTCAGAGTAGTGCTGCACCCAGCGTTCCATCTGCTACGCCCAATCCTGGATGACCTCGCCTGTGGCAGACTTCAGAGGGGCAATTTTCTTCAGCGTTAGACCTAGGGCCTGCTTGATACCGTCATACATCCCCTTGATGTTGCCCGTGTCAGCTGCTATCTGTATCTGGGAGCAGAGCTGGAGCCAGTAGTCGTTAGCACATCTCCTGGCAATCTGCTGGACTTTGCTGCAAGCAGCTTGGAGGACCTGCAGGTTGCACTCACTGGGACAGGCCTTGTGTGCTGCTTGAGCTCTCCTCTTTTCCTCAATGACTGGTGTCAACTCCTCAGAGTGGGCTTCAAACCAGTCTGCCGTCTTGTTGGTCTTCTTGCCAAATATGGACAAGGCGTTGTTGTAAACGGCATTCTTGAAATGTTCCCATCTGTTGGATGCGTTTGCGTCAGCTGGGCCTGGAAGAGATTCCTCAAGCGCTTGTGCAAATTCCTCCACTTTTCTCTGATCCCGGGTCTTGCTGGTATCAATGTGAGGTCTTCCTTCCCTTTTCGTGTGATACAGTTGCTTTGTTTGCAGTTTCACTCTGCTGCACACCAGCGAGTGGTCGGTGTCGCAAGCAGCACCCTGATAGCTGCGCGTAATCTTGATGCTGGGAAGGCTGGAGCGTCTGGTGAGAATCAGGTCAAGCTGGTGCCAGTGCTTTGATCTTGGGTGTCTCCAAGAGACTCTATGTTGGGGCTTCGTGTTGAAGAACTTGTTGCTGACACAGAGACCATGATGACAGCAAAACTCTAGCAGGCGTTGGCCATTTTCGTTCATCTTCCCAGTGCCGAATTGACCTAAGCAAGTGGGCTACGAACTGTTATCAGCACCAACTGTAGCACTGAAATCACCGAGGATTAATATTGGCTCTTTTACGGGGATCTTCTTGATAGTGGTGGCCAGGTCATCATAGAATGTGTCTTTGGCTTCTGCTGGAGACGACAGAGTCGGTGCATAAGCACTGATGAGAGTGACAGGTCCTGCTGATGACTGGAGCTGCAGGGACAAAATTCTTTCACTTCCCACAGTAGGTGAGATGATGGATTTCAGCAGGGTATTTCTGACCGCAAAGCCAACGCCATGTTCCCTGGTTTTGTTTGGTGGTTTTCCCTGCCAGAAAAATGAGAAATTTCTCTCCTTGACAGATCCGGAATCTGGCAGCCTTGTCTCTTGAAGGGCGACGATGTCCATCTGCAGTCTGCTCAGCTCCATGTCGATGACAGCTGTTTTGCGTGCGTCGTCTATTTCTTGCAGGTCATCAGAGAAGCCATTGTCCTTACGTTCCAGGTGCCCAGCTTTAGGGCAGTAGTTTTCTGTTTTCTGTTGCATGGTGCAGAGTTGTCGATCCGCTTGTTGGTTTTCACCCTAAACCCCACGCACCCCGTGAGGTTAACGGACCGTGGCGAGGCAGTACCCTACAGGCTGGGGATTGCCCAGCGGTAGCTGCCCAATGAGATGCAATGATCTCTCCCACCGTCGGAAGCAGCCCCTGGCGTCACGCTCTACGCCAGTCGAGCGAAGACTTATAACCGGTAACTGCTGCTTCCCGTGTTGTGCCGACGCCATATGGTGAAGTTGGAGTGTACCTTCCAGTGCATGAAGCCTGGGTAAAGAAGGTATGGAGGATATGCTGTTACCCCTGCAGCAAATCCCCCCTCTCCATGTCGCTGGAATGGTCCAATGGAATGGCAGAAGCCAATACGGTTGGTTCCAGCAGCGTCGCAGGAGTTGCCAGAACGTGACTGTGTTCAGCCACAAACTGCCTCAGGGACTCCGGCTCCTGATTTTGCCTCGAGGTTGACTTCTGAAGCCTTTTCCATAACTGGATGTAGCCACAAGGCAGTGGAGGTTTGGGATCAGAGTTTTCATGGGTCTCATACCGTTGATCTAACAGTCTTCTTACATTATGCTGTTACAAGAGAGATCTGAATTGCTCATGTGGAAAGAAAAAACCACTGTGAATTAGGTCTTATCACTTTTCTTTACCTTGCTTTTTAAGGCTGTGGATAAGCAAATTTCCTGAAGTATAATTTATTTTCTTTGTAAGAAACAGACAAATTCTTACGTTCAATTTGATATTCAGATAAGTTGGTACTGGTGACTTCCAATAATGAACTTTATATTGTTATTGTGTACCTTCATTGTTATTATGTACCTTAAACAAATGTTATTTTACCATCACAATGTTCCTTTGGTTCCATCCCATCAATTTAAAAATGAAAAGATGCCAAAAGTAGAATGTAGGATTCCTGCTAAAATATTGTTAGGACAAGGGCAAGAGAACTGCATTTCACCTACTAATACCCTATCTCAAGTTCAGAATGTGCTGATAAAACTGCCTGTTCATGTTAACAGCATGTAAACAGCAGTAAAATGAAATGTCATCGGTGGTGAAGGATGTCTCCTTTTGTCCAGAACAAATTCCTCATTACCTGAAAACATAGCTAGAGCTTTAGTTTTCACTGGAATTGGTATAACTAACCTCATTTTTAAAAGCTGTTGTATTCTACAAAACAGGCTACAGACTGTTTTGTTTTTAAGGTAGTGATTTTGTTTGGTTTGCTTATGTGCCAGAACTCACTGTTCTGCTGTCATTTCACGTCACTTTTGAAGCACACAAGTCTCAACATGCAGCTGCCATTTAGTTTACTTAACAGTAAACTGCCCGTGGATCACACACGACTCTCTGCGGGCCCATTTGTTCACCCATCTCAAAAGCTAATGAAATATTGAGCTGTGAATATTTTTCTAAAATGAAAATGCTCTGAGGGTCTAACCGGTAAGAGCTCAAGGAACAGATTCATCATGGAGGCAGCAGGTACTATGACTCGGGTCAGCAGAACTGCAGCACACAAGCCAGAATAATAGACATGGAATGGAATGAAATGAAATCCAATAGTACAAGCCTCAGGTTGTGTATCGGGGGAGATGGAGGGGGCAAGCAATAAGCATTTTCCTCATTCCCTGCCCTGGTGGCTCATCATGTAGGAAAGACAGAAGAGGAGTGAGATTTGGGGTATTGATTGTTCTCAAGGTGATTATGGGCCACTGACGTGATGCAGCTGCACAGATGGCAATTTGGATGCTTAGGCGCTATAAGGACAGCATATTTCTAAGGAGGTATTAGTATGCTTTTACAAGGTATTGTTGGGATCACATTTGTGTCCAGTTCTGTTAACCCGTATTGCTGAATTTCAGCTACAAGAACAACTGAAATGATAATAAACATCAAAGTGCCGGGTGAAAAGAGAGCCATGTGTCACCTTCACTGCCAACAAATTGTAGCAGCCTGTCGCAAACTTAGGGGGTTTTGGGGTGCTCAGAGTTCTTGGTTCTCAAACCCTAAAGCCTTCAAGGCCCCCCCATCCAGTAGTACTGCCACCACCCTGAATGTGCCAGTGCCTCGGTCCAGGGACACTGAGACCCTCTAGACTTAACTCTTTCCCTTGCAGGCACTGAGCGCTTTCTCCAATTATAGCTTCAGTCCTCAAGTTACTAGACCTCAATGAGTACTTGGTAGCTTGCTGAATGGCTAGGCAGGATTCTGAACCTTTGTCCCCAACGGGCAATGAAACAACTTAGTAAAAGAGATTTTAGTTTATTAAGTACATAAGTTACAGTAAGGCAGCAAATGCTAGAGGCATAAACATCTAGGAAACATATAAACAATAAAATAATAAAGCTGGCTGGCTATCTCTATTAATCCCTATCTCTCACCTGGGTCAGTTACTCTTGTAGATCTCTTAGCTCCAGGCTACCTGTGAGGCCAGATGGCCATGGAGCTCACAGCGTGCAGGATGTTGCCCCCAAACTCTGTCCAAGAAGGAACACACACACCCCTTGGGTCACTCATTATTATACTTCTTATGCTAATAGTACTGAGGTGACTTCATACTTATTTAGACTGTCCAGTCAGAACTTTTGAGGACAGAACCTTCTCGAAGTGGGTCTGGTTGCCAGCCCTCCTAGTTCTTACCCTTTCCAACTGGAGATCCACAGCTGCACTTCATCAGCTTGATAGGGCACCTTTCTGTCTGCAAAGGTGCTACATTCCAATGGGTTGTAATTCTTGTTGTCTGTCCAGCAAAGGAGAGACAACAATCTTTTTTTTTTTACTCACATTCTTACAGCTAGGAACTGTGAGCCACTTCTCCTTTACTGACTTAGTTTGGTTCAGGCTCCACATGCTAACCTAGGCCTAAACTGTACATATTCATGACACAGCCACGCTTGGGGCTAGTGATCCCTTGGCAACATGAGTGATGACAGGCAGCTGATCAAGGGAATTCTGAGCCACACAAAAGTGGTTTGCATACCAAAGGTGCGAGTCTTCAGAAGTCCCAGGGGGCCACAGGGCGCAGGGAGCCTGTGCAAAACCAGGCTTGCCACCAGCCTGACTGAGGGGAAACTCTTTGTTGCATCTTACCCTGATGTGAACACTCAAGACTGCCCACAACAGTAGCAGATCAAATGATACAAACCAAAAACATCCAAAATAAAAAACATAAATCAAAATCAAATAATGAAGCAGCAACCCAAAGAGGGAACCAGGATCGACATTTCACAACCAAATAACAGCAACAACAGCATCGAAGCAAAAATGTTTTGACCACCCAAGCTGGGTAGAGACATGCCCCAAGTCAGACAGCAGGGAATTTTCTAGGCTGGGCTGGGCACCAGAACCAATCACAGCTCACCACCAGCTAGATCTCCAGTGCTGACAGTATCTGTAGCAGGCAGATGTCCAGTGTGAGCAAAATACCCCCAACACATCATCCAGCAGGGAACAGAGTCCTTCCTAATCCCAATAGGCCACAGCTAAGGGCCTTTTGTAAAAGGCTGGATTAGCAAAAACATCCTGTGTGAAAATATTTACACTTGGGAAGAAATTTCCCTTGGGTCAAATTGGCAACAAGCCTGCAAGCTTTGCTTTCCCCGCAATGTACATCTTGCCTCGTGGCATGACTCCTCGCAGCTTGTTTGCCCTAAAAGTGCCTTTCGGCCATGTCCCCACCCTGTGGGCATACTCAGGTCTGCATGGCGTAAGCTCGTCTGTGAGGTTCTGGGCTTTTGGAAAGAGGCTGCACTCAGTGGCTTTTCAGGTTCTTTCAGCTCTGTTATTCTCATGAAGTATTTAGCATTGCATCTGCTGCAGCTTCTCCCAGGTGACTTCCGTGAACAGCAAATGGAAGAGAAGCTGCCCGGGAAAGAGGCACTTTTCAGTGGCACAGCTGGAGTGGGTGCAAAGCACTGAGTTGTACAGGCAGCTGAACATGTTGTGCTTCCCCTTCCCTTCGGAGCCATTCCAGGTGCGGGAGCAAAATGGAGGCATTTCTTGTCAACCTTCTCTAATGAAGATCAAAGTGCTGCTCGAGGGTGCTAGCTATAAACTGAGAATCTTACCCAGAGCACAAGCTCAGCCGAGGCAGGAGCAGTGTAAGCTCCTTCAGTCACCTTACCAACATGTGTTGAGCCAAAAATTGGAGCACCTATACGTGGCCATATTATTTACATCTATACATTATTTACGTATTATTTACTGCAGCTCTGCAGTATTCAGAAAGTGTCTTCCTCCTGCAGTCTGCTTCCCAGAATGCTCACCACCAATTCTAGACCAACCAGTCATTTGGTAAAAGTGTACAGATGCTTGCCTGCCGCTGCTCTCAAGAACCTGTGCATGGGGGTGGGGGGTGGGGGGGATTAATATTAACAGTTTTAGAAGAAGTGCTTTTCCTCATTCCTGCTCTCTTGCCTGGCAAAATGGTCCATCCTGAGGTCAGGACAAAAATTTCCTTACCTTGGGGAGACCTGATTGCCCCCCTCACCATAGTATGCAGTGCTTGCCTCCATCATGTGCAAGTGGCAGGGCATCAGTTCTATGAAATGGGGGAAATAGTGGCTTGATTCATGTAGTGATGGGGGGAAGAAGGTAAATACTTACTTATTGGCATCAAACACACTAATAGATGATCAATATTTTCTTATTTAAAAAAATCAAGAGTCATAATTATGTGGTTCATGTTTCAGGTCCCAATTATCAGGCTTCTGGATACAACTTCAATACTTTTGAATGGAGAAATCCAAAGCAGAGGAGCAGCTTGTCCCCACCCAACAGGCCTCGAACCAATCCCTTCCACGATACAGGGCTAAGCGATGATGACTGGGACAAACCTGCTGCCAGTAGGTAGGTTATGTGCCGTGTATCCATTTTAAGTTTGCAGTGGCAGAAAAGTTATTTGTTATATTATTAGACCTCCTGCCTGGACTCAAAATACCAGTTGCTCACTTGTCCTGTAACTGCTAAGATATTTCGTTTACAGTTCATGCTGCATGAGATTTATTAGGTTATGTTAGTGACATTCATGAAAGGTTATGATGCTGAAGGCAAGATGTGTGCACTTGATGAATTTCTATGCATAAAGGATAGATCATTGACTCCTGGTGTTTGTGGAAAAATTAGACTGAAGACAACTTTCCCCTTCCCTTCACTTCCAGTGTTATAAGACTGTTTGGCTTTCTTTGCCCCACTTCCTAGTTATGTATTAAAATATTTACATCCCACCTTTCCCTTCACTACTGAGGGGGGCAACATTTGTGCATATGGCACCCACACATCTATTGGGGCTGATTCTTCGTAACCCGAATAGTGTTGGTGTAATTTCCGCATGGTTGGGGGTCATGCCAACCTGCTAAACGCTGGAAAATGAGGACTGCGTGGGCCAAGGGGAATGACATGGCTTTTTCATGCATCTCCCTGTAAGCCACCCGTTATGGGTGGCCTCCCCTTTCAAATGTTACAGGGAAGTTCCCTAGACAAACTGTTGTTCATAGAGTACTGTTCCAGAAGGGTCATTCAGTCTGAAGAAGTTTAGCTACAAGAGCAAAATAATAATAATAATAATAATAATAATAATAATAATAATAATAACAACAACAACAACAACAACAACAACAACAACAACAACAACAACAACAACAACAACAACTAGGTATTTATATACTGCCTCAAGGGGATTTTTACAATCCTAGAGGTTCTCTCTTTCAAGAACCAACAACATTTCAGATGGATCTTCCTGGTTTGGTGTCACTTCTGGCCTCCAGTTCTCCCAGCAGGCTGACAAGCAGCTCCACCTCTCACATGGAGGGCAGCCAAGACGCTTCTTGCTCACACCCAGAGCAGGTGGAATCGCTCAGCTCGGCTTGTCAGCCGCTTCAAGGTCTCGCCATTCTCAGCGTTCAGGGAGCTGCTGGTGTCCTCGAACTGGTGACCTTCTGATGTTATCTTCGGGCTAACGGAGGCTCTACTCCCCTAGACCAGACCTCCTGCCTGAGAAAAAATTCCATACTTTTTCTAACCTTTCATGTTAGGCATTGTGGTTTGCTGCTAACATTTTGCATATGAAATCCTGGCCGCACCAGTGATGTATGATGCAAGCTCCTTATCTATCAAGCATTAATTCAATAAAAATAGTAGTGGATCCAAAGAGATTGTACAGCAGGTCCTCAGTATCTGTGGAGGACCAATTCCCAGACTGCTCACAGATAATGAAATCCAGTCATACCTCTGGATGCAACTGGAAGTGCCTTCTGGTCATGCCTGGTGTTGTTCTGTTCCTGCACCTCAAAAGGCCTGCCAGAGCCTTCTGACAGGCACTTCGGGTTTAGTGTAAAACCCACAGATCAAGTCAGTCAAGTCCACAGATCACAAACCTGCAGATGATCAGGGCCCACCTGTATATCCCCTTTGATCCTTTAATTACACCCCACTGTGATTTATATGTGAATGGGTCAGATCTTTGAAGGACACTGTTCTGCTGCTGCCCGATGTATGTATGACTGAAGAGCTGTAGCTGGTGTTTGAGCAGGTGCTGTGCTGTGCTGTGCACGTGGAACAACCCAAGTTGATTTCCCAGCATCTCCAGGTAGGGCCGTGAAAGACCCCTGTAGGAAACCTTGGAGATACACTGCCAATCAGTATAGACAATACAGAACTAGATGGACCAATGATTTGTATAAAGGAGCTGCCTCATTCATGTATAGTTTGGTCTGAAAGAATGGAATTTTGTGCTGTATTTTTCCCTTTCTAATATATCCAGGACCCTAGAAAAGTTGTTCTATAACTTCCAGACAGATTTCATTATTGCTGGTTTCTGCTGCTGACCTACAGTCTAACTAGTGTCCCCAGAGACCTTATGGAAGTGCTGATCGTGATTGCAGCCCGGTGGAAGAATCCCACTGCACTCCCTTACCAATATACAGTTCCTGACTATTATCTCTAGCAGTCTCATGGGAGGCAAACACCTGCACTGGTTTTTATCACCTTAGACTCATGGTTTGTCTTCCCTTATGACAGAAATACCCCATTGTGACTGAGGCTGATCCATACTCGTAGTAAATGCCTTTAAGCCTGGATTGCTAGAGATATGTCACTGTGGTTGATAACATAATCATTATCAATTATATATTGTTCAAAGCAAAAGTATTTCCATCACAAATTTTTAGGCACTAATTTCCAATGTGGATTCACCCTCCCCCTTCCTGCCCCCAAATCCTCCCCCTGTCCTCCTCCCCACTCATAATTGCTCCTGCCACCAACGTACTTAGAGCAACAGAGCCACCAGAAGCCACTGCTACACACTATTTGCAGCAATGACCTTCCACTGTTGTGGAAGTGCACAACAGTGGCCCAGTTTTTGCACTGCCATAAAGGGTCTTGTTCCAGCAGCAAGTTCCAGCAGCACAAGGCCCAGATAGCATTGAGCCATAAGGCTGCAATCCTATTCCAACCTTTTTGGCAGCAAGCTCCCTTGACCACCATGGCACTTACTTCTGAGTAGACATGCATAGGATTGCCCTGTAAGATGAGGAGTGTTTAGCAAGCAAAACAGACATTTTGTAGGGGATCAACAGAGTCCAGGTTGGGTTCTGACAAGGCGCAATCCAGGCTTTAATAATAATGACTAGTGATTCTTTGAATGTTAGTTGTGGAATCAAGGTAAGAAGAAGGGGAAATGTGCAAGAGTTCTTCTCAGGTACTGATGCTAATAAATAATGGAATGAGACCAATTGCCTTACTGGCTCTTCTACCACCCAGGGGCCAGGAATACAAATGCTGCCCCCCCAACCCAGAAGCAAAAAAAGTGGGCATTGGGCAGCCCCTTAGAGTGGCACTCAACCACTTTGAGTGACTGCAAGGGGGGACAGGTGAACCTGCCCCCCTCACAGCCACTCAGAGTGATTGTACACCACTCCAAGTTCACCTGCTTTTTTTGCTTTTTTTCAGAGTGGCATTGGATGGCCTGTCCAAGTGGCTGTGAAGGGGGGCAGTGGATAGCAGTGCAGCAGAATAATCAGAATACCCTCTTGGCTATTTAATTGTGCAGCAGAGCCTCAGCAGAAGAGGTCCCGAGGAAAGGGCAGCCTGTGTGATAATTGGGCTCTCTCATATCTTGAAAATATGCTGAAGATCTGCATATTTTCTCTTCTGTCATTTGCAGCCAATGAGTTCCGTGCAGCATAATCCTATCTTGTGCTTGAACAGGCAGGCCAGGAGGCCTGACCTGTATCCAGCACTAGATAGGGCTCCAAAGTAGCACAGCTGAAGGTAAGGGGAAGCTCTTCCCCTACCCCTGGGTAAGCCACTGCAGGCCCTATGGGTCTCCTCAGACTTGGGCCACCTCCGGAGTCCATAAGTCCAAGGAGAGCGGAGAGGCTCTGCACTGCTTGGGATTCGGTATTGGAATACGGCATAATTTCCTGGTCCCAGCCCTGCCCCACCTGCCCACCTGCCCACCCCCAAGGACCACCCACCACCTGCCCTCTCCCTGCCCTGGAACACCTCCCCCCACCCACCCCAGAGCTTTACATCAGCTGAGCTCCCTCCCCATGTTGGTGTGGAGGCTAGATTCAGCCTCTGTGGGTCAGTGCACATCTGCGTGCTGGCCCAGCTGACTCTTGAGGAGGCGCAAACATGCCTTACAACACATTCACAACCTTCCTGGACCAGCACAAGGGACTTGCACCAGCCCAGGGTACTGTTAGGATTGTGCCCAAAGTGAGTAAAAAGTGCTTATTTCTGGTCATCATCTGCTTAATGATGTCACTTCCGGGTCCTGCTTAATAATGTTATTCATGATAATCAGCACGGATTATGAATGCTATTCGGTCCACTGCATGAAATGAGTTGGACACTCTTGGGTTGGAACTTTAAAGATGAGCACTTTGAATAATGAATCTTTAAGCACTTTGCCCCTCACATCCATAAATAGGAATTAAAGACACTGAAAAAAATTAAGTATCTAACAAATTGGCATTGTGAAATAATGAAAACGTGCCTTATGCATGCAGTGGTGATTCCAGCTGGTATGAGTGTAAGTGCTGAATATGTTAAATTAATTTCAAAGTAATCAGCATGAACCTCTCCAGGAATCTTGAGCCTCTCTCTCACTTCTGCCCCCCATCAGAGTATCTGCACTTCTGTTTGCCCAGTTTACTGCTAAGCCTGACGTCGGATCAAAGGCTGCGGTGATAGATGCAGGTCAGGGAAAGGGACGAGCCAAGAGGAACACCCTGGCTTTTTGAAGAGCTGCTATTTATAGGTTGCACTTGGGGGGGCGTTTACTCCTTTTGCATTTTCAACATGGAGGATGCTTTTAGTGGCTGCATTTCTCAAAAAGAACAATTGTACCCTGAAGCCTCATCAAATGTGAAGTTTTCAATGGGCAGGTTTTCAAAAACAAACTGACATTGGCTTGAAGTTCACTTCTGTGCCTCTAGTAAACTTTTTGCCCAGTGGGCCTTGCCTTCCATGCCACCAGGTGATCTCACGCCTGTGCTCCACACCCCCTGGCCTGGTCTCCTCCTGTACTCCTGTGTGAAACGGCACAATGTCGGGGTGACTGCATGCAGCTGTTCCTGTGAAGTTCACTGCAGTGTTGCCTTTCAATGTAAGCAAACCTTTCTCTATGAATCCAGCTTTGCAGGTGCCCCCGAGACTGACCAGGAGGAAAATTTCTGGTCTCAAGCCCTGGAGGACTTGGAAACCTGTGGACAGTCAGGAATTCTGAGGGAATTAGAGGTAGAAGCAACCTTAATCATGTCATAAAATGCCAATTTCTTTTTTTCGTCTATTAACACTCATTTTTTCTGTTCTTTTCTCCTTTGTTTTTCTAAGTTTGCATTAATCACGAGAATTCATTTTAAAGCTTTCACCCCCCTCTCCACAGGACGAGGCTGACAAGCGTCTGTGTTTGAGAAACATGACTCTCTTGGTACCTACCCTTTCTGTTTCTATTTTTGCTTGTGCTGCTGCCTTCCCTGCCCCCTAATCCAGCTGTTTCTTCCATGGAACTGTGGCTGAAGTGAGACAAACATGCGTGCGCCCAAGCTTCTCCTGTGCTACTGCCGGCTGCACCTGTTTGCAGGCTTGTTTTGCCTTCGCAGCAGCAGCAAATTCCATTCTCTTCCAGCTGCTTTGATGGAGGTTTTCTTGGCATGCATCTCTTGCAACAGAACTGAATCTGAATTAAGGGGAACATAAACGAAAAGCAATCTTTCCGTGTTGCTAAAATAGGATTCAGCAGGTGAACCAAGATAATGGCCTAAGATTTGTATATGCTATTATTTTTTTCATGATGCAACTTGATGATAATTTCAGTTATGAATTCCACATGAACACACTGTGTGGCTTATTTTTTAAAAAGGCAGAATAACGAAGCATCTCTTTGTCTAAAGCTGCCCACATGTTCCTTAATCAGAGCAAAAAATGAATACACTTATCAGTTTTACTGCTTCAGAAGGGTGAGGCCTCAAGAATTTTCTTTTATGTTCTTTTAAATTCCCTGTGTTGCAAAACTGGCAGAGTCTCATTTTCATTTTTATGTCATCCTGAAATCCCTGAGCAACCACAAGGAATGTGAATGGCATAACTGGGTAAAACTCCTGCAGCTCAAGTTGATTGCACAGCTCAGATTTATGGCTTCCGTATTGCATGTCTGTTTACTTTAATGTGAATCTGATGTATGTTTAACTGCAGTTCAGAGGAACTTGGGAGAAAAATGTCATGTCAGTTTGGTTTAATTCTGTCGAAGGCATGGTACCTCAGGCTTCACTTATGGATTTCCTTGCTGAGAGCACAGCAAATGGATATGGATGTAGATAACAGAAACGAATGTTCCAGTGGGTTGATAATTCTTCATTTTAAATGATGACACAAGGCTTTAAAAAACGTGCAACAAATTAATTGGGCATTTACTGCAATAATTACACATAGCTGTCTTGTCAGCACCTCTGTGAGTGGGAAGCAATGGTGCAAAGAACATGATAGCAGGGCACTTATTTTCTGGCAAGCTAATCTTGCTTGCTCCACTCTCAAAGTCCAATTTGCTTTTTTGTAATAGGGACACCCTATTTACCTGCAGTAAGAAGAGAGGTTGTGTCGTCGTTGTCCCCCCCCCCCCCCCCGCCAATCAAATCCTTCAGTTGTTGCTACCAGCCAAAAACTAAAAACAGAAACTGCCCGGGTTGGTAGTGCTTTTTTTTATAATAAAGGAGAGAAAAAGAAAACACCAAGATTTCTGTACGTTGAATTCAGAACAACCAGGTTATTGCAAACAGTCATCTTTAGGAAAATGATTCCGAAAGAGGAAATGGCTTCTTTGCTTCTTGCAGTCGGCCTGGGTACCACAAACCACTAAGAGTGCTGTTTCAAATTTAGAGTTCAGCCCTTTCTGTATAATGGGTTCAGCAGCGGCCTTTTAACCAAGATGGTGATTTAAACAGAGAATTCCTTGAAGTAAGAAAAGAACCACAGTTATGAGTGCTTCTGTAATTATTGTATGGCTAATTGCCAGTATTTGCTGATTTTCTCAACATATTAAATTCCCAAAGATTGTTCAAGAGCTGCCATGGCTTTTCCTACATGGCATTTGCTTCTTCTCTTCCTTTATTAAGCCTTACGCACTCTACTTGCCTTCCTTCCTATCAGAAGGGATCAAACAGGAATATGACTGGGCCTTCATCTAAACCCAGCTGTAATTGGTAGTAGGAACTCTGCAGTACATCACAGAATGGACACCCCATTCCAGGCCATCTGGATGTCATACTTTACAAACTTAACATATATTTGTTTTCCCTGGAAAAGTTCTGAAAAAACAGAGCAAAACTTTGGACTTTTTTTAACAACATGGATTCAGATTCTTTGACATAACCATGGTCTTCTCAGCCAAATAAATATATGTTGAATTGTTGGGTTATTGCTGGTCATGAAAACCTCCACACATATATTACTATGAACTCTTCCACTGGGTCTGGTCAGTGGCCATATTGTTCTACAGACAAGCTGTATTATTTCTGGAGGGTCAGAAGACTGGGGCACGCTCAGCAGAAGTCTTAGGTCTTAACTTCACCTGAGATGGCCACACATTTCACATGAACTTAGTTCCGCAGGGGTCTTTGAGAGAGCAACATCCATTTCACGAGGCACGCAGGATCCTGTAACATTGTTTGAAAGGTGCTACACTCAGATTGTTCTGCTAAGGCAGTGATTTTCATCCGGAGTGCTGTGGATGTTTGGAGCACAGCAGTTGAAAATTGCTAAAAAAACTTGTTCAGGTTCAGCAGCTCCATTTTTAGAGGAACTGTCTAGAGTCACAAAGTGTCGCTCTTACCTGTCTCCATCAAAGGTGTCGCTGCTCGGAAGAGCCACATCGCTGCTGATTTTGCATTTTTCACTTCACAGCTTAAAAATGCTACTGTAATAAACACTTTCATTCTGACTTTAAGAGATAGTAATTCTACAGGTGCTAGGGTGTTTATTTTTTTTAGGTTAGACATTTTTGTCAGCAAACACCCACAGTTTAGTTTCAGACTTCTGAGAGCCAGGCATAAGCATTGCAGCATCACATTGCAATTCTAAATTTATAGGGACTTGAATAATTCTGTGGCACTTTGGATAAAAATGTCATTGGATAGCCTTGGTCCAGTTCTCAAAGGACTCTCTGTTAAATGGTCCATCTGTCCTATAGCCCTTTGCTGTGCCCAAAAGTGACTGTGTTTGGACAGTGACAGTTAGAGTTGACTGTGCTGCCTCCTGTTAGAACCTGCTCTTTTGCTTTTACTACATCACCCATCATAAACATCTGTATATTCATGCTTCAGGCAGCAATTATGTCTGGAAGTACAATGAGCCTGAACCATGACAACCCACAGCATCGCAGCCATCTAGGAAGACAAGCAAGCTTCCAGGAGAGAAGCACTTCGAGACCACATTACAGCCAGACAACCCGCAGTAACACGCTGCCTTCCGATGTGGGGCGGAAGTCAGTCACTCTGCGCAAAATGAAGCAAGAGATGAAAGAGATCATGTCACCGACTCCTGTGGAGTTACACAAGGTGGTGTATCTTTGGAGCTTCCCTTTGGACAATAAGCTTTGGATTGTAGCGCACAGAACAAGATTACTTGGCTGTGCTTCCACTAATGGTCTTACAGAGCAAATGCTGGGGCTGGGGTATGGTCTTGTTTGCAAGCCCACCTCTGATGTACTCTTTCAAGGAGCAAATACAATCAAATATACAGTAGTCCCTTGGTATTCGCAGGAAGATCCATTCCCGGACCTCCTAGTCTGCGTCAAAAATAAGGTTTTTAAAAGTTATTTAAATGTGTCCCTTACCTTAGCGCTGCAAACTGTGCTGGCCGCAGGGCAATCTCTGCACTCCCAGAAGCCACATCCAGGTCACACTGAGGCCCATGACTTCCTTTCTTGCCCCTGGTGTGCCTCGGAATGAATTGTGGAAGTGTTGCCAAACATTTCTGTGATGCATTCCCAGGCATGCCACAGCCAACAGAGGGGCTCGTGGACTGCAGCGTGACCCGGAAGTGGCTGGCGTAGTTTGCAATGCTAAGGTAAGGAAAACTTTTTAAGCCTTCTTTTTAAAATCACTTTTTTAAAGCATCTGGCACGGAACCCAGAAGTGGCTTCCAAGAGCGCCAGAGACTATCTCTGCCATCTGGTGAAATCCGTGGATGCTGACACTGTATCTATGTTAGCAAACTAGCCAGTGGCTGATATTCTTTTGCGAGGCACCTCTGCTATGATTTCAGCTGATGCACCATGATCATTTACCATATAAAATATACTTCATAGGAAACAAATTTGATTATCAGGAAAGACTGTCAGGACCCTATTAAGCTCTTGTATTTTCTGCAATCATTTGTTATCTACTCCCCTTGTAAGAGAACATTTCAGATAATTCCTTCATGAGTTACTTAGCAGACCACGTGCTGCAGAATGAAGAGCCAATTTCTATCAATTAGCTGTCTAATTTATTCTAAGTGGGCTAAACAAAATAAATACCCCTGGGGCTGGGGGATAAGAATAGGGCCTCAGTTTGGCTGTACTTGTCGTAAGAGGCGACTAAACAGCCACCGGGTAGATGGGACTCATCAGCCTGGGAAGGCAGCCCATCTGAGAGAAGGAAAACTCTGATCCCAAACCTCCACTGCCTTGTGGCTACATCCAGTTATGGAAAAGGCTTCAGGAGTCAACCTCGAGGCAAAATCTGGAGCCGGAGTCCCTGAGGAAGTTCATGGCTGGACACAGTCACGTTCTGGCAACTCCTGCGATGCCGCTAGAACCAACCGTATTGGCCTCTGCCTTTCCATTGGACCATTTCAGTGACGTGGAGAGGGGGGATTTGCTGCATGGGTAACAGCCTATCCTCCATACCTACCTTACCCAGGCTTTGCGCACTGGAGACACTGTTCCAGAACCACCATTTAGAGCGTGACACCATAGTCTTCCGAGACTGAAGGATGCCAACATAACAAACAAAATACATGTATAGACAGCCTACTATTGATACGTGTCCATTCTTTGCTTTTAGAAGAAAACAGAAAAGCAATGAAGAAAAACTCTTCACATGCAGTTAGCAGAGAATACAGAATCAACTTTTATTTGAGTTTCTGACTAATGGCACGTAAGGAACGACCACCGGAATGGTCTCTGTGTCAAGTTCAAACCACATAGCTTATATCATTTTCAAGCAAGGAAAAATATACAGAAAGAAAAAAACATATAAAGCATAGGGACACTACATCAAGGTTTTACAGACCTTGCATAGCTTTCTTATCTTACAGAATGCTTTGGATTGTTTTCTTTTTAACCCATTTCTGCCCAGCCCACAGATGTACACACTTGATCCCAGTTGTGTATATGGAACACTGGACAGAAATGGCTTAAAGTCAAGGTAGATTTTCAGCCTCTTTATCTGAGCACAGGTAACATATTTTACATGCATAGAAATGAATCAACAAGCCAACTTGTGCCAGTATTGTTTGCTGAGGCACATTTTATCAGCCTCCAATTTAGGTTCTTAGGAATAAAAGACAAAATGGTTTTGGGATTTCTTCTGCAAGATTCAGGGTCTTCATTCTTGCTACTCAAAGTAAAGAAGAGAACTTGTTTGCCATGCACAGAAACAGGGATGATGTTTAAAGAACAGGGTTTACTGCAGTGGTTCCCAAATTTACCTGGGTCACGACACCCCTACAGCCTCTTCTTCCTGGCTTGGTCAGGCACTGCCATCTTGGACGTTGCAAAACCTCACAAGATCCAAGAATGTGGCACCCAAAGTTCATGAAATTGCATGAATTTGGCACCGTCTTGGATCCCACGAGATCTAGGAATTTAAGGAATAGAATGATCACAGCTAACACAGTCATACGCAAGACAAGGTCATTTCTTGTTGCAACAAAAGGCATGTTTATTAATACACTAGTACATTTCAGACAGACAAAAGAACACCATTATTCATTATAAGATCTGATGCTTGAGGGTAAAAGAAGACAGTGTTAAGTGTTAAGAAGCAACACCAGCATGCTACAGCTTTGAACAGAGGTTGAGCAGAACAGGAGTAAGTATCTGTTAATTATTTTTACAGTGCAGACCTCATAATTTTTTCACAGGTAACTTTGTACAAGGATTCTGATGCGGAGGACTTTGGGTTCAGCGTCTCAGATGGCTTATTAGAAAAGGGTGTGTATGTTAAGAATATTCGACCAGCTGGACCTGGAGATGTGGGTGGTTTGAAGCCATATGACAGACTGCTACAGGTAATATTTGGAGCCTACAATGCTTACATACCTTATCTTGTTAAGAATATTTATAGATCACTTTTCAACAAAAAATGTTCACAAATCAATACAGAGTAAATCACTAAATGCTTCTCTGACCCCAAAAGGCATACAGTCTTACAACCCAATCCTGAGCTGCCCGGAGGTCCGGGACACGGCAGCTCCACAGAGGGCTCCTGCCGGATCCTGCACCTCCCGCGCTACCTCGGGAGGCTCCTCAGGAGCAGGGGACATTCATCCCCTTCCTCTGACTAATGGAAGCAGCCCCGCAATGGGGCTACTCACTTTAGTGGCGACCTTTTGGTCGCCGCTAAAGTAAAGGTGCTCGTGTCGGGCGAGCAGCCCTGCCCCAGCGCCTTGGATCCTGCGGAGCTCAGCTCCATGGATCCACCTCTTCCTCTCCCCCGACACGCCTCCCCCCTCCCCGGAATGCCTCTCCCATGCCCCCATCTCCCATTCCACAGCCCGGCAGTCCGGGGGACCGGCAAGCTGCGGAACCTGGGTGCCCGCTGCACGCTGGCTCAACACCAGCCGGAGCTGGGCTAGCTCCAGTGGGAGCCCAGCAGTAAGCCCCACAAATGTGCCTTACGGCACATTTGCAACTGTGGTCTGTGGCGCAGGCCACAGGATCAGGCTCTTACTCAGACATTTTTTCCAAGTAGTTGTGTAGTTTTTTCTTTAAATGAAAAGCAACTTATAAAACCAAGCTGAGCATTCAGATGTTAACAGCGGTGGATCCAGCGGTGGCGGTGGTAGCAGCGAAGAGATCGTTCTTCTCTGCTACCATGCGTCTGCTGACAACCGTCCGGCAGAGCTGTTCCGTGTGGTGCGGGGCCTCCTCCATCAGGCCCCCCCAGTAGACCAGGAGGAATACACGGTCAGCCGCAGTGACGTGTTTGCGCAACATTTTGCAGATAAAATTGATCGTATTCGTCACAACTTGGATGCCACATTGACAGTGTCTGACGATGTCCCCTTGGCAACTGCTTGTCCAGTGTTGTGGGATTCTTTTCAGCTTGTACAGCCTAAGGATGTGGACAGACTCCTTTGGAGTGTGAGGCCATCTGCCTGCCTGCTCGACCCTTGCCCAGCTTGGTTGATAAGAGCTGCCCGGGGTGGGCTGGCTGAGTGGATGGGGAGGGTGGTCAACTCTTCCTTGATGGAGGGGACGTTACCACTCGCTTTGAAATGGGCGGTGGTTCGCCTCCTCCTGATGAAGCCCTCCCTGGATTCCACTGTGTTGGATAACTACCGGCCAGTCTCCAACATCCCGTTTCTGGGCAAGGTAATTGAGCGGGTGGTGGCGTCCCAACTCCAGAGGGTCTTGGATGAAGCGGATTATCTGGATCCTTTTCAATCTGGCTTCAGGCCGGGCTTTGGGACAGAAACCGCCTTGGTCGCCTTGGTGGATGACCTACGCCAGGGACTGGACAGGGGGAGTGCGTCCCTGTTGGTCCTGCTGGACCTCTCAGCGGCTTTCGATACCATCAACCATGGTATCCTTCTGGGTCGATTGGCCGAGTTGGGAGCTGGAGGTACTGTTTTGCGGTGGTTCCGCTCCTACTTGGAGGGTCGGTCCCAGATGGTGGTGCTGGGGGGTGCCTGTTTGACACCCTGGCCCTTGAGATGCGGGGTGCCACAGGGCTCAATTCTGTCCCCCATGCTATTTAACATCTACATGAAACCGCTGGGAGAGGTCATCCGGGGAGTGGGGTGCCATCAATATGCTGATGACACCCAGCTCTATCTCTCCTTTCCTCCAGACTCCAGGGTGGCGGTTGAGGGCCTGGAGCGCTGTCTGGAGGCAGTGAGGATCTGGATGGGGGCTAACAAGCTCAAATTAAATCTGGATAAGACAGAGGCTCTCCTGGTTCGGAAATCCTCGATGCAGGTGCTGGACTATCGGCTTGCGCTGAATGGGGTTGCACTCCCTCTGAAGGAGCAGGTTCGCAGCTTGGGGGTCCACCTGGACTCGCAGCTGCTCCTGGATTCCCAGGTGGCGGCTGTGGCTAGGGGGGCCTTCGCTCAGCTTCGGCTGGTGCGCCAGCTGCGGCTGTACTTGGATCGTGCAGACCTGGCCACGGTGATCCATGCCTCGGTGACATCGAGATTAGATTACTGTAATGCGCTCTATGTGGGGCTGCCCTTGAAGATGGTTCGGAAACTGCAACTAGTGCAGAATGCGGCGGCCCGCATGGTTACTGGAGGTAGATGGTTCGACTCTGTCAGTCCGCTTCTCCAGCGGCTGCACTGGCTGCCCATTCGTTTCCGGGCCCAATTCAAGGTGCTGGTATTGACCTTTAAAGCCCTATACTGCTCTGGACCAGGGTATCTTAGAGATCGCCTGCTCCTGTACAATCCGGCTCGCCCTCTCAGGTCATCAGAGAAGGCCTTTTTACAAGTGCCGCCGCCTAGGGAGGTTCGTGGGGCGGCTGCAAGAAATAGGGCCTTCTCAGTGGCACCAATGCTATGGAACTCCCTTCCCCTTAACTTAAGAATGGCTCCCTCTCTTGAGACCTTTTGGCAAGGCCTGAAGACCCTTCTGTTTAAACAGGCCTTCTGAGTTCTCGGCCTTTTAACATCTTTTTAACATCTTTTAATATTTTTTACAGGCCTGATTCTTTTATAACTTGCTGCTGCTCTATGCTCTTTTTACCTATTTTTTTTACTCTGCTGTTTTTTTATGATGTGTTAATATGTTCTTATTTGTTTTTAAATTGTTTTTAATATGTTGTAAGCCGCCTTGAGTCCCTTCGGGGAGAAAGACGGGGTAAAAATAAAGTTGTTGTTGTTATTATTATTATTATTATTATTATTATTATTAACAGGAAGCTCCTGTTCAGCTTCCTTAGTTCAGCTCCCTAATTATTATTATTATTAACAGTATTTATATACCGCTTTTCAACTAAAAGTTCACACAGTTCACCCGATTCGTGAATGGAATGAAGGAGAAAGGGAACAAAAACAAGCCATGGAATGCCCTATTCATGAACACAAGAACAATACATCATAAGCACAATTTGATTCAGTTGTTATCCCATAATTCAGACTAGAGGGTGAAAGCCTGTGCTCACTTGCTTGACATCAGGTCCTACTGAACACAATGGGAGTTACTTCAAAGTAAACAAATAGGATCTGTACAATTCTTTGACCATAAAGTATTGACAGAAATCAGTCAATCCAAGTTTAAGCATTTCCTTCTTCAGTTCCCTTCAAGTTAAAGCTAGTTTATGTACTTATATTTCTATAGGGAGATTATTCCAAGGATAAAGCATCACATGAAATGTGTTTGTCTTTTTCATGTCTGCTGACTAACAGAAAGCATTTTTGCGTTTTAAGGTCAATCATGTCCGCACAAGAGACTTCGACTGCTGTCTAGTTGTGCCCCTAATAGCAGAATCTGGTAATAAACTAGAACTGGTTATTAGCCGAAACCCTCTAGCCTCTCAGAAGCTGAGCTCAGAGCAACAGACTTTCCCTGGGGAATGGAATGATCAAAACAATGCCTTCCTTCAACAAAGTGGACACAACACTGGTTCAGAGATGAAATGGGAACCTACAAACACTTTATAGCCAAAACCTATATATGAACAAGACATTTAAAATGGTGCTAAATCCCTTTCAGAGGCGTCACGCTGGGGACACAGCTATTGTGTGGCATTCAGAAGCACAGGGAAGTCTTGGTTAGTCCTCAAGGCACATTTTTTGCTACTTGTTTCCCAAACAGAGTTTTGTCCTGCTCCTGTTTTTATGACCACAAATAGTGCCATTCCAACCAGACCTTAAACGCAAGAGAAATTAATGGCCACAGTGACTGCAGTTTAATCATGGCATATTAAGGATACTTGAATAACAACAGATCCTAAAATGTGGGTTTTTTCCTCCAATGTCAGTCATTAGAACATGGAGTTTGAGTTTCAGAATGTTTAAGTCATTTGAAGACCAGCAGATAACTGAGTGAAGAAATCCTGAACCATCACTGCTGCATCCAGAAGATGACGTGTATATTTGCTATCATAGTCGCTGGTTTTGTAGTAACTGTGATTTTGGATGCCTCTGCTATACTGAAATGGGGTGCGGGGGGGGGGGAGAACGAACACTACTGTGTGGTTTTATGACTGTTTTAGCAAAGATGCACACAAGAATCTGAAGTGCAAGAGAACAGAACTTCACAGCCCAGCTGTAGGATGGTTTTATTAGGAGTTGTATTATTCCCTATGCAATGATACACATACTGAGTGGGATACACCTTGCAGCCTGTAAGTCCTTTTGTCTTTTAGGTATTTGGAACTTTGACAAATCACTGGTTTTGTCACAGTAAAGCAAGTTTTAATGAAAATTAAAGAGAAAAGCTTTTCTAACAAACAACATTCAAGGAGGGTTTTGTTTGCGGTTTTTTAACTGAACTAGGTAGCAAAAGAATACTGATGCAAAACCCATATAAACTACTTTAGGGCACACACAAAACTAACTTGTATAGGTATGCAGAATTTTTTTAAAATTAAAGTGAATGGTATGCATTGGTTTAAAATATCTATTTCAATAGGCTTTGTTGGATCTCTCTCATTGACCCTGACCATTTGGGGCCATTGCTTTTTAAGTAAATTGTAAATACATTTTGCACATCCCCTCCAGTCCTCCCCTCAGAGCAATAAAATGCTGTCAGTTGCTTTTTAGCCTCACCAGCATCGGCTTTGGTTTGTTTACTGTATTGTCATGGTAATTAATGTTACTTGGTGACTGGAAAGATACTGGAGTTGTCTATACTTGTAGAGTTGTCATATTTTAGCACTCATTTTAACAAAACAGTTCCCTCCCATCTATTTGAAATTGTTCCAGTATCCCTACTGCTGTTTCCCTGTAACATGAGCAAGCTTTTCCGCCCACACCAGTGGCACACACCAGTGAAAAGGTTTTATTCATACTTCAGCACTGCCAGAGAAAAATTCATTAAAACTGGAACCCTATCATGAACCACTTAATATGTATTTTTATTTGTAACAAATGAGTATTGAACTAAAGTATTTTTGTACAAATTTAATACTTTAATAGCATGATATTTATCGTCAACTTATGGTTTCTGGGAACTCAAAACTGTTTCAAAAATTTGTATGGAAAATGTAAAAAGATCAAATAAACCGCAATTTAAAAACAACATTGACCCTCTTAAAGTATTTACAAGTACTGGAAATCTACAGAGAAGTCAATATCTTCAGCTGAGTTATAGAATTATAGAAGATTGTCAGAAAACATGATTCATCATATTCTAATATTGAATATGATACATTTTAAGGCACATAATTCCAGCAATTTTAAACATTTTTTACAAGACACAACCCACATTCAGATGATTCCAACTCTTTTAAAGGTTTGGATTAGTAAAACTTTAAACATATCTTTTTAGATGGAGTTGTCGACTGATGCAAAACCTTATATAGACTCTTGGAATCTATCTGAAATCTAAATATTGCCCCATGTGGATTATTGCATAAATACGTGCATAGAAGCTGGCTTTTGCAGGCACCATTCCAGCTGAAAGGACAGCCTCCTGTTTAGTTCTTCCAAATTGCAGTTTAGTGCTAGCTGCACATGGTGTTCTTTCAGATAGCCATAAATTCCACCCGAGTAGATATTATGGATGAGCACTAGTTTCTTTTCTTCCTTCCCCACACCAGGTGATCAGCACAAAATAAGCTGTTTTGTACAGAATTCAAAAGCACAGCACTCTGTTATCACGCTTGCTCGGCACTCACATGTACCTAAAACAAGGGCATGTCTAAGGATTTTTGGGCCATGACTTGGCCCTAGAGAAGTCTGGCATTCACAAAAGGCAAGCAAGGTCAGATACAGGTGGGAACACTGAACTATTTATATTGGGGAACACATGGTTACAATCAGAGGAGGGGGACTTGAGAATATCAACTCAAAGAGGCCAACAGTGATTCAAACAGTTATAGTCACAGTAACACTGCCTATAAAATGGCACTAAATCAAGCAGCAATTTCTAGAGAAGAGAGAGTCTTAAGTCTGCTTTGCATCTCCACTCCTCTAGGAGGAACAAGGAGGGGGAGAGTAGAGATGCAAAGCAGGGAGATGTTAAACTTTATATGAAGGTATTGTTTATTCAGGGGATGAACAAATCTTTGGAAAAGGAAGAAGAGGGAGGGACAGAGGAATTCTGCATCTAGCTGTAGAATCTGAGCTGAGTGAGGAGGGCTGCAGCTTTACTTGCATCAACAAAGAAACAGGATGCAAAATGCCGCACAGGCTCACTAACAAGCAGACAATCAGCCCAACCCTAACCAATTTTTCCAATGGGATGCACACTGCATTCTGTGGTTGAGGGGCAATCACAGAGGTCTCCTCAAGGTTAGGAAACATTTGTTCCCTTGCATTGGCACTGGAGAGCTAGTTAGGATTGGGCTGTAAGAAACCTTCTAGCTCTGACACAGACAGCAGGCTCCACCATCAGCACTCCACCTGCTGGGAGGTGCAGCAAAACAGCAGAGAAGGTGGCAGCATCAGCAAGCAGGTCATCAGCAGTATAGCAATTTCTAGGCTACCTGTTGATCTGCCAAAAAAGCAAATTTGATCAAGCAGCAACAGCTGTCTCTTGGGGCGAGACCAAGGACTTTTGGTGGTGGTAGCAGTGACGATGGGACTGACAGCATTTTAACAACATCATGAGATCACCAAAGTGTTAGCATTTAATTGACAGCCAGTGGGGGGCGGGGAACCTGCTCCCTTAAATATGCCTATTTCTGGGTTGGTTCTTTCTCTGGGCAAGCCTGCACAACAGGCTCACTGCCAAAATAGGGGACTACTGATGTTGAGAGCATCCTCTTTTTATCCTAAACTTGATCCCTTAGTGAAAGGAAGGTGCTGGGATTGGAAGGATATAGGTGGAGTTCAGATGAGAGCAGGGCCCTGTAGTCAAGTGGGTTTTTGTCTTTTCCCTCTTGCCTGGTCTCACATAGGGATTTGCGCAGGCAGGCAAAAGCGGGGATAATATCTGCGGTCTTGGGTGGGTGGTTGGTTATGTAGGGTGTTTGGTTTCTGGGGGGATGAGATCCTCCTGGGACAATGGACTGCAGTAAGTTTGGGAAGCACTGCCCCAGTCATCTGCCTCTTGCCACTGTGGCACCACAGCATAAGACTCATGCAACATCAGCCTGGCCAAGACGGCTGCAGCCATGAAGAGGCAGCAAGAGACATCCCATAAGAACAGCCCCGCTGGATCAGGCCATAGGCCCATCTAGTCCAGCTTCCTGTATCTCACAGCGGCCCACCAAATGCCCCAGGGAGTACACCAGATAACAAGAGACCTGCAAGGCATTCTGGGAATTGTAGTTAAGAACATAAGAGCAGCCCCACTGGATCAGGCCACAGGCCCATCTAGTCCAGCTTCCTGTATTTCACAGCGGCCCACCAAATGCCCCAGGGAGCACACCAGATAACAAGAGACCTGCAAGGCTTCCTGGGAATTGTAGTTAAGAACATAAGAACAGCCCCACTGGATCAGGCCATAGGCCCATCTAGTGCAGCTTCCTGTATCTCACAGCAGCCCACCAAATGCCCCAGGGAGCACACCAGATAACAAGAGACCTGCAAGGCATTCTGGGAATTGTAGTTAAGAACATAAGAGCAGCCCCACTGGATCAGGCCACAGGCCCATCTAGTCCAGCTTCCTGTATCTCACAGCGGCCCACCAAATGCCCCAGGGAGCACACCAGATAACAAGAAGACCTGCAAGGCCTCCTGGGAATTGTAGTTAAGAACATAAGAGCAGCCCCACTGGATCAGGCCACAGGCCCATCTAGTCCAGCTTCCTGTATCTCACAGCGGCCCACCAAATGCCCCAAGAAGCACACGAAATAACAAGAGACCTGCAAGGCCTCCTGGGAATTGTAGTTAAGAACATAAGAGCAGCCCCACTGGATCAGGCCATAGGCCCATCTAGTCCAGCTTCCTGTATCTCACAGCGGCCCACCAAATGCCCCAGGGAGCACACCAGATAACAAGAGACCTGCAAGGCATTTTGGGAATTGTAGTTAAAAACATAAGAGCAGCCCCACTGGATCAGGCCACAGGCCCATCTAGTCCAGCTTCCTGTATCTCACAGCGGCCCACCAAATGCCCCAGGGAGCACACCAGATAACAAGAGACCTGCAAGGCATTTTGGGAATTGTAGTTAAGAACATAAGAGCAGCCCCACTGGATCAGGCCACAGGCCCATCTAGTCCAGCTTCCTGTATCTCACAGCGGCCCACCAAATGCCCCAGGGAGCACACCAGATAACAAGAGACCTGCAAGGCTTCCTGGGAACTGGAGTTAAGAACATAAGCACAGCCCCACTGGATCAGGCCACAGGCCCACTTAGTCCAGCTTCCTGTATCTCACAGCGGCCCAACAAATGCCCCAAGGAGCACACGAGATAACAAGAGACCTGCAAGGCCTCCTGGGAATTGTAGTTAAGAACATAAGCACAGCCCCACTGGATCAGGCCATAGGCCCATCTAGTCCAGCTTCCTGTATCTCACAGCGGCCCAACAAATGCCCCAGGGAGCACACCAGATAACAAGAGACCTGCAAGGCCTCCTGGGAATTGTAGTTAAGAACATAAGAACAGCCCCACTGGATCAGGCCACAGGCCCATCTAGTCCAGCTTCCTGTATCTCACAGCGGCCCACCAAATGCCCCAAGAAGCACACGAAATAACAAGAGACCTGCAAGGCCTCCTGGGAATTGTAGTTAAGAACATAAGAGCAGCCCCACTGGATCAGGCCATAGGCCCATCTAGTCCAGCTTCCTGTATCTCACAGCGGCCCACCAAATGCCCCAGGGAGCACACCAGATAACAAGAGACCTGCAAGGCATTTTGGGAATTGTAGTTAAGAACATAAGAGCAGCCCCACTGGATCAGGCCACAGGCCCACTTAGTCCAGCTTCCTGTATCTCACAGCGGCCCAACAAATGCCCCAAGGAGCACACGAGATAACAAGAGACCTGCAAGGCTTCCTGGGAACTGGAGTTAAGAACATAAGCACAGCCCCACTGGATCAGGCCACAGGCCCACTTAGTCCAGCTTCCTGTATCTCACAGCGGCCCAACAAATGCCCCAAGGAGCACACAAGATAACAAGAGACCTGCAAGGCCTCCTGGGAATTGTAGTTAAGAACATAAGAACAGCCCCCCTGGATCAGGCCATAGGCCCATCTAGTCCAGCTTCCTGCATCTCACAGCGGCCCATCAAATGCCCCAAGGAGCACACCAGATAACAAGAGACCTGCAAGGCCTCCTGGGAATTGTAGTTAAGAACATAAGAGCAGCCCCCCTGGATCAGGCCATAGGCCCATCTAGTCCAGCTTCCTGCATCTCACAGCGGCCCATCAAATGCCCCAAGGAGCACACCAGATAACAAGAGACCTGCAAGGCCTCCTGGGAATTGTAGTTAAGAACATAAGAGCAGCCCCCCTGGATCAGGCCATAGGCCCATCTAGTCCAGCTTCCTGCATCTCACAGCGGCCCATCAAATGCCCCAAGGAGCACACCAGATAACAAGAGACCTGCAAGGCCTCCTGGGAATTGTAGTTAAGAACATAAGAGCAGCCCCCACTGGATCAGTCCATAGGCCCATCTAGTCCAGCTTCCTGTATCTCACAGCGGCCCACCAAATGCCCCAGGGAGCACACCAGATAACAAGAGACCTCATCCTGGTGCCCTCCCTTGCATCTGGCATTCTGACATAACCCATTTCTAAAATCAGGAGGTTGCGCATACACATCATGGCTTGTACCCCATAATGGATTTTTCCTCCAGAAACTTGTCCAATCCCCTTTTAAAGGCGTCCAGGCTAGACGCCAGCACCACATCCTGTGGCAAGGAGTTCCACAGACCGACCACACGCTGAGTAAAGAAATATTTTCTTTTGTCTGTCCTAACCCGCCCAACACTCAATTTTAGTGGATGTCCCCTGGTTCTGGTATTATGTGAGAGTGTAAAGAGCATCTCCCTATCCACTCTGTCCATCCCCTGCATAATTTTGTATGTCTCAATCATGTCCCCCCTCAGGCGTCTCTTTTCTAGGCTGAAGAGGCCCAAACGCCGTAGCCTTTCCTCATAAGGAAGGTGCCCCAGCCCCGAAATCATCTTAGTCGCTCTCTTTTGCACTTTTCCATTTCCACTATGTCTTTTTTGAGATGCGGCGACCAGAACTGGGCACAATACTCCAGGTGTGGCCTTACCATAGATTTGTACAACGGCATTATAATACTAGCCGTTTTGTTCTCAATACCCTTCCGAATGATCCCAAGCATAGAATTGGCCTTCTTCACTGCCGCCGCACATTGGGTCGACACTTTCATCGACCTGTCCACCACCACCCCAAGATCTCTCTCCTGATCTGTCACAGACAGCTCAGAACCCATCAGCCTATATCTAAAGTTTTGATTTTTTGCCCCAATGTGCATGACTTTACACTTACTGACATTGAAGCGCATCTGCCATTTTGCTGCCCATTCTGCCAGTCTGGAGAGATCCTTCTGGAGCTCCTCACAATCACTTCTGGTCTTTACCACTCGGAAAAGTTTGGTGTCGTCTGCAAACTTAGCCACTTCACTGCTCAACCCTGTATCCAGGTCATTTATGAAGAGGTTGAAAAGCACTGGTCCCAGGACAGATCCTTGGGGCACACCGCTTTTCACCTCTCTCCATTGTGAAAATTGCCCATTGACACCCACTCTCTGCTTCCTGGCCTCCAACCAGTTCTCAGTCCATGAGAGGACCTGTCCTCTAATTCCCTGACTGTGGAGTTTTTTCAGTAGCCTTTGGTGAGGGACCGTGTCAAACGCCTTCTGAAAGTCCAGATATATAATGTCCACGTGTTCTCCCGCATCCGCATGCCTGTTGACCTTTTCAAAGAATTCTATAAGGTTTGTGAGGCAAGACTTACCCTTACAGAAGCCATGCTGATTCTCCCTCAGCAAGGCCTGTTCATCTATGTGTTTTGAGATCCTATCTTTGATGAGGCATTCCACCATCTTACCCGGTATGGATGTTAGGCTGACCGGCCTATAGTTTCCCGGGTCCCCCCTCTTTCCCTTTTTAAAAATAGGCGTGACATTTGCTATCCTCCAATCTTCTGGCACCATGGCCGTTTTGAGGGACAAGTTGCATACCTTAGTCAAGAGATCTGCAACTTCATTCTTCAATTCCTTAATAACTCTTGGGTGGATGCCATTAGGGCCCGGTGACTTATTGATCTTTAATCTATCAATGAAGTCTGAAACATCTTCACTTTTAACCTCTATCTGACTTCTCGGTTAGGAGGGGCCGTTCGGGCAGCGGTATCTGCCCGAGGTCTTCTGCCGTGAAGACAGATGCAAAGAACTCATTTAATTTCTCTGCCATCTCTAAGTTTCCTTTTATCTCCCCTTTCCCTCCCTCACCATCCAGAGGGCCAACCGCTTCTCTGGCGGGTTTCCTGCTTCTAACATATTTGAAGAAGCTTTTATTATTCCCCTTAATGTTGCTGGCCATGCGTTCCTCATAGTCTCGCTTGGCCTCCCGTATCACCTTCTTACATTTCTTTTGCCACAGTTTATGTTCCTTTTTATTCTCCTCATTAGGGCAAGACTTCCATTTATGGAAGGAAGCTTTCTTGCCCTTCACAGCCTCTCTAACTTGGCTGATTAGCCATGCGGGCACCCTCCTGGATTTAGTGGAACCCTTCTTTCTTTGCGGTATACACCTCTTCTGGGCCTCTATTACTGTTGTTTTAAGCAGCCTCCATGCACTCTGGAGAGATTGGACTCTTTTTACCCTCCCTTTCAACCTCCTTCTAACCAGCCTCCTCATTTGAGGGAAGTCCGCCCGTCGGAAGTCAAGGGTTTTTGTGAGAGATTTGCCTGGTATTCTTCCCCCAACGTGCACATCAAAACGGATCGCAGCATGATCACTGTTCCCCAATGGCTCAGTAACGTTTACATCTCTAACCAGGTCCTGCATACTGCACAATATTAAATCCAGAGTCACCTGTCCTCTGGTGGGCTCCGTGACTAGCTGATCTAAGCCACAGTCATTTAGCACGTCAAGAAATCCGGTTTCCTTATCGTGACCAGAACACAAATTGACCCAGTCAATATGAGGATAATTGAAGTCCCCCATGATTACAACCCTGTCCTTCCTTGTCACCTCCCTGATCTGTTTCCTCATTTCAAGGTCCCCATCAGATTTCTGGTCTGGAGGACGATAGCACACCCCCAGTATTACATCGCTGCACAAGCCTGGTAATTTAACCCACAGAGATTCTACGGTGGAGTCGGACCCACCTTCAATCTCTACTTTGCTGGATTCTATCCCTTCCTTAACATAAAGGGCCACCCCACCTCCAACACGCCCCTGCCTGTCCCTCCTGTAGAGTTTATAGCCCGGGATTGCGGTATCCCACTGATTCTCCGCATTCCACCAGGTTTCCGTTATGCCCACTATGTCAATATTTTCCCTTGTCACCAGACATTCCAGTTCTCCCACCTTTGCTCGTAGACTTCGGGCATTTGCATAAAAGCATTTATACACGGAATGCCCCAGGATGGGCTGCTTATTCGCTCCTTTGTCCCCGCATCCTCTCATTGTGCCAAACCGTCTATCACATCCCATCACCCTACCTTTCCCAATTTCTTCTCCTACCCTGCCTTTGTCTTGTTGTTCTCTAACCTCCCCATCCTCATCCCATAGGGATGAGGAGTCCCGAACTGGATGCCCCTCGGCTCCTGTCGGCCTTCCCCCAGGGATCAGTTTAAAAGCTGCTCTGCCACCTTTTTAATGTTATGCGCCAGCAGTCTGGTTCCATTCTGGTTCAAATGGAGCCCGTCCCTCTTGTACAGGCCCCGCTTGTCCCAAAACGGTATCCTGGGGCGTGTAGCAGTTTGGGAACTTATGGATGGGGGGGTGAAGGTTGGTAATGGCCGTAGGGTTTTCTTACTGCCAGGGCCAGTGACTCATATGAAGCCCTGGTCGACCCCTGGAATAAAGGAACGGCTAAGGCAGTGCACCTGAACAGTGCTGCTGCCTCTGCCCTGTCATGTGAGGTGGCTTCCTGAGGAACTGCAGGTGATGAAACAGGGTCAAGACTTTGAGTGACGTTGGGGATACATTTGCAACATATCTGACCAAACACGAGTGAGAGCTCAACTTGGAGCTTACTCAGTGGCTTTGATCACAGTAAAAAGAAGGAAGGAAGCTTTTTCTCTACCACCATTGCGGTTGTAGAGAACCATCCAGCTGAACCTTTCCACCCAATGCAGGGCCTGCTCCACCTGGCACCCCCCGGGGGATAAAAGAAGAGTGTACATTTGATCGCTGTGATGCATTTGCTATGCACTTTGCAGATAAAATGGCTCCCACGCATCACAACTTGAAAGTTCAGGGCCACAGGATCCATCAGTGTTATTCAGGTACTATAGTTTTGGATTCTTTCCATCCTGTATAGCCCAAGGATGCAGACAGGCTCCTTTGGAGAGTGAGATCATCTGCCTGCCCACTTGACCATCTGGCTTGGCCATCTGTATGAGGTGGGTGGGTCCAAGGGAGTGGTGAGGGTGGATCTCAGGGAAGGGACTTTCCACCCGTTTTGGAAACACCAGTGGTGTGCCCCCACCCCTTGCAGCTTTCCTTAGATATAATTTCTGGACTGTTCCATACCTCTGTTTTCCGGGCAAACGGATCAAGTGGGTGCATCCCCTTTGGTCCATGCCTTGGTGACATATCTTTTAAATTACTACAACAAATGCTACAGGGGGCTGCCCTCTGAAGATGGTCTGGAAACTTTAGTTACTGCAGGATGCAGCACCCCACGTGGTTACCAGGGCTCAGCCATTTGATTCTGTTGGACTGCTGTGCTGGTGACTGCACCGATTGCAAGTTTGCTTCTGGGTTCAATGCCTTGACCTTTAAAGCCCTTTGTGGCTTAGGGCCAGAGTATCCAAGAGACTACCCTCTCCCATACATTCTGGCCTGCTCCCTGAGATCATCAGAGGGGACCCTCTTACATGTGCCACCCCACACAGAAGGGGGCGTGGCCAAGTGTAGGGTCTTCTCAGCTGTGGCACCACCATTATGAACTCCCTCCCTTGTGAGTCATGAACTGCACCTTCCCCTGTAGCATTCTGTTGGGGGTAAAAAGATTTTTATTTAGACTTATTTGTTTAGCATTTATGTAGTGCTGGCTTGAGATTTTTGTACTGTGCGTTTTTTTAATGTTTTATGTTTAATTTTATTGCCACCTTTGATGGCTGTCTTTTATTATCATTTACTGCTATTTATTCTGTGCTGCTACACTTTTACATCCCTATATTTTATATTTTTATTTATGACTGCTGTTTTTATGACATGTTTAGCTGTCTCTGGCTTTCTGCTGTTTTGTAGCTGCACTGTTTTATAATAATATTGTTTGATTTTATGTAAGCTGTTTCAGGTGCCCGCAGCAGTGAGAGCAAGGTGGCGTAAAAATATATTAAATAAATAAGACCTTGGACCGCAAATGGTCAGTACTCATAACTGATAGCCCAAGAGCACTCTGAGGGAGGCTTGGACCAAAAACTAGAACTAAAGAGATGCTTGGGGCCTTGGTAAATTGGTTAAGAAGAACAGCGTCTGTGTCTGGAGAAAAATCTCTGGGCTACCATCCTAACCAGTTAAAAAACAGACTTTAGAGAGGAAAAGAGCAGCAAGTTGGACTGCCAAATGGGTGGTAAGACAGGGAGAAGGGCCAACAGCCAAAGCTACTTCACCGTAATCAGCTGGGCAGTTTCAGGATGAGCTGAAGCAGAGAGGTGCCGCAAGAATCTCAAGGTTAGGTGGTCAAGATTCAGCAGACACCTAGAAAAGAATCAAGAATAATGAAGCACAGTTAAGAGGTACGAGTAATTCCGAGTCAGAAGGCTGTGCAGCACGTGAGAAACTTGTGCTGCATAGTGACTTCCCGAGGCAAAAGGTGCAAACTGAAGAGACAATGCTCAGGGCAGAGGAGCAAGACGGGCTGCATGGCTCTGGGGAGGCCTGCTTGTTTGTGACAGAGAGCAAGATAAAAATGAAGGGCAAGTAAGGCAGTTTCCCTTTCTCAGGTCCCCAGACTGGGTCCCCAAAGATTTCACTGGAGCAAGGGAGGTGGAAGGGCATGACACAGCCCAGTGGGGCCCTGTCAAATACCCCAAAGTTCATGTGACTCTTTATACCATTGATACAATGTCTATTTTTAGAGACCGACAAGGCCCAGGAAAAAGGGTGTCCTTTTGAATCCAGCTTCGATTTGATGCATTCTGCCGTCAGCCCTGGACAAAAGGTATAAGCCGTGCTTGAACAAAAATATTTTGAGAATTGATCTATGGCCAAAGATAGGGGATCCTATCAAAATCACTCTCACCTGCAAAGCGAGGAGATGCAATAATCCACTGTATTTTCCATACCAGGGACCAAGTCCTTTGGACTTAAAAACAATGAAGACACACAAAGCGTCTAGCTAAAAGATACACGTTACGACTGGAAAAGTTGCTTTGGAATGGGGCACTTCAATATCCTTCGAAATTTGTTAATTCCAAGTGGCGACTCATCTCCCATTATCTGTGAAAAGATAGCAGACACGGTAAAACTACCACAATACTATGTGCACTACTGGTGTATTTCTAATTCACAATGCAGATTCTCCCTTTAAAAGCTTAAACAGCTTGGAACTTGGGTACCCCAAGAATCACCTTTACTCCTATGAACTCCCTGCCACTGGAGGCCCACACTCTTAACTCTCCTTGTGAACATTTGGCTCTTTCTACATGGCATTTGGTTGGGCTGAAGATTGCTGCTGGTAACTATGTATTTCTCAGTTACATACAAGCCTTTAATTGCTGTTATCTTGTTTCCGATTGGCTTCATTGTTTACAAATTGCTTTGCATTTGAGAATGTGAGCTCTGATTTTCAGGAAGAAGCAGGATCTTGTTTCTCCAGTAAATAAAATAAGGATCTGTAACAGTTCCAATAGTGCTAGTTAACAAAGTTCACAGCTATAAGTGAACCTAGTTATGTTAACCTGGATTTTGAAAACAGGGGTTTATCCTCACTGCAGCCCCAAGGTAAAGCCAGAATTAAACCAGGAGCAGCAGGCCCACACCTCTTCCTCCACAGCATGTAAGGCTTTAAAACTGTGTGATATGATATCACCTGCTTTAAATGCCTGCATTTTTGACTTCTGCTTGTGGAGTCAGGGAAACTTTGAAGGACAACACTGCCCATACAATTTGTAGCAGTCCCTTCCTCTCCTGTAATAAGTGATGCCCCAGAAGCCCTGGCTCCGGAAGCTTTTTATCCAGGCCCATGATGACTGGGCTGTTCCAGCACCACCCTTTCAGGAGCAGTGCTTCTGCCAAGGCTCTGGGAGGGAAAGACAGGAGGAAGCCGCAGAAGGCAAAGAATGTTACAGGGGAAGGGACCAATGGGGGGGGAGGCGCTGCCAAGATGCTGGAAAAGCCCAGTTACCACAGTAGCTGTCCTTTCAGCAGCACCGCTTCTGCTGGTGTCACTTCACAGACCACCTCTAGCTGCTAAGCTGCGAAAAGTGACACTGTGGCAGAAGCAGCACTGCTGAAGGGGCGGCCCATGTGATAATTGGGCTCCCTCATATCTTGAAAATAGGATCAAGATTTGCACATTTTCTTTTCTGTCGTTTGCACCTAACGAGTTCCTATGCGAGGGCCAGAAATCAGCACTTTGTCATCATATGCTTAATGACATCACTTCCTGCTTAATGATGGGACTTCCAGCCCTCAGCATGCACATAAACGCTACTCAGCACGCTATACAAAACTAGTTTGACACCTCACACCCTGGACCATCCACTTCATGATTCTTATAAAGAACCATGTGCCAACCACACTACATAACTGCCAATACACACTTGAAAGGAGGTCCTAGAGCTTGGAGTGTGGTGAAGCAGATGAAGGCAGCAGGATGGCAAGGAAACTTAGGGCCCAATCCTATCCAATTTTCCAACGCCGGTGCAACTGTGCCAATGGGGCATGTACTGCATCTTGTGGTGGGGCAGCAGTCACAGAAGTCTCCTTGAGGTATGGGAACATCTGTTCCCTTCCCTTGGGGCTGCATTGCGGCTGCACCGGTGCTGGAAAATTGGATAGGATTGGGCCCAAAGTTGGCAGTGCTCCAAGACACAAGAATTTGAGGGAATGGTAGGGAGAAGAGACAGGAGGAGGGAGAAGAGACCAAAATGGGAAGGGAGCATTTTATAAGAGAGACAGAAGGGGTCTGGACACCATATTGGCAGGAAAGGAAAGGAACGGAAGACAGAGGGGTTGCCAGAGAGTAATGGTGGCTGCAGGAAGGAGAGCAGAGTGTACTAATTGAAGCATGTATGTGAAGAGAAAAGATGCCAAAATCAAGATGGAACCAAGACATACCCTGACAGAGCTGGCAAGTGAGGTTGCCACAGGGTTGGCGTTGCCATAGGGTTGGCATCAGGAACAGTGTGAGACAACCTTTGAACCCTCCAAGTGCTACACAGAAGAGGAAAGCTGCTTTTCTCCGGGACAAGAAGTAACATAGTGAAATTCTCCCTTCTAAGCAGCTCTTGAAGATCTGAATTCTGGGCACTCGATGGCCAAAATGGAGAAAGGAAGGATGGGCACTGGGAGTCTGAATTACAGAAAAATAAAACCCTGTAACACCACGGTTTGAACTGGAAAAAATCTACTGAAAAAAGGAGGTAGGCAAAGCAATTTCAGAGTCATTCCAGGCAAGCAACCTCAATGAGTGTGAAGGAAATATTTTGGATTCGGTCTCCGAGTCCATGCTAAACAGACACAGACTCCTTTAAAAGCGTATAGAAAGTTTATTTACATGCTATTTACAGATTAGGAATAGATTTGAGATTTTTGGATGGATACAGGTTTGATATAGAAGTGTTACCCCATGGTGGATCATTGATTTCTCAGAGAACCACACCCAAAACTTCTTACTTGTAGTCTGTCACAAACAACTGACCCATGTGATATTGCATGTCACTTCTACTTCCTTATTAGGCATACTAGTGCATAGTTCCAGCCCTAACTGGGAAGTCTGTTAGCCATGTTTCTAGCCTGCAACTTTGATTACATAAGACCCTGGAATTTTCCTTTTGGGAAAGCTATGACGCACATGTTTTTCTCTGCAGGTCATCTTAACATAATGACCTTTTCTATCCTGTTTTTAACAGAAAAACTAGTCACTACTTTGGCTCCTAAATTCGAGTGTTTTTCTTATCTGAAAAAGTTAAGTTAACCCTTAAAATATCCATCACGTGAGACACAGCAGGCACTACCAACAGGCTTGGTCTGCCCTTCCCTTTCTGCAGCCACAGTATGGAATTTCAAGGCTATTCAGGAAGTTGAGGAGCATCTTGATCTCCTCCCAGGTCCCTCCAGCCGATAAGAAAGGCCACAAAAGCAATCTTAACCTTCTGGTGACTGTAACACTGAAAGAGCCCACAAATATCTTCTTAGTTTACTAGCCAATCAGTCCATTTCTCAACATCCTTCACATAGACACCCTCTTCAAACTGTTCCCAACACCTTCTCCAACCCATCCACACATGCACTTCATGGCCGCCATTCAACAATACTATAACACCATCCCAGGCCTACCACACCATGTGACATTACTAGAGAGTAACGTTCACAAGAAACATGTGCTGATAAATGTTTGTACACATGATCCACAAGGCTGTGTGTTAAATTGAATCCACCCCAAGAAACTCTTACCAAAGCCATTTTTGAAGGGCTGGGACATTCATCCAAAAGTCTACATTGCCTTTTGTGTTCCCCAGGACAAAGGGGCATTTCCTCTGCAGTACTAGCCAGTTCATTTGTGCCCAGCACATTGTCACTCTCCATTTCATCAAAAACAACAAGCTGTTCTGTATCCTTGGAACTATCCCCAGAACAAAAAGCGAAGTCCTCACTTCTTTGAGATGACATAAGCTCAGAATTGCCCATTTTCCCAGCATCTCTTAAGTATTTTAGTAAATAGGTTTTTCTGAAAGAACTTTTTCGGGCAATGGCTGCACCTAGTTGACCTTCATTGGCAACAACATAAACTCGGGAGCATCCTCTGGTCACAGCTGTGTACACATGCTGCCAGTTCTGGAGACCAGAATTTCCAACCACATATACTATAGTATTTTCCTCTGAACCCTTAAAACGTTTCAAATAAACCAGAGGTTTATGACAATAAAATAGCAAGTCAACAGCTACAAAAACAAAAGAAAAGTCATAACATAAAGTAGCTGGATAACCAAGACAGACCAATCTTGAAATTAAAAAAAGAACAGACTGACAGACAAAACATAACCTTACTCTTGTGCAGCGGCTGCTGCACCAGTCTAGACTGTCACAAGCATTTGTGGCACCAGTGAGTAGGCTGCAAAAGGGCCCCACACAGCATGCACATTTCTTACAGGGAACACTGATTCCCAATCCCTTTTGCTGTGTGTTTTGGGGGGGGGGGTTCTTCTCTCATACAGGAGAGATTTTTCCAAGGCGGCCTTCTTTGGCCTGGATCTCCCCAGGCTTGGCTGGTGGCAGCAACCCCTGCTCCAGTTAACCCCAGTCCAGAGGGTGAAAAGGGGGGAGGATTGTAGAGCAGTGCCAACTGCTTAGGTGCTTAACTCTCTCTCAGTCTTCCACAGCACCACCTTTGGAATCTATCCTATAGGAAAGAAAGGTTGCAGCCGTTGAAGAACCACGCCTCCAAGTCCCATTCCTGTAAGGTATTCCAGAAGGACACCACAGTCAATGGTACTGGAAGCCACTCAGCCCAGCAGAATGAGCAGAGACACACTCCTTGTCCAGCTCCTGGCACAGATCATTTTGCACGACAACCAAAGTGGTTTTGGTCTCAAACCCAGGCCAGAAACAAGATTAAAGTGAATCCAGATAATCCTTTTTATTCAGGAATTCCTGCATTATTATTAATATAAGAATACATACTTGAGCAATTTTAATTCACAGTAGCAGAACTACCATCTCTCTTACCTGAAATGTGTGAATGGTTCTCGCTCAGGCATGCTTTATCTTAGAGCAGGGGTGCTCAATACGTCGATCGCGATCGACTGGTCGATCGCGAGGCAAAATGAGTCGATCGCAGGCTTCTCTCCCATCCACGCATCCCTGGGAGTGAGCCCCGTTGACTCTACTGGGGCTGACTGGTGAGTAGACCTGGAGAGGAGCCACTGGCAGGCTTCTCTCCCGTCCACGCATCCCTGGGAGTGAGCCCCGTAGATTCTACTAGGGCTGACTCATGAGTAGACCTGGAGAGGAGCCGCTGGCAGACTTCTCTCCCATCCACGCATCCTTGGAAGTGAGCCCCGTTGACTCTACTGGGGCTGACTTACCTTTCCCCTGTTTTTGCACTGGTATGTATGGAGATCTGCCCCCCCCCCAACTTCCATCTGTTGGTTCTGTGTGCAAGGGGTTTTGCACTGGTCTTGCTGTGATGTCTATATAGAGATCTTCCCTCCCCCACACCTTTCCCCTGTTTTTGCACTGGTCTGTATAGAGATCTGTTCCCCCCCCCCACTTGTATTGGAATTGAGGAAGATCTGGTAAGGAGGTAAATGTGGTGTCAGCAGTGGCCCCTTTAAGGGTAAGGCCTGGGCATCCAGCAGAGTGTGCTGCATAGCTGCAGCCACTTGAAGGCAATAGGGCCCTCAGGGATATAAGAGCACCTGAGGCAGGAAGGGCTCCACTTATTTATGTGAGTCAGCCTTTTCCTACATGAAGATCATTAAGTCCAAGTACCGTTCCACCATGACTGATGAACATTTGGAAGTGTGCTTGAGGCTGGCTGTCAGCAGCTACTGTCCGGACTATGCATCCTTGGCTGATTCACTTCAGTGCAAGTCATCAAAGTAAACTCAAGTAATTACAAAAAATGATTATAGTTAATTATGTTGTGTTGTGCAATATTGGCTCATGCGGTTATGCAAGGTACACCAACATACATTGTACACATAAATGTTATATGTTATGATGGCGCGAACATTGTAAAAAAACTCTGGTAGATCTCCGGGCCTTACTGGGTTTCAAAGTAGCTCTCGAGCCAAAAAAGTGTGAGCACCCCTGTTATAGTGTGTAGGATTTCACAGTTGTGTTTATGGTTTGCATGAGCTTTCATGGTTTGCTGTCTTCCTGCTCCATGCAAGTTTCATTCATCACTGTGCCCATATGCATGTTCCTATTGTAAAATAACTGATCTGTCTTTTATGCTGGATGTGAACTTTGCAGTCCTGTGTAAAGCCAATTGGTGATTATTTACTTAATTTAAAAAAAACAACACACACACACAACAGAATCAACTGTGCTTGTTGTATGTGTGTTTTGTTTCTTGTGCCAGGGAGTGCACAGGGTTACTTAACATTTTGTATAGCATTTTCTGAATGTGTAAGGCGCATCACATATTTTATCTTTGCTGTTGACCTTACAGCAACCCACTATAGTATTAATTATTATCCCTATATTGCAGTTGCGGAACACTGAGGCTAAAGGGGGGGAGATGGCTTATCTAAGGCCTCCTAGTGAGTTCATGGCAGAGGTGAGATTTGGATATGGAGGCGCACCTGTATTGGTATGTCAGCTTAGCCCTACTTTAACCCAATTCTTTAACTCATTCTTGACTGGCCCACGGGTGTACATTTTTGATCCCTGTTGCGTATATGCAACGTTGGGCAGAAATCACTTAAAGAGTTTGTTCATTGTTCCTATTTGGGGGGGAACTTCAAACACTCAACTTCTACAGATTATTTTTAAAAATGAAAACCACAATTTAAGAAGAAACAAACATGGATAGGAAAGGACAGGGCACCAGGCTGCAAGCAACCTGCAGTGCCATAGGCATTATCCAACAGCTACACACAAATAAAACAGCATTCCCTGCAGTCTTTTCATGACAATGGGTTTACTTGAAGAAGTAAGATTTGCATTTCCCCAACAACTTGATTTAGCTTTTTTGATTTTACAAATATGAATTTGCTCTGATTTTGGAAAAAAAAAAAAATCAACTGGCTCACCTAGAGTAAAAGTTGCTATTACACTTGCCTCTTCTGTGTAGACAACAACTTGGTTCAATAGAGAAATATTTTAAATCTTACAGTAAAAATGTTGGTAAAGGGCAAACTAAAGCACAGAGCACCAGACATCTACAGCTCTCCATACATACCTCATTGAATGCTTTGAGTAGTGCATACAGCACAATTCATTTACAGTCGCACAGTCTAGCCCAGGGGTGCTCAATAGGTGGATCGCGATCTACCGGTAGATCGCGAGGCAAAATGAGTAGATCTCGGAGCCCTGTCTCTCCAAACTGTTAATATGTCAGTTTCGTCTAGTGACTAGACGAAACTGACATATTTAGCTGACACTGAAACTGACACTTTAGCTGCTCTTCAGGCATGCAGCAACAAAACTGACGAAACTGACTAGACTCTAGTCAGTTTCATCAGTTTCGTGGCGCTGCATGCCGGAAGAGCAGGAGCTAAAGTGGGTGGCGGCGGGAGGGGGAGCTGGGTTGCACTGGACTGAGGCGCTTCCAGGGGCTCCATAGTGGAAGGGGGGAGGGGCAGGAGTTCGAGATGGAGTCACTCTGATGGCGGTTGCCGTGGGAGGCCCTAAGTGACCCTCCCCTTCCCTTCCAGTCAGGTCCGGCCCAACCCAGCCCAGCCATGCCCGGCCCAGCCGCCCCTGTAGTTGCCCAGAGGTAAGTGCTGCGGCCGCTGCCGCTCTCGGTCGGGGCTGACAGGTGAGACGACAACCCTGGCCCCCCCCCCGCCGCTGCAGGAGGAGGGCCGGTGGGAGCAGTGTCTCCCCCGCCTGCCGCCTGCACGCGCAGCCCCTCTCCATGGAAACGGGGAAGCCCCCCGCCCCTTCCGAGGAGGACCTGCGACGCCTCCCTCTTCCTGCTGGTCTCGGGGCGCAGCCACAAAGAGTTTGGGGGGGAGGGGAGTGGGGAGCTCCTCGCCCCCGTAGTGCAGCAAGGCTGGGCATGTGCCTCTTGGGGGGACCTGTGGCTGCCCCCAGTATGTGGGGTGGGGAGAGAGGCCTCCCGTGTGCTTCCTGAAGCATCTGGTGGGCCACTGTGGAGCACAGGAAGCTGGACTTGGTGGGCCTCCTCTGACCTGGTCTAGCAGGGGCTCCATACATAAAAGGGGGTGTCTGTCAGATGCTTCCTTCCCCCCTGGTAGATCTCCGGGCCTTGCTGGGTTTCAAAGTAGCTCTTGAGCCAAAAAAGTGTGAGCACCCCTGGTCTAGCCTAATATGAGAGGGGGGAGAAAATCATAATTTAAATTGAAGGTTGAATTACATGCAATACTTCCAGAATAATTGAAGCCAAAAAGATTTGTTGGACTCTTTCAATCGCCAAGCACTATAGTAGCAACAACTTGCTCTCTCTCAGCAAATCACTTCCACAGCTCTCTGTTCAAGAAGAAAGAGAGATGCAATGAGAGCCAGCCACTAAGAAAAGACGGAATGGCTGAAGTAAGCATAGTCTAGGGCAGTAGTTCTCAAACTTTTTAGCATCGGGATCCACTTTTTAGAATGACAATCTGTTGGGACCCACCAAAAGTGATGGCAGTAACCTGGAAGTGATATCATGGCCGGAAATGACATCATCAATTTTGACTTCAAACTTAAGTCACAATCAGCCAAAGGTTCCACTACATGGCGTACTAGTGCTGTAATTTTGCATAGCTCAGAATTCAAACCTTCCAGTTCAGAAGTCAAAGTAGAAGGTAGACTTGATTCCAACACAGTCCTCCCTCTTTTCCCATGTCCCATCTTCCCATCGTTTTGTCCCACCTCAGGAAAAAGCACCATGCCTCTCTCCCACCAGGAGCCTGCCCTGCCCAGCAGCTCTGGACACTGTAATTTTAGCTCTGTATTTTCAAAGGTGGCTGAGCTAGGTGCTACACAACTCACTTGAAATTGGCTCATGACTCACCTAGTGGGTGCCAGCTCACAGTCTGAGAAACACTGGTCTAGAGTCTAAATCCTATGAGACCTGCAGACGCTTTAGCAATGAGCTCTGTGGGGAAAAGTACAGCGTAACAGAATCTAGGACAAATACCACCTGTTGCCATTACCACAACTAGGATGGTCCCATTCTGCTGCTCTGAGAGTCTAAGTGCAGTAAGTGAACACTTACTGGTTGATCAAGGAAAAGAGCAGCGAGCAGGGTCAACAATACATGCAAAAATGCATTTGCAGAGAAGTGGGAAGCAAGCAGGACTTAAGCCATGCACATAAATGTTGCAACGCAATGCTGCTTGGGAAGCACCCAGGGTTTAGAACCTTGATGACACATGATAAAGCACATGATGACACTAGGGAAAATTACTGAAGGTTGCTGAAATCTGCACTGCTAAGAAACCTGCTGGCTCTGGCTTGACCACAATACACATTCCTAGATAAAGGCTCTACTCTGCTGCCCCCTGCTGCCACTCTGGCGTGCCTGAGTGGGAAGCAGGGGGCAGCAGGGCTGCTGGGGGGCAGCAGGTTTGCCTGCCTGCCTACCGGTTGCGATGTTACCAAGGCTAAGCCCAGCGCCTGTGCATTTTCCTACACATAAATATGAACCAGTCCCCAGTAGAGTGTATAGTGCCATACTGCCTCTATATTCACAGCTAGTAGAATGTCCATCATTAGGATGGACGTATGCATTAGTATGGAGAGAGCCTGCAGTTGCAAGGATGCTGTGCACATGCTGCCCCAACTTAAGCTGGCAGGCTGCTTATGCCCCACTCCTGCAATGCTGCATGACTTTGCCCTTTTAAACCACAGTTCAGTAGCAGCCATTCACTTCTGTATAAAAAAGTCGAGATACACTCAAGAGGCAAGACCTTTATTAACTCCTGTAAACTGCATCATTGTTTGTAATTCATCAGTTTGTTCCATAAAACTCAACAGGAGTCATTAAAAACCAAGTCCTGCCTGTTCCTCGCCAAGTCCCAAGCCAAGGTCCTTGATCACCAACTCAACATGTTTCTTGGTCATGCTCAAGCGTGATAGGAACTCACAGGTACTGGATTTTAGATACAAGTATAACCTAATTATCTGCCGACTTTTCACCTCGGGTTTTATCTCAACACAATGAGAAGGACCCTTTAAAGGAAAAATGTCCCTTTACTTAGCAGTTTAAAAATAGCCTCACTTACCTTTGTAATGTGAGAGAGCAGCAGGCAATCACTCTCTCTTGCCAAGTAACCCCTTGCTTCACTATGGAGTGGGGAATGCAAAGCAGAGGTGATACTGGCAAACTTCAGTCTTGAAAGACTATGGTATCGTGCTCTGAATGGTGGTTCTGGAACAGCATCTAGTGTGGCTGAAAAGGCCGATTCGGGAGTGACAATCCCTTCCACACTGGGAGCAAGTGCAGTCTGTCCCTGGTGTGTCTCCCTGGCTATGGGCCTTCCTTAAGAACATAAGAACATAAGAACAGCCCCACTGGATCAGGCCATAGGCCCATCTAGTCCAGCTTCCTGTATCTCACAGCGGCCCACCAAATGCCCCAGGGAGCACACCAGATAACAAGAGACCTCATCCTGGTGCTCTCCCCTACATCTGGCATTCTGACTTAACCCATTCCTAAAATCAGGAGGTTGTGCATACACATCATGGCTTGTACCCCATAATGGATTTTTCCTCCAGAAACTCGTCCAATCCCCTTTTAAAGGCGTCTAGGCTAGTAACGTTTACATCTCTGGCTCATCCAATGGCTCAGTAACGTTTACATCTCTAACCAGGTCCTGCGTACGGCACAAAATTAAATCCAGAGTCACCTGTTCTCTGGTGGGCTCCGTGACTAGCTGATCTAAGCCACAGTCATTCAGCACATCAAGAAATCCGGTTTCCTTATCGTGACCAGAACACAAATTGACCCAGTCAATATGAGGATAATTGAAGTCCCCCATGATTACAACCCTGTCCTTCCTTGTCACCTCCCTGATCTGTTTCCTCATTTCAAGGTCCCCATCAGATTTCTGGTCTGGAGGACGATAGCACGCCCCCAGTATTACATTGCTGCACAAGCCTGGTAATTTAACCCACAGAGATTCTACGGTGGAGTCGGACCCACCTTCAATCTCACCTTCCTTCTTTGCCTCTTAGCCTCAGACTGTTGGCCAGGTGTCTCTTCAAACTGGGAAAGGCCATGCTGCACAGCCTGCCTCCAAGCGGGCCGCTCAGAGGCCAGGGTTTCCCACCTGTTGAGGTCCACTCCTAAGGCCTTCAGATCCCTCTTGCAGATGTCCTTGTTTCGCAGCTGTGGTCTACCTGTAGGGCGCTTTCCTTGCACGAGTTCTCCATAGAGGAGATCCTTTGGGATCTGGCCATCATCCATTCTCACGACATGACCGAGCCAACGCAGGCGTCTCTGTTTCAGCAGTGAATACATGCTAGGGATTCCAGCACGTTCCAGGACTGTGTTGTTTGGAACTTTGTCCTGCCAGGTGATGCCGAGAATACGTCGGAGGCAGCGCATGTGGAAAGCGCTCAGTTTCCTCTCCTGTTGTGAGCGAAGAGTCCATGACTCACTGCAGTACAGAAGTGTACTCAGGACGCAAGCTCTGTAGACCTGGATCTTGGTATGTTCTGTCAGCTTCTTGTTGGACCAGACTCTCTTTGTGAGTCTGGAAAACGTGGTAGCTGCTTTACCGATGCGTTTGTTTAGCTTGGTATCAAGAGAAAGAGTGTCGGAGATCGTTGAGCCAAGGTACACAAAGTCATGGACAACCTCCAGTTCATGCGCAGAGATTGTAATGCAGGGAGGTGAATCCACATCCTGAACCATGACCTGTGTTTTCTTCAGGCTGATCGTCAGTCCAAAATCTTGGCAGGCCTTGCTAAAACGATCCATGAGCTGCTGGAGATCTTTGGCAGAGTGGGTAGTGCACATGCTGGGGGGGAAGGGAGGGGTCACTTGCCTAGAAGGAACTGAAACTAAGCTGTTCAATGGGGCTTACTCTCAGGAAAGTGTGGTTAGGATTGCAGCCAATGTTCCTTTGCTAGGTGATATAAAAACAGCCTTTGTGATGCAGCACAGATCATTAGGCAGACAATCCATTAATCAGTCTCTCTCCAGGCCCTTAGACTCAGAGCCAGAGACCCCTCCCTTCACCCAGAGCTGAGAAAGATCATCACTGTGCATTTCTTTCTTTCTGTGCTCAGGGAGAAGGGAGGAGTCAATGGCTCAGAGTGAAGCCTCAGAGAATGACTGATGGATTGTTAGTCAGCTGCCCTCTCTTGCATTAATGAGGCTATTGTTAAACAAGCTTTTTTTTCCTTTAATTTAAAGGCCCCTTCTCATGGTGTTGTGATAGAAAAATTCGTAGATTTTTCCACAGGTAAAAAATCCATGGATAATTAGGTTATACCTGTCACTTGCATGACTATCTCTCTACAATAGCAAGAAAAGCAGTTTTTAAAACTGATTTTAAAGGGATGCATTTTTCCCCTTCTCCAGGGATCAGCACAATCCCCATTTGCAGTGTTGAGTCAAATTTGTGTATAAAAATTCCATGTACAACAAGGTTGGACCAGTATTACCTTCTGAAAGAAATGAACTGTGAGAGCTTAGCATCTTCCAATCCGGGTCCTCTTTCAAGCAGAGCTTTTATGGCTAACGTTAAATCTGAATACAAGGAAGATATAGTGTAACTGCAGAGTGGCTAGAGCACAAGAAGAATGCAGACTACAGTAAAATGTCATTTTACTGCTGCCTATCAGCCCAGTGCCTACATGTAACAGTTCACAAATATTCATGAAGCATTCCTAGAACTTGAAAATGGTAGGCAATTTAGAAAAACCTAATCATAATGCAATATTAAAATGGCTTGATGTGTTGCCAGATACAATTGTATGATCTTATAACGACAAGGGTAACCACACTTCCAAAACTCAGACAGATGTACTATATTAGAGTGAGTAACAGCCCACTAGTGGGCTACTAGTGAATTTCTGGTGGACAACTGAGCACGTCTGGGTTGCAAAGCACACTATACTGGATGGAATGTAGTCTAACCTAACGAACAATGTAGCACTAAGACCTTATATCAAGAATGCATACCTAGGATCACACCACATACTGATTACCAATCCATTAACACAGAGATTTTAAAATGTTTTTCTACTCATGGCACACTGACCTCTACAGTGTTCACCTCCTGTGAACTTCCAGGAGTCTTCCAGGTTCTGCAGCTGTTTCTAGGGCAGCTGTCCATAGTAACAAATTGTCTGTCCCTCTTCCTCTGCCAGCAGAGCCAATAGAGGAAGAAGGGTCAGAAAATTTGTCACTACAGGACAGTTGCCCTAGAAACAGAGTCACAGAATCTGGAAAAGTTTTTCCAGTGATTTCCAACCACTATGCTCTAAACTCCTGCAGCACACTGGCAGACTTTTCACAGTGCACCAGCTGAAAACTGCTGCCTTAACTTTTAAGAGAACACTGTATAATCTTAGAAGTGTAACACACCAGTGGGTCATAAAAGCATTTGGCTAAAAGAAAAAAGCAGACCGTGCAAACCTGAGTACAACTTGCTTCTCTATAGTAACAAATTGAGTCCATATCAACAGAGCATGTAATGCATACATGTAGAATTTAAAAATTTCATTGATGCACAGAACTTACAGTAACTACCATTTTCAGCAGGTAAAGCAACCAAAATAAATTTTTTCTCATGACTTGGCATTGGCCCCACCTCCTCATCAGAAATTCTGACTACTGCATCAAAGACTGGATACCTTTGTTGGGAGATTCTGTAAAAAAAAAAGTGTTACATACTCAAAACACTGCAGGTGCCCAAGAATCTTGTTGACTGGGTACATCATTTAAGTGAAGCTCTTTTATTTTATTTCACACATGAGACCCTGTTCAGATAGCATTCTCTCTTTACAGAATACATTGTTATTATACAACGTATACACAATATGTTGGCTATTATAATGTGCAGTCCCAAACAAAATTAGTTTCGCCCAAACATGGAACTTAATCTGATTCTATACAGCCACCTTAAGTAAAAGCATTTAATATTGGATTTTTAAAAATTTCAACACAAATGCTAAACATTATTCAGGAAAAGGCATTTCACATTCTTAAGTGCAAATATGACAATACATAGCAGAGACAACATAAAACACAATGCAAAGAAACTGAATCGTAATATGATGGCATCCACCCAAGAGTTATTAAGGAATTGAAGAATGAAGTTGCAGATCTCTTGACTAAGGTATGCAACTTGTCCCTCAAAACGGCCACGGTGCCAGAAGATTGGAGGATAGCAAATGTCACGCCTATTTTTAAAAAGGGAAAGAGGGGGGACCCAGGAAACTATAGGCCGGTCAGCCTAACATCCATACCGGGTAAGATGGTGGAATGCCTCATCAAAGATAGGATCTCAAAACACATAGACAAACAGGCCTTGAGTCAGCATGGCTTCTGTAAGGATAAGTCTTGCCTCACGAACCTTATAGAATTCTTTGAAAAGGTCAACAGGCATGTGGATTTGGGAGAACACGTGGACATTATATATCTGGACTTTCAGAAGGCGTTTGACACGGTCCCTCACCAAAGGCTACTGAAAAAACTCCATAGTCAGGGAATTAGAGGACAGGTCCTCTCATAGACTGAGAACTGGTTGGAGGCCAGGAAGCAGAGAGTGGGTGTCAATGGGCAATTTTCACAATGGAGAGAGGTGAAAAGCGGTGTGCCCCAAGGATCTGTCCTGGGACCGGTGTTTTTCAACCTCTTCATAAATGACCTGGAGACAGGGTTGAGCAGTGAAGTGGCTAAGTTTGCAGACGACACCAAACTTTTCCGAGTGGTGAAGACCAGAAGTGATTGTGAGGAGCTCCAGAAGGATCTCTCCGGACTGGCAGAATGGGCAGCAAAATGGCAGATGCGCTTCAATGTCAGTAAGTGTAAAGTCATGCACATTGGGGCAAAAAATCAAAACTTTAGATATAGGCTGATGGGTTCTGAGCTGTCTGTGACAGAACAGGAGAGAGATCTTGCGGTGGTGGTGGACAGGTCGATGAAAGTGTCGACCCAATGTGCGGCGGCAGTGAAGAAGGCCAATTCTATGCTTGGGATCATTAGGAAGGGTATTGAGAACAAAACAGCTAGTATTATAATGCCGTTGTACAAATCTATGGTAAGGCCACACCTGAAGTATTGTGTCCAGTTCTGGTCGCCGCATCTCAAAAAAGACATAGTGGAAATGGAAAAGGTGCAAAAGAGAGCGACTAAGATGATTACGGGGCTGGGGCACCTTCCTTATGAGGAAAGGCTACGGCGTTTGGGCCTCTTCAGCCTAGAAAAGAGACACCTGAGGGGGGACATGATTGAGACATACAAAATTATGCAGGGGATGGACAGAGTGGATAGGGAGATGCTCTTTACACTCTCACATAATACCAGAACCAGGGGACATCCACTAAAATTGAGTGTTGAGCGGGTTAGGACAAAGAAAATATTTCTTTACTCAGCGTGTGGTCAGTCTGTGTAACTCCTTGCCACAGGATGTGGTGCTGGTGTCTAGCCTAGACGCCTTTAAAAGGGGATTGGACAAGTTTCTGGAGGAAAAATCCATTACGGGTTACAAGCCATGATGTGTATGCGCAACCTCCTGATTTTAGAAATGGGTTATGTCAGAATGCCAGATGCAAGGGAGGGCACCAGGATGAGGTCTCTTGTTATCTGGTGTGCTCCCTGGGGCATTTGGTGGGCCGCTGTGAGATACAGGAAGCTGGACTAGATGGGCCTATGGCCTGATCCAGTGGGGCTGTTCTTATGTTCTTAATATAAATTATAGGACAAGTTGCAGGTACCAAAGATTTTAAAAACATATCATACCTTATTGCATTCTCTATAATTAACTTGACTCTGCCCTGTGATTAGTCCTCAGGTCTAAAGCACAGCCTCTTGATTTCAGAAACTCAAACGTATCAGCCAGCATATTACCAGGTGCAATACTGGGTAACTGTCTAAAGTCACCTAAATAAAACATTTTAAAAAATGACTGAACAGTAAAGGAGAATCAAATATTATTGCATATTCACTCTATTCATAGACCTTCTAAAGGCCTCAAAAAAAAAAATAATATTAAAACTTTATTTCTATCCCGCCCTTCTCCCCCCCAGGGCGGCTTACAATTATATAATAGAGCAGCCCATACTCTCAAGGATCAGGGGTTCTTCAGGAGCAGGGAGGGGTACAAAGAGAATTCCCCAAACAGTGCAGAGGTATAGCCTTGTGTCCCAGCAAGCAGGCTCTAGTATGATTTGTTTAATTAAGTACGTTGTCCACTATGGCCAGAGGCTTGGATTTAACAGTTAACAATTGATTAAAAATAAAATCCCAATTGAAATTATCAGGGTTGTAATCCTAAAACATTTATTAGGAGGTAAGCCTCACTGAACACATTGGGACTTCCATCTAAAGAGACATAGTATTGTGTTATCAATTTTAAACCTGCAAGTACAAAAACAAATACACGTAATACAAATACAAATATACGTAACACAAATACAGAGATCATGATATTTGGCATTGCATCCCAGACATTTTAAAAAATGGACAATCCAGATAAGACTTATAAAGTATTCCCCCAACAATTTACATCTCTTTGCAAAAATTCACATTGAATTTAAGCAACTGCTGTTACAAATAGTTAGTATTAGAAGTGGGTGTTGTTTTTATTTAACACCAGCACCAAATCTGATTCTATAACAGACAGGCAAGTTGCCAACTGAATATACTTTTTCAAGTGAAATCATAAACTTAATAATGGAGCACAATGAAGCAGTTTTCTTGTTCCACAATTATAGAAACTCTACTCGTATGTTAAAATCTGACTTGTGATAGGAATCTGTACTGCCCCAATTCTGCCCAATATTTTCACACCCATTTCTGCCCAGCCCATAGGTGTACACACTTTTATCCCCGTTGCATATATGGGCAGAAATGGCTTAACCATCGTTTTTGCATAGAATTTCATGCATTTTGGCTGCTATGCATGTAGGCCCTAGCCCTGCAACCCGAGCATCACAGAACCGAGTGCCCAGTTCACATAGACAGGGCCTGTATTCATCAACCTCTATGCATATAGGACCTTATACAAAGTGTGAAATGAAATACATGACCATATCAGCAGAAGCGATCCCAATCCTCTACTATGTATTTTTGCAGCATTCTTGCACCTTTAAGTAGACTAAAATTTCTCCAAAAGCTGCCAGCTACACATACGTATGACTGTATCTCTTTCCATTAGCCTTAATCAAAAGTAACATGAAACACAGCATGACCTCACATACTGGATGAGCTACAAAATACGATTTACTCAGAAGTAGACCCAGTGCTTTCCATGGGTGCTGTTCTTAAGTAATGGTGCACTGAGTTGTAGCCTGGGACTTTGCTTCAAATGAAAAAGAGGATTACATCCTGGTGTTTAAAAAAACAGACCTCGGCCAAACATTTGCAAAATAGAGTGAGGCTGCAGCAGAGTCTGCTAAAGAGAAGGAGGCTTGCTTGATTTCAATGGAAGCCTTGCTTTTTTTGCTTTGGCTGAAGCTATGCCCTGGAGGGGCTGCCTTGGAGATTAACAGCCCTCCAATTACCTCTGCATTGCTTCTCCCAGTGCAGCACAAGTTGCTTAAAAGCCCTGACTCGAGTGACCTTGCAGATAAGGCAAGGTGATGAACTAAGCTTGATTTTGGCAGAAATTTCTCGCCATATAGGTGAGTAGGTAATTACACAGGCCTACAAAACTGAGGGTCTGAACAAACTTTATGGTGGTTTGATATGAATTGGGTGCCGATTCCAAAAATGGCATCCGTTTTGCCCTATCACGTCTAGTTTTGAAGATATAGTATAGCAGGGTTGCTCACACTTTTTTGACTCGAGAGCTACTTTGAAACCCAGCAAGGCCCGGAGATCTACCAGAGTTTTTTTTGCAATGTTCGCGCCATCACAACATATAACATTTATGTGTACAATGTATGTTGGTGTACCTTGAGCCCCACTGAGTATAACAGGACTTACTCCTGAGTAGACATACCTAGGATTAGGCTGTGAGGCTGCAATCCTAGCCACACTTACCTGGGAGTAAGCCCCATTGAGTACAATGGGCCTTACTCCCGGCGTTTCCTCCCAGAGGCACCTGAAGGGGGGGGGTCGTCACTCCGCGATCTACTCATTTTGCCTCGCGATCTACCGGTAGATCGCGATCCACCTATTGAGCACCCCTGTAGTATAGCCTCATTAGTGAATGGTTCAAGCAGCTTCCTCATGAGGAAGCCATGGTGTAGGTTTCCTCATGAGGAAGCTGCCTGAACCATTCACTAATGAGGCTATACTATATCTCCAAAACAAGATGTGATAGGGCAAAACGGATGCCATTTTTGGAACTGGCACCCCCAAATATACCCAGGAATTGGTGTAACATTTAAGGAAGTAAAATGTGTGTTGGCCTGTGTTATCACTCAAATCAAAGTAAAAATTGGTACACTTATTAACTTACCGAGGATAATGAGCTTTTCAAGAAGGGCTTTAGAGGTCAGGAGATATAACACTCTGCTAAGAGCTTCTACAGACACTAAGCTTCCTTCATCTACAACCAATTCATTGGTTTTTGAAAACTTCCATGGATTTCCGTCACTCTGTTTGGACCATGTATAATAACTCCAGATCACCTAAAAGCACACCATTGAAAGACAATAAGAAGATTGTTGTTTTTAAATAAACTAGCAGAGTGTTGGCCTTCCTGCTTAATTTGCCACTGAAGAAACCACTATGCCACACAAATATCTGAAGAATCACAATGAAAAGAGTTTTTAAAGCCTTAGGGCAGCTCTAGCAAGCACAGACATTCTTGCACCTTTAAAAATCTGCACACTCTGATCAGATCAAGTTTTCCTGGATGGAAGTTTACCAAGATAAATATATTGTCTTCATACATTGCACATGCAAGACACAAAACACTAGTTCCTAAAAATTATTATCAGAAAAGGAATGCAGACCTATCCAAGGACAGCAAAGCCTAGACTTCTCTGGCTAAGCATCACCAGGGCTAGTCTTTTGAGCCTTTTATTTTTCTCTGGAGGTGTGAAGAGATCATGCATACGCACGTATTTGAGTCTGAGCACCAGCTAGGAAGGCACAATTAGGACAGTAATGTGACGGATGGAATGATGGGTGACCGTATACCTGGCCAGGAGGAAGGGCACACTTTTGATTAACGGAGAAGTCACTCCCCCCACCCACATTCTATGATAGAGCTTTGCCTGCTCCAAAATTTTAAAAGATGTAACAGCACCCTGCTGGCACAGGAAGTTTCACCTTTTATCCACAGCCGCTTCCTAAGAGCTCATGACTTCAGAAAAAACAAGCTGTTAACAAAAGAAGGACTCCCAATGCTAGTTGCCCTCACCAGTTCCATGGCTAAACTCAAAGAGGTGTGTTAATGAGGTGTGTTGAGGTGTGTCTTAAGCAAGCTATCACACCCTCAGCCAGGGCTGAAAGGTGAAGGAACATCCATTAGATGAACATCCATGGATGAACATCTTCCTTTCTCTTGTATTGCCTCGCTATCTGCAAGCTTGATTTTCCCCCTTCCAGCCTATTACTGCCATAATAAATTTGTTTTGTTGCACCTTTAACCTTTGCCTCCCTCATCCTTTTCCCACAAAAACATAAGAGTTGTGCCACTGACCACTAGACAGAACCCCAGTTTTCCCCCATGTGCACATTATGCAAGTTTATAAAGCATACCTGACAGCATAGGCTTTCTAGCCGCTAGAATAAACACCCGGATCTATGTACTTAAATAGTTTAAGAGAATGCATGCAGAAAATTTAGTCTAGAGGTTCTCAAACTTTTTAGCAACCAGGACCCACTTTTTAGAATGACAATCTGTCCAAACCAGCCAGAAGTGATGCCATTAACCTGGAAATGGTGTCATGGCTGGTAGTGACATTAATTTAGGCTTCAGACCTAAGCTGCAATCAGCCAAAGGTCCCATTACACAGAGCACTTGTGCTCTTAATGTGCATAGCTGAGAATTCAAACATTACAGCTTGGAAATCAAAGCAGAACACAGACTTGGATTCTTCTCCAACCACACAGCCGTTCCACTTTCCAGCATCCCATCTTCCCACCTATTCAGCACCATGTGTCTCTCCCACCAGGAGCCCGTCTGGCCCAGCAGCTCTGTACCCTGTATTTTCAGCTCTGTATATTCAGTGGTGGATGAGCTAGGTGGAGCTTTACACTCTCACATAACACCAGAACCAGGGGACATCCACTAAAATTGAGTGTTGGGAGAGTTAGAACAGACAAAAGAAAATATTTCTTTACTCAGCGTGTGGTTGGTCTGTGGAACTCCTTGCCACAGGATGTGGTGACGGCATCTGGCCTGGATGCCTTTAAAGGGGGATTGGACAAGTTTCTGTGGTCTGTGGAACTGAGGTCTGTGGAACTCCTTGCCATAGGATGTGGTGATGGCGTCTAGCCTGGACGCCTTTAAAAGGGGATTGGACAAGTTTCGGGAGGAAAAATCCATTAAGGGGTACAAGCCATGATGTGTATGCGCAACCTCCTGATTTTAGGAATGGGTTATGTCAGAATGCCAGATGCAAGGAAGGGAACCAGGATGAGGTCTCTTGTTATCTGGTGTGCTCCCTGGGGCATTTGATGGGCCGCTGTGAGATACAGGAAGCTGGACTAGATGGGCCTATGGCCTGATCCAGTGGGGCTGTTCTTGTTCTTAACTACAATTCCCAGGAAGCCTTGCAGGTCTCTTGTTGTCTGGTGTGCTCCCTGGGGCATTTGATGGGCCGCTGTGAGATACAGGAAGCTGGACTAGATGGGCCTCTGGCCTGATCCAGTGGGGCTGTTCTTATGTTCTTAACTACAATTCCCAGGAGGCCTTGCAGGTCTCGTTATCTGGCGTGCTCCCTGGGGCATTTGGTGGGCCGCTGTGAGATACAGGAAGCTGGACTAGATGGGCCTATGGCCTGATCCAGTGGGGCTGTTCTTATGTTCTTATGTAGGTGCTATGCAACCCACCTGAAACTGGCTCATGACCCACTTAGTGGGTCCCAACCAGTGGTGGGATTCAAATAAATTGCTTCCTGTATCTCACAGCGGCCCAGATAACAAGAGACCTGCATCCTGGTGCCCTCACATTCAGTGGCAAAGAGTTCCACAGACCGACCACGCGCTGAGTAAAGAAATGTTTTCTTTTGTCTGTCCTAACCCGCCCCAACACTCAATTTTAGTGGATGTCCCCTGGTTCTGGTGTTATGTGAGAGTGTAAAGAGCATCTCCCTATCCACTCTGTCCATCCCCTGCATAATTTTGTATGTCTCAATCATGTCCCCCCTCAGGCGTCTCTTTTCTAGGCTGAAGAGGCCCAAACGCCGTAGCCTTTCCTCATAAGGAAGGTGCCCCAGCCCCGTAATCAGCTTAGTCGCTCTCTTTTGCACCTTTTCCATTTCCACTATGTCTTTTTTGAGATGCGGCAACCAGAACTGGACACAATACTCCAGGTGTGGCCTTCCTAACCCACTGTTTGAGAAACACTGATCTAGAATATATCACCTGCCTCAATAGCCTTCTCCAAATGCCTTTTTGACAGCACAAGAGCAACAGCTGGTACAGAAAAAAGTGGTAAGCATGACTTACATGCTAATGCAACCTACAACAGCCCTAAGAAACTAAAGCAATATTCGGCCCCTAATAAATCCTCTTGTTGGGATTGCTAACACAGCTGGGCAAACTTCATGCATGTATGGTGAGTATGCCCGCCAAATACAGAAATTTTAGACACTAGGGGAAAGCAAAAATTATTGGTATGGTAGTTCCACCAGGTCCTGTAGGTTTCATTCTGACAATTTAGAACTGCTAGGATCAAAACAAAACACTACGTTAATGGTTCCTAGGACACAGATAGCCCAAACACTCAAAAGGCTGAGAATCCACTTCAACAACAAAAAAGCTTCCTAAATGTCAAAATGCTTACTTTTTAGAAACTATATAAGGCAGGGGTGTCAAACATAAGGCCCGTGGGCGGAATATATCCATGGGCCCCTAGAAGCAATATATCCAGCCTCCATTCTAATTGGGCTCTCCTATTTCTCTGCTGTCATTTGCAGCTAATAAGTGCTGATTTCTGGCCACCACCTGCTTAATGATGTCACTTTCTGCTTAATGATGTCACTACCAGCCCTCAGTAGGTAATGTGAATTTAACTTCAGCCCTCTGTACGGAACAAGTTTGACACCCCTGGTGTAAGGCATTCTAAAGTATTCTAAAGCTTCAAAATACTTCCACGAGATATTCTGTACATGTTGAAACTGTAAATCTGAAGTTCCACAACCAGGCTACCCAATTATGGAAAAGTGCTTGAATATTTCATACCTGACTCAGAGTATAAGAGGGATGCTGCTGGGTTTTCTTACGCAACAGGCCAGCTGTTCTCCCAGTAGGAGCAGTAAACAAAATATTCAGAGAGTCGTTTCTGCACTCCTCATTAAAACGTTGGCTGCGAGTATTCTGGCTGCAAGTATTCCACTCGCCCGACGTGTCCAGGTCAGCTTCAAAATCATGACAAGCCTTTCTAATTTCTTCTTCTTCTGTTTTCTTCAGCAAGCGGAAAACAGAGGTGACCACTGTTGTTTTTCCACAGCCTGCTTTCCCACTTATGATCATCACGGGAGAGGCACAGAGAAGTTCTACAGCACGTTCCTGATCTGGATCCACTTCCGTTTTCATTTCCTCCTTGGGAGGTTGCTCGACACACGCAAAGCTATTGCTGCAGTTTCCTTGCACATCCCAAACAATGCTGGGTTCCTCCTGACCCATCTCACAAGGTTCCTCATCATGCATTTTCCTTTCAACAACTGGGTCTTTTAAATTGGTTGCACGTGCACCACAATTAAGTGCTTCCTTTGGATCAACATGAAACTGCAACAAAGATGTCTTCATGAGGTCATGCACAGTAGTTGCAATATCTTTTTCAGCTTTGTAGAGCCTGAAGAGGAACACTAATTTGCCCTTGGTGACCACTATCTGCTCATCTTTCAAGAACTTGAGTGATTGCCAGGCACATTCAACGGGCATATCTTTAGAAACCATACGGGTCAACGTATGCTGCTCTTCATACGTATATCCCATTTTTCTACTCCTCTCCTTGAGTTTCCCGTATATTATTAACGTGTTCTTTTGCAGTTCTGGAATCCTCTCAACAAGTCTGCACTCAGAGAAGGTCATCCAAGATACCTCAACAAAGGAAGTATGCAGTTCTCTGTACATAATCTTTAGAGGAAAAAACTTGTTACACGGACACAACATTCTTAAGTGAGTAGCCATAAATTGAAGATGATAAAATATGTGTGAATTACTCTTGCCTGAAGTGAGCAATTGCAAAACATGCAAAAAAACACACAAAAAAATCCTTCAGAAATAGCATCAGCTGCCAGGCATTCTTAGGACTTATTGCATCCTAAGAGCCTCAATAAGGCACAGACGTAATTACAGCAGTTGATAATTTATATTAATAAAAATTTTCTAGTCTGCTACTAGAAGTTCTCTTGATATAATATTGAATAAAGTACAAGCAATAAGTACATAGGTTCCATGGTGAAGGTCCCACATTCAATCACCAGCATCCCCAGGTAGAACAGAGAGAAAAATTCCTGTCTGAAACTCTAGAGAGCCATTCCATGTTTATAATACTGAGCTAGATGGACCAATGGTCCAACTAAGCACAAGACAGCTTCCCATGCCCTTTTTTGTTTAAACAGTATGCAATTGCCATGGTTTAATTGTGCTGCTTTTACACACAGAGTGAGACAAATCATAGTAGGTCTGTGCAAGCTCTTGGTAGGAGGCAGGCTGCCTCTGATTGCCAGAAGCAGGGGAGGGCACCGAGATGCAGGTTGTGTCTGTTGTCTTGTGTGCTCCCTGGGGCATTTGGTGGGCCACTGTGAGATACAGGAAGCTGGACTAGATTGGCCCTTGGCCTGATCCAGCAGGGCTCTTCTTATGTAGACAGAGGATCAGCAGCAAAGGGGTCTGCCACCCCTCACAGGACTAGGAATTTCATAGGATGGGGTTTGCCCACCGAGGCAGGAGGAAGACACAAGAGGAACACAAGTACTGAATTTTGTTGCCATCTGGCCATTTCATATGTCAAAACTTTATTTTTTTATTCCACACCAATTCGAGTTATTAGATAGTTGCCATGTTTCATCTAGCATCAGCTACGGTAAAAGTAGCAACAGACTGAATCAGATCAGTAGAAAAATTCTGATAGTGCTCCTGCATCTCTCACTTAAATTATTGCCATATCATAAAACCAGAGTAGGAAGCTTAATACTGCACTTTTAAAGGATAATAAAGTAGCTGAAGATGTTAGTAAAAGATTAGTGGGAAGACAGACAAACTTGTACAATGGAAATGTCTTGGGTAATTATTTGGGATGATGCCAAGGCATTCGTTAAGAAGTATTTTTATAAGCATCTCAAAACATAGGACTTAACATTTAAAACAAAAAGGAAACTGGAGAAAAAAGTAGAAATTAAATATAGTTCCTAAGAGCTCTTTATATATGGAGTTTTAAAGGCATAGAAATGTGTTGAACCTACAAAATACACAAAGCAGAAAAGAGCTGAATCGCATATACCAAAAATATTTTAGATATGGGGCCTGCTCCCCTTCCTCCAGGCCCCTGGAGAGAAGGTGGTAAATCCCAACCCAAGGAAGAAACTTTCAATCTTGTCTGACCTGGAGGAAGAAAAAGGTGCTGATCTAACACTCCTTCAGCTCTCAGAAACACCAAGTTATCTTCGTATGTCACAACAGAAGTAGTATAAATAAGATACAGAAGCTAAAAACTGACTTTTTATATTATGTTTAAATAAACTTATTCTGCAGTGCCCATGAAACAAAAAGATATTACTGAAGTAGTTCTGAAATCAAATGTCATCTATTCCCTAGCTTGGAGTTACAAATTGTTACAAGACTGTTTAGAGTTCTATTATCAAATGCACAATTTCTTTACTTACTTTGCTAAATCCAAGTTTCCATGGTTCCTCTTTCAAGATTTCATTCAGTTTTGCCAGTCTGGAAAATGTATCTTCGTCATCTTCATATTCGTCATCTTCATATTCGTCATCGTCATATTCATCTATTTCATTCCATTGCAACCATCCAATGCAACCAGAAATAATGCGTGGCAGAAGTTTTGGCAAGAATTCCACAATCTCAGGAAAGACCAAAGCTACTAGTACAGCTTTACCTGCAACTACACAGTCATCAAAAACACAAACAAAAAAATTAATCCTTACAAGTCAGTTCACAGTGCTTTACAATGAATAATTTTTAGATGTGGATAGTAAAGCTTCAGACCGTTGAAAAAGCAGTTGCAAACATCCTAGTTCTGAGTCCTGAATTTAGGAGGTGACGCTGCTGACGTTTAGATGCCGCCAATGACATATTTCTCTATGCATTTTAAGTATTCTGTAGCAGTTTCCTTGGATTTTTTAGATCATGAAAGCAGCAACTGCTTTTTTAAAAAGTTATTTCTTGCTCTCTACAAATACATTAGGCTAATAAATACAACAGGTTTGAGAGAGAGCATAACAAATCTACCCAAGTCATTCAAGAGAACTGTGGTTTCTGCAGTTCAAACTGCTAGAAAGCCAGTAACTCCACTTGTTATTTGAGTGCAACCTAACATGTTTTGAGTGCAAATAAGGCTTTCTGTACTATGGTTTCATACTCAAAACATATTCAAAATGTAGTATAGGGGGCCCCATATCCGCAAATTCATTTATCCGCAGATCAGGTCTGGGGGCCCCCCTGTGTGCATCCCCTATGGAGGTGAGAGAGCTCTGCTCCCCTCACCTCTGGAGGGGTTTCTGAGCTTAGCAGAGGCTGTGGACATCTGTCCGTGGCCTCCATCAGGCTCAGACTGAGCTATAGAGCTGAAAACACGTGACTTCTGGTTTTCCGTGAAACCAGAAGTAACATTTTTAATGCCTTATAAGGCATTGGGAGGTGTGGGGAAGCCTTCCAGTTCCTTCCAGGCCACGGGTATGGACATTTGCCCATAATCGCAGTTTCAGCTATCCATGAGGGGATTCTGGAACAGAAACCCTGTGGATAGGGGGGCACACCTGTACTATTAGTCCTTCATTAGAGGACATCCTGTGTCTAAACTTGGAGTAGACAGATGTTTTTCAAACAGATTATCAGAGGAAAAACACTCCACATATTCTCCCCAAGATCTCTTATTATGTATATGCAAGTATTACAAAATATGGGGAAAAATCCAAAACATTTTTGGTTCCAAACACTTTGGATAAGGGATGCCCAACCTGTATTACAAATAGCCATTCCAGGATATGTGGTCTACAATTATTGTTGCTGTCATTATGAATATTAATAACATTTCTATTTGGGTGCATGCGTATGTGTGTGTATATAAACATTAATAATAAAGTTATATATCAATTGATGTGTAATTTAATGCAGAATGCAATGAAACAAACCACATTAAAATATCTGTGTGTTCTATCAAAGGTACAGCCAAAAAACCAGTGGGGGTGGGGCGATGGTACACCGCCACACCTACCACCCAGGGTGTTGCCCCACCCACTGCATGGGAGGCGGTCCATCATGGGGGAGACACTCTGGCCTCCTGCACCAGGTAATGCGAACCCTAGTGATGCCACTGATGCAAAATAAAAACAGCCCACCTCCCCTCTACATGTTATAGCCTTATATTAACACAGGTTTATCTCTACCATTGATACAAAAACCAATGTTTTCTTGCCTTTACATGTGCAAATCTGATTTCTATAGAAATAAATTTAATGTAGTGAGTTAGCCCATTAACAAATACATTAAAGCTACACATTTATACTTACATGACTTCCAAATGTAACGAATGATGTTAAAATTATCGGTATCTGCAGATTTTTGTTCTGAAATAGATTTAGTGTTTCTTCAAGATGGATAAAGTTCAGAGAAATTCCTGAAGGATTCGTTCTAAACCACTTAAAAAATTTTTTTTCGAAATTCATCTGGAACTTCACATTCTTTAAAGAAGAGCGCAAGCATGTTTTCTTGATTGTCACCGGCATCAGTCTGTAGAAAGTATGACAGATACCCCTGCAGATGGTATTTTGATCCAACTTCTTTAACTGTAACACTCACTTTCCACCAAGGGCCAACAAATGGAGGCCGTCCAGCCACGAGGTACTGCTTTAGAGATTTTTCATCCTGTATTATAACTAAAATTAATTAGAACATAGTAGTGTCAGTACAATATTTTTACAAAGAGCTTGAGCTATAAGGGGGCCAAGAAAAAAACTTTTAGAACAGTAACATCAAGGGAAATGACAAAAGCTTTTGCAAATACGTTTGAAGCAAGAGACGTGCTAGAGAAGCAGTTGATCACTGGACAGTTATGGGGGGAGATAAAAGGGAACTTGGAGATTGCAGCAACATGGGCAACCCAAATCTAACTTGCACTGGATCAGGCAGGCCTGCGCAAGTTTCAGGCAGCCAGATCTTGGCAAGGGGAAACTTTTTCCTCTTACCCCGGGGAGAGCCACTGCAATCCCTATGGGGCTATTTGGATTTGTGCCACCTAAGGAGGTGGCGCAAATCCAAGCTGTCTGGGAGTGACCTGGGCTGCCTGGGAATGGGGTTAGCATCTGGCATAACTGCTGAGTCCTGGCCCCACCTCCCACTCCCCACCTACCTGTCCCCAGGAATGCCTGCCACTCGCCCTCCCCCGCCCCAAAACGCCTCCCTCCTGCCTTCTCCCTGTCCTCCCCAGACACCTGAAACAGCCGAGCTTGGCTGGCACAAACTCACCATCCCTGGAGCTCAGGTCAGTGCAGGGAAGCCAGCACACGTCCGTGAACTGGCCTTTCTTCCCTCAGAGTGGCGCAAAAGTGCTTGATGGCACTTTTGTGACACTCCCGGTCTTGCATCAGCCCACAGCTCAGTTTGGATTGTGCCCTAAATGAATTATTTGCCATTGCCTGAATAGCCCCTCCTGAGCAAAGCATTAGGTGAAATAGAAGTTAAAGAGAGGACATGCCTGGGGCATTTGGTGGGCCACTGTGAGATACAGGAAGATGGACTAGGTGGGCCTATGGCCTGATCCAGCAGGGCTCTTCTGATGTTCTTATGACATTTTAGAACTTTTTGAAAAATTAAAGAATGACAAGGATGGAGGAGAAATTCAAGACAGTTGCTGGGATAGTACCTAGTCACTGAGCTCCTTCTGTGGATTCTGCCATTTTTCTTTGATTTAGACAGTGGGAGCCTTTTTTTCTTCTACAGAATGATTTTAAAGACTTTCTGGGGAAAAGTCGGTTTGCTAGTTTTGCTATCTCCAACTTCTGACTGAGGATTACATTGGATTCAGGACCAAGCTGTTTCAGCGATGGGAAAGTTCAGAAGAAAACAGAAACACTACCCTGTGTTGAGTGCTCCTTGAGGCATTGGGTGGGCCACTATCTGGTACAGGAAACTGGCCTAAACAGGCACTTGCCCTGATCAAGAAAGGCTCTTATGTTTTTATAAGAAACCTATACATTTAAGATGTTATTGTGTTCCCTAAACATTGTTCAGGAGAGGTGTTTAGTATCTTTATTATGCAGAAAGCAGCTTGAGGTTAGTTGATGATGTAGTTTCCATCATGCTGCACTTTAGAGCAGAGGTCTTCAACCTTTTTCATGCCACAACCTCAATATATAAAGTTTGAGACTAGGGATCCCACAGTCAGTTCTGCCCCTTCCCTATCAGCTCACCTCATCCCTGTCATCCCCCACTCCCCTGTCCCAGTAATGACCTCCCAGCACTGTTCACTGTAACGAAATATTCTTATTAGAGCAGAAAAGGTTACTGTGAAGCCTGGCACTAGTGAAAGCTATTTTAGCAAAACTGCTAAAAACCTGAGCAGGACTGGGACACAGTCTCCTGATACCTGCAGGGGTACATAAGATTACTCTCCATTTACCTGGTAGTGCTCTAGTTTAATGTTCTTCAACCTATTTTGTTCCCCTAAGTTGCTGCAACCCCAAAACGAAGGCTTTGTGACCTCAGTGGGGTCCCAATCCGAAACACTGCTTTAGAGCAGGGGTCTCCAAACCCCGGGCCAGGGGCCAGATGCGGCCCGCAGCAAGTCTCTTTGCCGCCCACGGCCAACTTCTTGTCCCCTGAAAGCCTCTGGCCCACTCAACTGAACATGACCAGAACTGTGCTCTGACTGTGTCTGGAGGGTGTTCTGAGGGCCAGAGAGGTTGAATGAATGAATGAGCCCATTCATTCATTTATTCATCTAAGTTCCATCTCTAATTTATTTATTTAAATTTTTTTTCCCCTGCCCTCCACACCATGCCAGATAGTTGATGCAGCCCTCTGGCCAAAAAGTTTGGAGACCCCTGCTTTAGAGAGTCAAAATCATGCATAGTGCAGTCCTCTTCAAAGATCTAGATACCTTAGGGATAACCCCTGGGGGCTGGGATAAGAATAGGCCCTCAGTTTGGCTGTACTTGTTATAAGAGGTTTCTAAACAGCCACAGGGTAGATGGGATTCTACCTGGGAAGGCAGCTCATCTGAGAGAAGGAAGACTCTGATCCCAAACCTCCACTGCCTTGTGGCTACATCCAGTTATGGAAAAGGCTTCAGGAGTCAACCTCAAGGCAAAATCTAGAGCCGGAGTCCCTGAGGCAGTTCATGGCTGAACACAGTCACGTTCTGGCAACTCCTGCAACGCCGCTGGAACCAACCGTATTGGCTTCTGCCTTTCCATTGGACCATTTCAGCGACGTGGAGAGGGGCGATTTGCTGCATGGGTAACAGTCTATCCTCCATATCTACTCTACCCAGGCTTTGCGCACTGGAGAGGATACTGGAGAGGTGGTTCCAGAACGACCATTCAGAGCGTGACACCATAGTTTTCCGATACTGAAGGATGCCAACAGACAGGGATCACCCAAAATCCCATGCAGCAAGTTTTTTCAGTATTCAAGAATTCTTGTTCAGGCTGGATAACAAGGAAAGTGGGGCAAAAGAAAGTGGGGGGAGAGCATGATGTAATAACCCCCAAAGTCTTTAGGTTAGGTCTTAAGATGCAATGCTGGAGTGTTGCATAATACTTAACCTCACTGAGTACTAGACAGTCACTTGTGCAACCCGCACAGGGGCTTCCCAGGCAAAGAAGAGATAACTGTTCTCCCCTTCAATAGGAAACACAAACCCCAATGGATCCTCATTCCAAGCTCAGCCTTGATCAAAACACATGGGCCCGCAGGAAGGCAGAGAGAAGCAGCAGCAGCACAACAACAGTGTAACCTTTATATAAGCAAAGCTGAAGTGCCATACTTGGCAGAAAGTGAATGGAACTGGTGGGTTTTGGAGGGGAGGGGGTGCAGTTTAGCATCCCCTTAGATTACAGTGGTTCTCAAACTTTTAGCACTGGGACCCACTTTCTGGATGAAGAATCTGTCAGGACCCACTGGGTGTGATGTCATGACCGGAAGTGACATCATCAAGCAGGAAAACTCTTCCCCATCCTAGGCTGCAACCCCACCCAAGAGGAAGCCCCATTGACTCTCATGGTTAAAAGCAGAAACAGAGCCGCCTGTTCAAGCCTAATCAATTAAAAATAAAATCTTGAAATGAACGGGGACCCACCTGAAACTGGCTCGCGACCCACAGTTTGAGAAACACTGTCTTAGAAAGTGGGTCTAGGGCAACCTTCGATTTTTATGGGTCCGGATTAACTGCGGCCTTCTCGCCCTGGCGGCGGAGTCCGTGGGGCTCAGTAGGACCCCCCGGCAAGTCTACTCAGAAGCAAGCCCCTTTTAGTCAACGGGGCTTCCTCCCAGGTCAGCGTGGAGAGAAGTCAGCCCATCGGAGCCAACGGGCTCGCTCCTCCCGGGGAAGCGTGGCCAGGACAGCAGCCTCCGGAGCAGAGCAGAGCAGGGCCGGGCGCGCGTCCAGCCCTTGCGAGGGGCCGCCTCATCCCCGCCCGGCCAGCGCGACCCTCACCTCCGCGCCGCGGAAGGGGCGGGTCCAAGTCCTCGAGGGTCTCGTCCGGGACCTCGAAGTCGGCCGGGTCGCCCTCCTGGTCGCTGGCGGAGTCCTCCGCCGCCGCCGCCGCCGCAGCGTCCTCCCCCTCGGCTCTGGGCGGCAGCAGCAGCCCGCTAAGCCGCACGCAGCCCCGGACGCCGCGCCGCGCCATCGCCCCCCGTCCTCTCCGGTCCCCCGCCCCGCCCACGGCCCCGCGCCTTCCGGCCCTCCGGGGCTCCTTCCCGGGAGGAAGAACTGCGCCGGGCGAGGGGCGCTTCCTCCCGGGGGGAGGGCGCGGCTGTGCCGAGCTCTGCAAGCCGGGCCTCCGCATGTCTACCCAGAAGTAAGCCCCATCAGAGTCAATGGGGCTTACTCCCAGGTAAGGGTGCATACGAGTGCAGCCTCACAGCCCAAGCCGAGCCCTGTCTACCCAGAAGTAATCCCCATCAGAGTCAATGGGGCTTACTCCCAGGTAAGGTGAAAGAGAGAGGTGAAAAGTGGTGTGCCCCAAGGATCTGTCCTGGGACCGGTGCTTTTCAACCTCTTCATAAATGACCTGGAGACAGGGTTGAGCAGTGAAGTGGCAAAGTTTGCAGACGACACCAAACTTTTCCGAGTGGTAAAGACCAGAAGTGATTGTGAGGAGCTCCAGAAGGATCTCTCCAGACTGGCAGAATGGGCAGCAAAATGGCAGATGCGCTTCAATGTCAGTAAGTGTAAAGTCATGCACATTGCGGCAAAAAATCAAAACTTTAGATATAGGCTGATGGGTTCTGAGCTGTCTGTGACAGATCAGGAGAGAGATCTTGGGGTGGTGGTGGACAGGTCGATGAAAGTGTCGACCCAATGTGCGGCGGCAGTGAAGAAGGCCAATTCTATGCTTGGGATCATTCGGAAGGGTATTGAGAACAAAACGGCTAGTATTATAATGCCGTTGTACAAATCTATGGTAAGGCCACACCTGGAGTATTGTGCCCAGTTCTGGTCGCCGCATCTCAAGAAAGACATAGTGGAAATGGAAAAGGTGCAAAAGACAGCGACTAAGATGATTACTGGGCTGGGGCACCTTCCTTATGAGGAAAGGCTACGGCGTTTGGGCCTCTTCAGCCTAGAAAAGAGACGCTTGAGGGGGGACATGATTGAGACATACAAAATTATGCAGGGGATGGACAGAGTGGATAGGGAGATGCTCTTTACACTCTCACATAATACCAGAACCAGGGGACATCCACTAAAATTGAGTGTTGGGCGGGTTAGGACAGACAAAAGAAAATATTTCTTTACTCAGCGCGTGGTCGGTCTGTGAAACTCCTTGCCACAGGATGTGGTGCTGGCGTCTAGCCTAGATGCCTTTAAAAGGGGATTGGACGAGTTTCTGGAGGAAAAATCCATTATGGGGTACAAGCCATGATGTGTATGCGCAACCTCCTGATTTTAGAAATGGGTTAAGTCAGAATGCCAGATGTAGGGGAGGGCACCAGGATGAGGTCTCTTGTTATCTGGTGTGCTCCCTGGGGCATTTGGTGGGCCGCTGTGAGATACAGGAAGCTGGACTAGATGGGCCTATGGCCTGATCCAGTGGGGCTGTTCTTATGTTCTTATGTTCTTATGTTAAGGGTGCATAGGAGTTCAGACTCAAAGCCGCAGCCTAGCCCTTTCTACCCAGAAGTAAGCCCCATCAGAGTGAATGGGCTAGGAGTGAATGTGGCTTACTCCCAGGTAAGGGTGCATACGAGTGCAGCCTCACAGCCCAAGCCGAGCCCTGTCTACCCAGAAGTAAGCCCCATCAGAGTGAATGGGGCTTACTTCCTGGTAAGGGTGCATAGGAGTGCAGCCTCACAGCCCAAGCCGAGCCCTGTCTACCCAGAAGTAAGCCCCATCAGAGTGAATGGGGCTTACTCCCAGGTAAGGGTGCATAGGAATGCAGCCTCACAGCCCCAGCCTAGCCCTGTCTACCCAGACGTAATCCCCATCAGCGTGAATTGGGCTTACTCCCAGGTAAGGGTGCATAGGAGTGCAGCCTCACAGCCCCAGCCTAGCCCTGTCTACCCAGAAGTAAGCCCCATCAGAGTCAATGGGGCTTACTCCCAGGTAAGGGTGCATAGGAGTGCAGCCTCACAGCCCAAGCCTAGCCCTGTCTACCCAGAATTAAGCCTCATCAGAGTGAATGGGGCTTACTTCCAGGTAAGGGTGCATAGGAGTGCAGCCTTACAGCCCGAGCCTACCCCTGTCTACCCAGAAGTAAGCCTCATCAGGGTGAATGGGGCTTACTTCCAGGTAAGGGTGCATAGGAGTGCAGCCTCACAGCCCCAGCCTAGCCCTGTCTACCCAGAAGTAAGCCCCAGCAGAGTCAGTGGGGCTTACTCTCAGGTAAGGGTGCATAGGAGTGCAGCCTTACACCCTAAGCCTAGCGCTTTCTACACAGAAGTAAGCCCCATCAGAGTGAATGGGGCTTAATCCCAGGTAAGGGTGCATAGGAGTGCAGCCTCGCAGCCCCAGCCTAGCCCTGTCTACCCAGAAGTAAGCCCTATCAGAGTGAATGGGGCTTACTTCCAGGTAAGGGTGCATAGGAGTGCAGCCTCACAGCCCAAGCCTAGCCCTGTCTACCCAGAAGTAAACCCCATCAGAGTCAATGGGGCTTACTCCCATGGAAGGGTGCATAGGAGTGTAGCCTCAGAGCCCAAGCCTAGCCCTTTCTACTCAGAGGTATGCCCCATCAGAGTGAATGGGGCTTACTCCCAGGTAAGAGTGCATAGGAGTGCAGCCTCACAGCCCAAGCCGAGCCCTGTCTACCCAGAAGTAAGCCCCATCAGAGTGAATGGGGCTTACTCCTACGTAAGGATGCATAGGAGTGCAGCCTCACAGCCCAAGCCGAGCCCTGTCTACCCAGAAGAAAGCACCATCAGAGTTAGTGGGGCTTACTCTCAGGTAAGGGTGCATAGGAGTGCAGCCTCCCAGCTCCAGCCTAGCCCTGTCTACCCAGAAGTAAGCCCCATCACAGTCAGTGGTGCTTTCTCCCAGATAAGGGTGCATAGGAGTGCAGCCTCACAGCCCCAGCCTAGCCCTGTCTACCCAGAAGTAAGCCCCATCAGAGTGAATGGGGCTTACTTCCTGGTAAGGGTGCATAGGAGTGCAGCCTCACAGCCCAAGCCGAGCCCTGTCTACCCAGAAGTAAGCCCCATCAGAGTGAATGGGGCTTACTCCCAGGTAAGGGTGCATAGGAGTGCAGCCTCACAGCCCCAGCCTAGCCCTGTCTACCCAGACGTAATCCCCATCAGCGTGAATTGGGCTTACTCCCAGGTAAGGGTGCATAGGAGTGCAGCCTCACAGCCCCAGCCTAGCCCTGTCTACCCAGAAGTAAGCCAAATCAGAGTCAATGGGGCTTACTCCCAGGTAAGGGTGCATAGGAGTGCAGCCTCACAGCCCCAGCCTAGCCCTTTCTACCCAGAAGTAAGCCCCATCAGAGTGAATGGGGCTTACTCCCAGGTAAGGGTGCATAGGAGTGCAGGCTCACAGCCCAAGCCTAGCCCTGTCTACTCAGAAGTAAGCCACGCTGCAGTCTATGGGGCTTACTCCCAGGTAAGGGTGCATAGGAGTGCAGCCTTACACCCCAAGCCCAGCCCTTTCTACACAGAAGTAAGCCCCATCAGAGTGAATGGGGCTTACTCCCAGGTAAGGGTGCATAGGAGTGCAGCCTCACAGCCCCAGCCTAGCCCTTTCTACCCAGAAGTAAGCCCCATCAGAGTGAATGGGGCTTACTCCCAGGTAAGGGTGCATAGGAGTGCAACCTCACAACCCAAACCGAGCCCTGTCTACCCAGAAGTAAGCCCCATCAGAGTCAGTGGGGCTTACTCCCAGGTAAGGGTGCTTAGGAGTGCAGCCTCACAGCCCGAGCCTAGCCCTGTCTACCCAGAATTAAGCCTCATCAGAGTGAATGGGGCTTACTTCCAGGTAAGGGTGCATAGGAGTGCAGCCTTACAGCCCGAGCCTACCCCTGTCTACCCAGAAGTAAGCCTCATCAGGGTGAATGGGGCTTACTTCCAGGTAAGGGTGCATAGGAGTGCAGCCTCACAGCCCCAGCCTAGCCCTGTCTACCCAGAAGTAAGGCCCAGCAGAGTCAGTGGGGCTTACTCTCAGGTAAGGGTGCATAGGAGTGCAGCCTCCCAGCTCCAGCCTAGCCCTGTCTACCCAGAAGTAAGCCCCATCAGAGTCAGTGGTGCTTTCTCCCAGGTAAGGGTGCATAGGAGTGCAGCCTCACAGCCCAAGCCGAGCCCTGTCTACCCAGAAGTAAGCCCCATCAGAGTGAATGGGGCTTACTCCCAGGTAAGTTTGCATTGGAGTGCAGGCTCACAGCTCCAGTCTAGCCCTCTTTACCTAGACGTAAGCCCCATCAGAGTGCATGGGGCTTACTCCTACGTAAGGTTGCATAGGAGTGCAGCCTCACCGCCCCAGCCTAGCCCTGTCTACCCAGAAGTAAGCCCCATCAGAGTCAGTGGAGCTTACTCCCAGGTAAGGGTGCATAGGAGTGCAGCCTCACAGCCCCAGCCTAGCCCTGTCTACCCAGAAGTAAGCCCCATCAGAGTGAATTGGGCTTACTCACAGGTAATGGGGCATAGGAGTGCAGCCACACAGCCCCTGTCTAGCCCTGTCTACCCAGAAGTAAGCCCCATCAGAGTCAGTGGGGCTTACTCCCAGGTAAGGGTGCATAGTAGTGCAGCCTCACAGCCCCAGCCTAGCCCTGTCTACCCAGAAGTAAGCCCCATCAGAGTCAGTGGAGCTTATTCCCAGGTAAGGATGCATAGGAGTGCAGGCTCACAGCCCAAGCCTAACCCTGTCTACCCAGAAGTAAACCCCATCAGAGTGAATGGGGCTTACTCCCAGGTAATGGGGCATAGGAGTGCAGCCTCAAAGCCCAAGCCTATCCCTGTCTACCCAGAAGTAAGCCCCATCAGAGTCACTGGAGCTTACTCCCAGGTAAGGGTGCATAGTAGTGCAGCCTCACAGCCCCAGCCTAGCCCTGTCTACCCAAAAGTAAGCCCCATCAAAGTCAGTGGGGCTTACTCCCAGGTAAGGGTGCATAGTAGTGCAGCCTCACAGCCCCAGCCTAGCCCTCTCTACCCAGAAGTAAGCCCCATCAGAGTCAGTGGATCTTATTCCAGGTAAGGATGCATAGGAGTGCAGCATCACAGCCCCAGCCTAGCCCTGTCTACCCAGAAGTAAGCCCCATCACAGTGAATGTGGCTTACTCCAGGTAATGGGGCATAGGAGTGCAACCTTACAGCCCAAGCCTAGCCCTGTCTACCCAGAAGTAAGCCCCATCAGAGTCACTGGAGCTTACTCCCAGGTAATGGTGCATAGTAGTGCAGCCTCACAGCCCCAGCCTAGCCCTGTCTACCCAGAAGTAAGCCCCATCAGAGTCAGTGGGGCTTTCTTCCACGTAAGAGTGCATAGGTGTGCAGCCTCACAGCCCCAGCCTAGCCCTGTCTACACAGAAGTAAGCCCCATCAGAGTCAGTGGTGCTTACTCCCAGGTAAGTGGGCATAGAAGTGCAGTCTCACAGCCCCAGCCTAGCCCTGTCTACCAGAAGTAAGCCCCATCAGAGTCAGTGGTGCTTACTCCGAGGTAAGGTTGCATAGGAGTGCAGCCTCAGAGCCCCAACCTAGCCCTGTCTACCCAGAAGTAAGCCCCATCAGAGTGAATGGGGCTTACTCCCAGGTAAGGTTGCATAGGAGTGCAGCCTCACAGCCCAAGCCTAGCCCAGTCTACCCAGAAGTAAGCACAATCAGAGTCAGTGGGGCTTACTTCCAGGTAAGGGTGCATAGGAGTGCAGCCTCCCAGTTCCAGCCTAGCCCCGTCTACTCTCTAGTAAGCCCCGTCAGAGTCAGTAGGGCTTTCTGCCAGGTAAGGATGTATAGGAGTGCAGCCTCACAGCCCCAGCCTAGCCCTGTCTACCCAGAAGTAAGCCCCATTAGAGTCAGTGGGGCTTACTCCCAGGTAAGGGTGCATAGGAGTGCAGCCTCACAGCCCCAGCCTAGCCCTGTCTACCCAGAAGTAAGCCCCATCAGAGTGAATGGGGCTTACTCCCAGGTAAGGGTGCATAGGAGTGCAGCCTCATAGCCCCAGCTTAGCCCTTTCTACCCTGAAGTAAGCCCCATCAGAGTGAATGGGGCTTACTCCCAGGTAAGGGTGCATAGGAGTGCAGCCTTACAGCCCAAGCCTAACCCTTTCTACCCAGAAGTAAGCCCAATCAGAGTGAATGGGCCTTACTCCCAGGTAAGAGTGCATAGGAGTGCAGCCTCACAGCCGCAGCCTAGCCCTATACCCAGATGTAAGCCCCATATAGAGTGAATGGGGCTTACTCCTACGTAATGGTGCATAGGAGTGCAGCCTTACAGCCCAAGCCTAACCCTTTCTACCCAGAAGTAAGCCCCATCAGAGTGAATGGGGCTTACTCCCAGGTAAGGGTGCATAGGAGTGCAGCCTCACAGCCCCGGCCTAGCCCTGTCTACCCAGACGTAATCCCCATCAGCGTGAATGGGGCTTACTCCCAGGTAAGGGTGCATAGGAGTGCAGTCTCACAGCCCCAGCCTAGCCCTGTCTACCCAGAAGTAAGCCCCATCAGAGTCAATGGGGCTTAATCCCAGGTAAGGGTGCATAGGAGTTCACCCTCACAGCCCCAGCCTAGCCCTTTCTACCCAGAAGTAAGCCCCATCAGAGTGAATGGGGCTTACTCCCAGGTAAGGTTGCATAGGAGTGCAGGCTCACAGCCCAAGCCTAGCCCTGTCTACTCAGAAGTAAGCCACGCTGCAGTCTATGGGGCTTACTCCCAGGTAAGGGTGCATAGGAGTGCAGCCTTACACCCTAAGCCTAGCCCTTTCTACAAAGAAGTAAGCCCCATCAGAGTGAATGGGGCTTAATCCCACGTAAGGGTGCATAGGAGTGCAGCCTCGCAGCCCCAGCCTAGCCCTGTCTACCCAGAAGTAAGCCCTATCAGAGTGAATGGGGCTTACTTCCAGGTAAGGGTGCATAGGAGTGCAACCTCACAACCCAAGCCTAGCCCTGTCTACCCAGAAGTAAACCCCATCAGAGTCAATGGGGCTTACTCCCATGGAAGGGTGCATAGGAGTGTAGCCTCAGAGCCCAAGCCTAGCCCTTTCTACTCAGAGGTATGCCCCATCAGAGTGAATGGGGCTTACTCCCAGGTAAGAGTGCATAGGAGTGCAGCCTCACAGCCCAAGCCGAGCCCTGTCTACCCAGAAGTAAGCCCCATCAGAGTGAATGGGGCTTACTCCTACGTAAGGATGCATAGGAGTGCAGCCTCACAGCCCAAGCCGAGCCCTGTCTACCCAGAAGAAAGCACCATCAGAGTCAGTGGGGCTTACTCTCAGGTAAGGGTGCATCGGAGTGCAGCCTCCCAGCTCCAGCCTAGCCCTGTCTACCCAGAAGTAAGCCCCATCAGAGTCAGTGGTGCTTTCTTCCAGGTAAGGGTGCATAGGAGTGCAGCCTCACAGCCCCAGCCTAGCCCTGTCTACCCAGAAGTAAGCCCCATCAGAGTGAATGGGGCTTACTTCCTGGTAAGGGTGCATAGGAGTGCAGCCTCACAGCCCAAGCCGAGCCCTGTCTTCCCAGAAGTAAGCCCCATCAGAGTGAATGGGGCTTACTCCCAGGTAAGGGTGCATAGGAGTGCAGCCTCACAGCCCCAGCCTAGCCCTGTCTACCCAGACGTAATCCCCATCAGCGTGAATTGGGCTTACTCCCAGGTAAGGGTGCATAGGAGTGCAGCCTCACAGCTCCAGCCTAGCCCTGTCTACCCAGAAGTAAGCCCCATCAGATTCAATGGGGCTTACTCCCAGGTAAGGGTGCATAGGAGTGCAGGCTCACAGCCCAAGCCTAGCCCTGTCTACTCAGAAGTAATCCACGCTGCAGTCTATGGGGCTTACTCCCAGGTAAGGGTGCATAGGAGTGCAGCCTTACACCCCAAGCCTAGCCCTTTCTACACAGAAGTAAGCCCCATCAGAGTGAATGGGGCTTACTCCCAGGTAGGGGTGCATAGGAGTGCAGCCTCACAGCCCCAGCCTAGCCCTTTCTACCCAGAAGTAAGCACCATCAGAGTCAGTGGGGCTTACTCCCAGGTAAGGGTGCATAGGAGTGCAGCCTCACAGCCCCAGCCTAGCCCTGTCTACCCAGAAGTAAGCCCTATCAGAGTGAATGGGGCTTACTTCCAGGTAAGGGTGCATAGGAGTGCAGCCTCACAGCCCAAGCCTAGCCCTGTCTACCCAGAAGTAAACCCCATCAGAGTCAATGGGGCTTACTCCCATGGAAGGGTGCATAGGAGTATAGCCTCAGAGCCCAAGCCTAGCCCTTTCTACTCAGAAGTAAGCCACATCAGAGTGAATGGGGCTTACTCCCAGGTAAGGTTGCATAGGAGTGCAGCCTCACAACCCCAACCTAGCCCTGTCTAGCCTGGAGTAAGCCCCATCAGAGTGAATGGGGCTTACTCCCAGGTAATGGTGCATAGGAGTGCAGCCTCACAGCCCAAGCCGAGCCCTGTCTACCCAGAAGTAAGCACCATCAGAGTCAGTGGGGCTTACTCCCAGGTAAGGGTGCATAGGAGTGCAGCCTCACAGCCCCAGCCTAGCCCTGTCTTCCCAGAAATAAGCCCCATCAGAGTGATTGGGGCTTACTCCCAGGTAAGGTTGCATAAGAGTGCAGCCTCACAACCCCTGCCTAGCCCTGTCTAGCCTGAAGTAAGCCCCATCAGCGTAAATTGTGCTTACTTCCAGGTAAGGGTGCATAGGAGTGCAGCCTCACAGCCCCAGCCTAGCCCTGTCTACCCAGAAGTAAGCCCCATCAGAGTCAATGGGGCATACTCCCAGGTAAGGGTGCATAGGAGTGCAGCCTCACAGCCCCAGCCTAGCACTTTCTACCCAGAAGTAAGCCCCATCAGAGTGAATGGGGCTTACTCCCAGGTAAGGTTGCATAGGAGTGCAGGCTCAAAGCCCAAGCCTAGCCATGTCTACTCAGAAGTAAGCCACGCTGCAGTCTATGGGGCTTACTCCCAGGTAAGGGTGCATAGGAGTGCAGCCTTACACCCCAAGCCTAGCCCTTTCTACACAGAAGTAAGTCCCATCAGATTGAATGGGGCTTACTCCCAGGAAAGGGTGCATAGGAGTGCAGCCTCACAGCCCCAGCCTAGCCCTGTCTACCCAGAAGTAAGCCCTATCAGAGTGACTTCCAGGTAAGGGTGCATAGGAGTGCAGCCTCACAGCCCAAGCCTAGCCCTGTCTACCCAGAAGTAAACCCCATCAGAGTCAATGGGGCTTACTCCCATGGAAGGGTGCATAGGAGTGTAGCCTCAGAGCCCAAGCCTTGCCCTTTCTACTCAGAAGTAAGCCCCATCAGAGTGAATGGGGCTTACTCCCAGGTAAGAGTGCATAGGAGTGCAGCCTCACAGCCCAAGCCGAGCCCTGTCTACCCAGAAGTAAGCCCCATCAGAGTGAATGGGGCTTACTCCCACTTAAGGATGCATAGGAGTGCAGCCTCACAGCCAAGCCGAGCCCTGTCTACCCAGAAGTAAGCCTCATCAGAGTGAATGGGGCTTACTTCCAGGAAGGGTGCATAGGAGTGCAGCCTCACAGCCCGAGCCTACCCCTGTCTACCAGAAGTAAGCCTCATCAGAGTGAATGGGGCTTACTTCAGGTAAGGGTGCATAGCAGTGCAGACTCACAGCCCCAGCCTAGCCCTGTCTACCCAGAAGTAAGCCCCAGCAGAGTCAGTGGGGCTTACTCTCAGGTAAGGGTGCATAGGAGTGCAGCCTCACAGCCCCAGCCTAGCCCTGTCTACCCAGAAGTAAGCCCCATCAGAGTGAATTGGCTAGAAGTGAATGTGGCTTACTCCCAGGTAAGGGTGCATAGGAGTGCAGCCTCACAGCCCCAGCCGAGCCCTGTCTACCCAGAAGTAAGCCCCATCAGTGTGAATGGGGCTTATTCCCAGGTAAGGGTGCATAGGAGTGCAGCCTCTCAGCCCCAGCCTAGCCCTGTCTACCCAGAAGTAAGCCGCATCAGAGTGAATGGGGCTTACTTCCAGATAAGGGTGCATAGGATTGCAGCCTCACAGCCTAAGCCGAGCCCTGTCTACCCAGAAGTAAGCCCCATCAGAGTGAATGGAGCTTACTCCCAGGTAAGGGTGCATAGGAGTGCAGCCTCACAGCCCCAGCCTAGCCCTGTCTACCCCGAAGGAAAGCCCCATCAGAGTGAATGGGCTAGGAGTGAATGTGGCTTACTCCAGGTATGGGTGCATAGGAGTGCAGCCTCACAGCCCCAGCCTAGCCCTGTCTACCCAGAAGAAAGCCCCATCAGAGTCAGTGGGGCTTACTCCCAAGTAAGGGTGCATAGGAGTACAGCCTCACTGCCCCAGCCTTGCCCTGTCTACTCAGAAGTAAGCCCATCAGAGTGAATGGGCTAGGAGTGAATGTGGCTTACTCCCAGGTAAGGGTGCATAGGAGTGCAGCCTCACAGCCCCAGCCTAGCCCTGTCTAATCAGAAGTAAGCCACGCTGCAGTCAATGGGGCTTTACTCCCAGGTAAGGGTGCATAGGAGTGCAGCCTTACAGCCAAAGCCTAGCCCTTTCTACCCAGAAGTAAGCCCCATCAGAGTGAATGGGGCCTACTCCCAGGTAAGAGTGCATAGGAGTGCAGCCTCACAGCCCAAGCCGAGCTCTGTCTACCAGAAGTAAGCCCATCAGAGTCAGTCGGGGTTACTCCCAAGTAAGAGTGCATAGGAGTGCAGCCTCACAGCTCAGCCTAGCCCTGTCTACCAGAAATAAGCCCCATCAGAGTCAGTCGGGGTTACTCCCAAGTAAGAGTGCATAGGAGTGCAGCCTCACAGCTCCAGCCTAGCCCTGTCTACCCAGAAGTAAGCCCCATCAGAGTCAGTGTGGCTTTCTCCCAGGTAACGATGTATAGGAGTGCAGCCTCACAGCCCAAGCCTAGCCCTTTCTACCCTGAAGTAGCCCCATAAGAGTGAATGGGGCTTACTCCCAGGTAAGAGTGCATAGGAGTGCAGTCTCACAGCTCCAGCCTAGCCCTGTCTACCCAGAAGTAAGCCCCATCAGAGTCAGTGTGGATTTCTCCCAGGTAACGATGTATAGGAGTGCAGCCTCACAGCCCAAGCCGAGCCATGTCTACCCAGAAGTAAGCCGCATCAGAGTCAGTGGGCTTACTCCCAGGTAAGGGTGCATAGGAGTGCAGCCTCACAGCTCCAACCTAGCCCTGTCTACCCAGAAGTAAGTCCCATCAGAGTGAATGGGGCTTACTCCAGGTAAGGGTGCATAGGAGTGCAGCCTCGCAGCCACAAGCCGAGCCGTGTCTACCCAGAAGTAAGCCCTAGCAGAGTGAATGGGGCTTAGTTCCAGGTAAGGGTGCATAGGAGTGCAGCCTTACAGCCAAGCCTAGCCCTGTCTACCCAGAAGTAAGCCCCATCAGAGTGAATGGGGCTTACTCCCAGGAAGAGTGCATAGGAGTGCAGCCTCACAGCCCATGCCTCGCCCTGTCTACCAGAAGTAAGCCCCTTCATAGTGAATGTGGCTTACTCCCAGGTAAGGGTGCATAGGAGTGCAGCCTCACAGCCCACGCCGAGCCCTGTCTATGCAGAAGTAAGCCCATCAGAGTCAGTGGGGCTTACTCCAGGTAAGGGTGCATAGGAGTGCAGCCTCACAGCACCAGCCTAGCCCTGTCTGCCCAGAAGTAAGCCCCATCAGAGTGAATGGGCTAGGAGTGAATGTGGCTTACTCCCAGGTAAGGGTGCATAGGAGTGAAGCCTCACAGCCCAAGCCTAGCCCTTTCTACCCAGAAGTAAGCCCCATCAGAGTGAATGGGGCTTACTCCCAGGTAAGGGTGCATAGGAGTGCAGCCTCACAGCTCCAGCCTAGCCCTGTCTACCCAGACGTAAGCCCCATCAGAGTCAATGGGCCTTACTCCAGGTAAGGTTGCATAGGAGTGCAGGATCACAGCCCAAGCCTAGCCCTGTCTACTCAGAAGTAAGCCACGCTGCAGACAATGGGGCTTATTCCCAGGTAAGGGTGCATAGGAGTGCAGCCTTACAGCCCAAGCCTAGCCCTTTCTACCCTGAAGTAAGCCCCATCAGAGTCAGTGGGGCTTACTCCCAGGTAAGGGTGCATAGGAGTGCAGCCTCACAGCCCCAGCCTAGCCGTGTCTACCCATAAGTAAGCCCCATCAGAGTGAATGGGGCTTACTCCCAGGTAAGGGTGCATAGGAGTGCAGCCTCACAGCCCCAGCCTAGCCCTGTCTACCAGAAGTAAGCCTCATCAGAGTGAATGAGGCTTACTCCCAGGTAAGAGTGCATAGGAGTGCAGCCTTACAGCCCAAGCCTAGCCCTTTCTACCAGAAGTAAGTCCCATCAGAGTCAATGGGGCTTACTCCCAGGTAAGGGTGCATAGGAGTGCAGCCTTACAGCCCAAGCCTAGCCCTTTCTACCCAGAAGTAAGCCCCATCAGAGTGAATGGGGCTTACTCCCAGGTAAGGGTGCATAGGAGTGCAGCCTCACAGCCCAAGCCGAGCCCTGTCTACGCAGAAGTAAGCCCCATCAGAGTGAATGGGGCTTTCTTCCAGGTAAGGGTGCATAGGAGTGCAGCCTCACAGCCCAAGCCGAGCCCTGTCTACCCAGAAGTAAGCACCATCAGAGTCAGTGGGGCTTACTCCCAGGTAAGGGTGCATAGGAGTGTAGCCTCACAGCCCAAGCCTAGCCTTTTCTACCCAGAAGTAATCCCCATCAGAGTCAGTGCGGCTTACTCCCAGGTAAGGGTGCATAGGAGTGCAGCCACACAGCCCCAGCCTAGCCCTGTCTACCCAGAAATAAGCCCCATCAGAGTGAATTGGGCTTACTCCCAGGTAAGGGTGCATAGAGTGCAGCCTCACAGCCCCAGCCTAGCCCTGTCTAGTCAGAAGTAAGCCCCATCAGAGTCAGTGGGGCTTACTCCCAGGTAATGGTGCATAGGAGTGCAGCCTCACAGCCCAGCCTAGCCCTGTCTAGTCAAAAGTAAGCCCATCACATTGAATGGGGCTTACTCCCAGGTAAGGGTGCATAGGGGTGCAGCCTCAAAGCCCCAGCCTAGCTCTGTCTAGTCAGAAGTAAGCCCCATCACATTGAATGGGGCTTACTCCCAGATAAAGGTACATAGGAGTGCAGCCTCACAGCCCCAGCCTAGCCCAGTCTACCCAGAAGTAAGCCCCCATCAGAGTCAGTGGTTCTTACTCCCAGGTAAGGGTTCATACGAGTGCAGCCTCACAGCCCTAGCCTAGCCCTGTCTACCCAGAAGTAAGCCCCATCACATTGAATGGGGCTTACTCCCAGTTAAGGGTGCATAGGAGTGCCCCCTCAGAGCCCCAGCCTAGCCCTGTCTACCCAGAAGTAAGCCCAATCAGAATCAGTGGGCTTACTTCTAGGGTAAGTGTGTATATGAGTGCAACCTCACAGCCCATGCCGAGTCCTGTCTACCCAGAAGTAAGCCCCATCATAGTAAGTGGGGCTTACTCCCAGGTAAGTGTTCATAGGAGTGTAGCCTCACAGCCCAAGCCTAGCCCTTTCTACCCAGAAGTAAGCCTCATCAGAGTGAATGGGGCTTACTCCCAGGTAAGGGTGCATAGGAGTGCAGGTTCACAGCCCAAGCCTAGCCCTGTCTACTCAGAAGGAAGCCACGCTGCAGTCAATGGGGCTTACTCCCAGGTAAGGGTGCATAGGAGTGCAGCCTCACAGCCCAAGCCTAGCCCTTCTACCCAGATGTAAGCCCCATCAAAGTGAGTGGGGCTTACTCCCAGGTAAGAGTGCATAGGAGTGCAGCCTCACAGCCCATGCCTCGCCCTGTCTACCCAGACGTAAGCCCTATCAGAGTGAATGGGGCTTACTCCCATGTAAGGGTGCATAGGAGTGTAGCCTCAAAGCCCAATCCTAGCCCTTTCTACCCAGAAGTAAGCCCCATCAGAGTGAATGGGGCTTACTCCCAGGTAAGAGTGCATAGGAGTGCAGCCTCACAGCCCAGCCTAGCCCTGTCTACCCAGAAGTAAGCCCCATCAGAGTCAGTGGTTCTTACTCCCAGGTAAGCGTTCATACGAGTGCAGCCTCACAGCCCCAGCCTAGCCTGTCTACCCAGAAGTAAGCCCCATCACATTGAATGGGGTTTACTCCCAGTTAAGGGTGCATAGGAGTGCAGCCTCAGAGCCCCAGCCTAGACCTGTCTACCCAGAAGTAAGCCCAATCAGAATCAGTGGGGCTTACTTCCAGGTAAGTGTGTATAAGAGTGCAACCTCACAGCCCATGCCGAGTCCTGTCTACCCAGAAAGTAAGCCCCATCATAGTCAGTGGGGCTTACTCCCAGGTAAGTGTGCATAGGAGTGTAGCCTCACAGCCCAAGCCTAGCCCTTTCTACCCAGAAGTAAGCCTCATCAGAGTGAATGGGGCATACTCCAGGTAAGGGTGCATAGGAGTGCAGGCTCACAGCCCAAGCCTAGCCCTGTGTACTCAGAAGTAAGCCACGCTCCAGTCAATGGGGCTTACTCCCAGGTAAGGGTGCATAGGAGTGCAGCCTTACAACCCAAGCCTAGCCCTTTCTACGCAGATGTAAGCCCCATCAAAGTGAATGGGCTTACTCCCAGGTAAGAGTGCATAGGAGTGCAGCCTCACAGCCCATGCCTCGCCCTGTCTACACAGACGTAAGCCCTATCAGAGTGAATGGGGCTTACTCCCCATGTAAGGGTGCATAGGAGTGTAGCCTCAAAGCCCAATCCTAGCCCTTTCTACCCAGAAGTAAGCCCCATCAGAGTGAATGGGGCTTACTCCCAGGTAAGAGTGCATAGGAGTGCAGCCTCACAGCCCAAGCCTCGCCCTGTCTTCCAAAGTAAGCCCCTTCAGAGTGAATGGGGCTTACTCCCAGGTAAGGGTGCATAGGAGTGCAGGCTCACAGCCCAAGCCTAGCCCTGTCTACTCAGAAGTAAGCCACGCTGCAGTCAATGGTGCTTACTCCCAGGTAAGAGTGCATAGGAGTGCAGCCTCACAGACCAAGCCGAGCCCTGTCTACCCAGAAGTAAGCCCTATCAGAATGAATGGTATCTACTTCAGGTAAGGGTGCATAGGATTGCAGCCTCACAGCCCAAGCCTAGCCCTGTCTACCCAGAAGTAAGCCCCATCAGAGTCAATGGGCTTACTCCCAGGTAACAGTGCATAGGAGTGCAGCCTCACAGCCCAAGCCTAGCCCTGTCTACCAGAAGTAAGCCCCATCAGAGTGAATGGGGCTTACTCCCACTTAAGGATGCATAGGAGTGCAGCCTCACAGTCCAAGCCGAGCCCTGTCTACCCAGAAGTAAGCACCATCAGAGTCAGTGGGGCTTACTCCCAGGTAAGGGTGCATAGGAGTGCAGCCTTACACCCCAAGCCTAGTCCTTTCTACACAGAAGTAAGCCCCATCAGAGTGAATGGGGCTTACTCCAGGTAAGGGTGCATAGGAGTGCAGCCTCACAGCCCCAGCCTAGCCCTGTCTACCCAGAAGTAAGCCCTATCAGAGTGAATGGGGCTTACTACAAGGTAAGGGTGCATAAGAGTGCAGCCTCACAGCCCAAGCCTAGCCCTGTCTACCCAGAAGTAAACCCCATCAGAGTCAATGGACTTACTCCCATGGAAGGGTGCATAGGAGTGTAGCCTCAGAGCCAAGCCTAGCCCTTTCTACTCAGAAGTAAGCCCCATCAGAGTGAATGGGGCTTACTCCCAGATAAGAGTGCATAGGAGTGCAGCCGCCCTCACAGCCCCAGCCTAGCCCTGTCTACCCAGAAGTAAGCCCCATCAGAGTGAATGGGCTTTACTCCCAGGTAAGGGTGCATAGGAGTGCAGCCCTCACAGCCCCAGCCTAGCCCTGTCAACACAGACGTAATCCCCATCAGCGTGAATGGGGCTTACTCCCATGTAAGCGTGCATAGGAGTGCAGCCTCACAGCCCCAGCCTAGCCCTGTCTACCCAGAAGTAAGCCCCATCAGAGTCAATGGGGCTTACTCCCAGGTAACAGTGCATAGGAGTGCAGCCTCACAGCCCAAGCCGAGCCCTGTCTACCCAGAAGTAAGCCCCATCAGAGTGAATGGGGCTTACTCCCACTTAAGGATGCATAGGAGTCCAGCCTCACAGCCCAAGCCGAGCCCTGTCTACCCAGAAGTAAGCACCATCAGAGTCAGTGGGGCTTACTCCCAGGTAAGGGTGCATAGGAGTGCAGCCTTACACCCCCAAGCCTAGTCTTTCTACACAGAAGTAAGCCCCATCAGAGTGAATGGGGCTTACTCCCAGGTAAGGGTGCATAGGAGTGCAGCCTCACAGCCCCAGCCTAGCCCTGTCTACCCAGAAGTAAGCCCTATCAGAGTGAATGGGGCTTACTTCCAGGTAAGGGTGCATAAGAGTGCAGCCTCACAGCCAAGCCTAGCCCTGTCTACCCAGAAGTAAACCCCATCAGAGTCAATGGGACTTACTCCCATGGAAGGGTGCATAGGAGTGTAGCCTCAGAGCCCAAGCTAGCCCTTTCTACTCAGAAGTAAGCCCCATCAGAGTGAATGGGGCTTACTCCCAGATAAGAGTGCATAGGAGTGCAGCCTCACAGCCCCAGCCTAGCCCTGTCTACCGAGAAGTAAGCACATCAGAGTCAGTGGGGCTTACTCCCAGGTAAGGGTGCATAGGAGAGCAGTCTCACAGCCCCAGCCTAGCCCTGTCTACCCAGAAATAAACCCCATCAGAGTGATTGGGGCTTACTCCCAGGTAAGGTTGCATAGGAGTGCAGCCTCACAACCCCAGCCTAGCCCTGCCTAGCCTGAAGTAAGCCCCATCAGCATGAATGGTGCTTATTTCCAGGTAAGGGTGCATAGGAGTGCAGCCTCACAGCCCCAGCCTAGCCCTGTCCTACCCAGAAGTAAGCCCCATCAGTGTCAGTGGGGCTTACTCCCAGGTAAGGGTGCTTATGAGTGCAGCCTCACAGCCGAGCCTAGCCCTGTCTACCCAGTAGTAAGCCTCATCAGTGTGAATGGGGCTACTTCCAGGTAAGGGTGCATAGGAAGTACAGCCTCTCAGCCCGAGCCTACCCCTGTCTACCCAGAAGTAAGCCTCATCAGAGTGAATGGGGCTTACTTCCAGGTAAGGGTGCATAGGAGTGCAGCCTCACAGCCCCAGCCTAGCCTGTCTACCCAGAAGTAAGCCCCAGCAGAGTCAGTGGGGCTTACTCTCAGGTAAGGGTGCATAGGAGTGCAGCCTCCCAGCTCCAGCCTAGCCCTGTCTACCCAGAAGTAAGCCTCATCAGAGTGAATGGGGCTTACTTCCTGGTAGGGTGCATAGGAGTGCAGCCTCACAGCCCAAGCCGAGCCCTGTCTACCCAGAAGTAAGCCCCAGCAGAGTCAGTGGGGCTTAGTCTCAGGTAAGGGTGCATAGGAGTGCAGCCTCCCAGCTCCAGCCTAGCCCTGTCTACCCAGAAGTAAGCCCCATCAGCGTGAATGGGGCTAACTCCCAGGTAAGGGTGCATCGGAGTGCAGCCTCACAGCCCCAGCCTAGCCCTGTCTACCCAGAAGTAAGCCCCTCAGAGTGAATGGGGCTTACTTCCTGGTAAGGGTGCATAGGAGTGCAGCCTCACAGCCCAAGCGGAGCCTTGTCTACCCAGAAGTAAGCCCCATCAGAGTCAATGGGGCTTACTCCCATGTATGGGTGCATAGGAGTGCAGCCTCACAGCCCCAGCCTAGCCCTGTCTACCCATACGTAATGCCCATCAGCGTGAATGGGGCTTACTCCCAGGTAAGGGTGCATAGGAGTGCAGCCTCCAGCCCCAGCCTAGCCCTGTCTACCCAGAAGTAAGCCCCATGAGAGTCAATGGGGCATACTCCCAGGTAAGGGTGCATAGGAGTGCAGTCTCACAGCCCCAGCCTAGCACTTTCTACCCAGAAGTAAGCCCCATCAGAGTGAATGGGGCTTACTCCCAGGTAAGGTTGCATAGGAGTGCAGGCTCACAGCCCAAGCCTAGCCCTGTCTACTCAGAAGTAAGCCCACGCTGCAGTCTATGGGGCTTACTCCCAGGTAAGGGTGCATAGGAGTGCAGCTTTACACCCCAAGCCTAGCCCTTTCTACACAGAAGTAAGTCCCATCAGATTGAATGGGGCTTACTCCCAGAAAGGGTGCATTGGAGTGCAGCCTCACAGCCCCAGCCTAGCCCTGTCTACCCAGAAGTAAGCCCTATCAGAGTGAATGGGGCTTACTTCCAGGTAAGGGTGCATAGGAGTGCAGCCTCACAGCCCAAGCCTAGCCCTGTCTACCCAGAAGTAAACCCCATCAGAGTCAATGGGGCTTACTCCCATGGAAGGGTGCATAGGAGTGTAGCCTCAGAGCCCAAGCCTTGCCCTTTCTACTCAGAAGTAAGCCCCATCAGAGTGAATGGGGCTTACTCCCAGGTAAGAGTGCATAGGAGTGCAGCCTCACAGCCCAAGCCGAGCCCTGTCTACCCAGAAGTAAGCCCCATCAGAGTGAATGGGGTTTACTCCCACTTAAGGATGCATAGGAGTGCAGCCTCACAGCCCAAGCCGAGCCCTGTCTACACAGAAGTAAGCACCATCAGAGTCAGTGGGGCTTACTCCCAGGTAAGGGTGCTTAGGAGTGCAGCCTCACAGCCCGAGCCTAGCCCTGTCTACCCAGAAGTAAGCCTCATCAGAGTGAATGGGGCTTACTTACAGGTAAGGGTGCATAGGAGTGCAGCCTCACAGCCCGAGCCTACCCCTGTCTACCCAGAAGTAAGCCTCATCAGAGTGAATGGGGCTTTCTTCCAGGTAAGGGTGCATAGCAGTGCAGCCTCACAGCCCCAGCCTAGCCCTGTCTACCCAGAAGTAAGCCCCAGCAGAGTCAGTGGGGCTTACTCTCAGGTAAGGGTGCATAGGAGTGCAGCCTCACAGCCCCAGCCTAGCCCTGTCTACCCAGAAGTAAGCCCCATCAGAGTGAATTGGCTAGAAGTGAATGTGGCTTATTCCCAGGTAAGGGTGCATAGGAGTGCAGCCTCACAGCCCCAGCCTATTCCTGTCTACCCAGACTTAAGCCCCATCTGAGTCAATGGGGCTTACTCCCAGGTAAGGTTGCATAGGAGTGCAGGCTCACAGCCCAAGCCTTGCCCTGTCTACTCAGAAGTAAGCTACGCTGCAGTCAATGGGGCTTACTCCCAGGTAAGTGTGCATAGGAGTGCAGCCTCACAGCCCAAGCCTATCCCTGTCTACCCAGAAGTAAGCCCCATCAGAGTGAATGGGGCTTACTCCCAGGTAAGAGTGCATAGGAGTGCAGCCTCACAGCCCAAGCCGAGCTCTGTCTACCCAAAAGTAAGCCCCATCAGAGTCAGTGGGGCTTACTCCCAGGTAAGGGTGCATAGGAGTGCAGCCTCACAGCCCCAGCCTAGCCCTGTCTACCCAGACGTAATCACCATCAGCGTGAATGGGGCTTACTCCCAGGTAAGGGTGCATAGGAGTGCAGCCTCACAGCCCCAGCCTAGCCCTGTCTAACCAGAAGTAAGCCCCATCAGAGTCAATGGGGCTTACTCCCAGGTAAGGGTGCATAGGAGCGCAGCCTCAAGGCCCCAGCCTAGCTCTTTCTACCCAGAAGTAAGCCCCATCAGAGTGAATGGGGCTTACTCCCAGGTAAGGTTGCATATGGAGTGCAGCCTCACAGCCCCAGCCTATTCCTGTCTACCCAGACTTAAGCCCCATCTGAGTCAATGGGGCTTACTCCCAGGTAAGGTTGCATAGGAGTGCAGGCTCACAGCCCAAGCCTTGCCCTGTCTACTCAGAAGTAAGCCACGCTGCAGTCAATGGGGCTTACTCCCAGGTAAGGGTGCATAGGAGTGCAGCCTCACAGCCCAAGCCTATCCCTGTCTACCCAGAAGTAAGCCCCATCAGAGTGAATGGGGCTTACTCCCAGGTAAGAGTGCATAGGAGTGCAGCCTCACAGCCCAAGCCGAGCTCTGTCTACCCAAAAGTAAGCCCATCAGAGTCAGTGGGGCTTACTCCCAAGTAAGGGTGCATAGGAGTGCAGCCTCACAGCCCCAGCCTAGCCCTGTCTACCCAGACGTAATCACCATCAGCGTGAATGGGGCTTACTCCCAGGTAAGGGTGCATAGGAGTGCAGCCTCACAGCCCCAGCCTAGCCCTGTCTAACCAGAAGTAAGCCCCATCAGAGTCAATGGGCTTACTCCCAGGTAAGGGTGCATAGGAGCGCAGCCTCAAGGCCCCAGCCTAGCTCTTTCTACCCAGAAGTAAGCCCCATCAGAGTGAATGGGGCTTACTCCCAGGTAAGGTTGCATAGGAGTGCAGGCTCACAGCCCAAGCCTAGCCCTGTCTACTCAGAAGTAAGCCATGCTGCAGTCTATGGGGCTTACTCCCAGGTAAGCGTGCATAGGAGTTCAGCCTTACAGCCCAAGCCTAGCCCTTTCTACCCAGAAGTAAACCCCATCAGAGTGAATGGGGCTTACTCCCAGGTAAGAGTGCATAGGAGTGCAGCCTCACAGCCCAAGCCGAGCCCTGTCTACCCAGAAGTAAGCCCGATCAGAGTGAATGGGGCTTACTCCCACTAAGGATGCATAGGAGTGCAGCCTCACAGCCCAAGCCGAGCCCTGTCTACCCAGAAGTAAGAACCATAAGAGTCAGTGGGGCTTACTCCCAGGTAAGGGTGCTTAGGAGTGCAGGCTCACAGCCCAGCCTAGCCCTGTCTACCCAGAAGTAAGCCTCATCAGAGTGAATGGGGCTTACTTCCAGGTAAGGGTGCATAGGAGTGCAGCCTCACAGCCCGAGCCTACCCCTGTCTACCCAGAAGTAAGCCTCATCAGAGTGAATGAGGCTTACTTCCAGATAAGGGTGCATAGCAGTGCAGCCTCACAGCCCCAGCCTAGCCCTGTCTACCCAGAAGTAAGCCCCAGCAACGTCAATGGGGCTTACTCTCAGGTAAGGGTGCATAGGAGTGCAGCCTCACAGCCCCAGCCTAGCCCTGTCTACCCAGAAGTAAGCCCCATCAGAGTGAATTGGCTAGAAGTGAATGTGGCTTACTCCCAGGTAAGGGTGCATAGGAGTGCAGCCTCACAGCCCCAGCCTATTCTGTCTACCCAGACTTAAGCCCCATCTGAGTCAATGGGGCTTACTCCCAGGTAAGGTTGCATAGGAGTGCAGGCTCACAGCCCAAGCCTTGCCCTGTCTACTCAGAAGTAAGCCACGCTGCAGTCAATGGGGCTTACTCCCAGGTAAGGGTGCATAAGAGTGCAGCCTCACAGCCCAAGCCTAGCCCTGTCTACCCAGAAGTAAGCCCCATCAGAGTGAATGGGGCTTACTCCCAGGTAAGAGTGCATAGGAGTGTAGCCTCAGAGCCCAAGCCTTGCCCTTTCTACTCAGAAGTAAGCCCATCAGAGTGAATGGGGCTTACTCCCAGGTAAGAGTGCATAGGAGTGCAGCCTCACAGCCCAAGCCGAGCCCTGTCTACCAGAAGTAAGCCCCATCAGAGTGAATGGGGTTTACTCCCACTTAAGGATGCATAGGAGTGCAGCCTCACAGCCCAAGCCGAGCCCTGTCTACCCAGAAGTAAGCACCATCAGAGTCAGTGGGGCTTACTCCCAGGTAAGGGTGCTTAGGAGTGCAGCCTCACAGCCCGAGCCTAGCCCTGTCTACCCAGAAGTAAGCCTCATCAGAGTGAATGGGGCTTACTTACAGGTAAGGGTGCATAGGAGTGCAGCCTCACAGCCCGAGCCTACCCCTGTCTACCCAGAAGTAAGCCTCATCAGAGTGAATGGGGCTTTCTTCCAGGTAGGGTGCATAGCAGTGCAGCCTCACAGCCCCAGCCTAGCCCTGTCTACCCAGAAGTAAGCCCCAGCAGAGTCAGTGGGGCTTACTCTCAGGTAAGGGTGCATAGGAGTGCAGCCTCACAGCCCCAGCCTAGCCCTGTCTACCCAGAAGTAAGCCCCATCAGAGTGAATTGGCTAGAAGTGAATGTGGCTTATTCCCAGGTAAGGGTGCATAGGAGTGCAGCCTCACAGCCCCAGCCTATTCCTGTCTACCCAGACTTAAGCCCCATCTGAGTCAATGGGGCTTACTCCCAGGTAAGGTTGCATAGGAGTGCAGGCTCACAGCCCAAGCCTTGCCCTGTCTACTCAGAAGTAAGCCACGCTGCAGTCAATGGGGCTTACTCCCAGGTAAGTGTGCATAGGAGTGCAGCCTCACAGCCCAAGCCTATCCCTGTCTACCCAGAAGTAAGCCCCATCAGAGTGAATGGGGCTTACTCCCAGGTAAGAGTGCATAGGAGTGCAGCCTCACAGCCCAAGCCGAGCTCTGTCTACCCAAAAGTAAGCCCCATCAGAGTCAGTGGGGCTTACTCCCAGGTAAGGGTGCATAGGAGTGCAGCCTCACAGCCCCCAGCCTAGCCCTGTCTACCCAGACGTAATCACCATCAGCGTGAATGGGGCTTACTCCCAGGTAAGGGTGCATAGGAGTGCAGCCTCACAGCCCCAGCCTAGCCCTGTCTAACCAGAAGTAAGCCCCATCAGAGTCAATGGGGCTTACTCCCAGGTAAGGGTGCATAGGAGCGCAGCCTCAAGGCCCAGCCTAGCTCTTTCTACCCAGAAGTAAGCCCCATCAGAGTGAATGGGGCTTACTCCCAGGTAAGGTTGCATAGGAGTGCAGCCTCACAGCCCCAGCCTATTCCTGTCTACCCAGACTTAAGCCCCATCTGAGTCAATGGGGCTTACTCCCAGGTAAGGTTGCATAGGAGTGCAGGCTCACAGCCCAAGCCTTGCCCTGTCTACTCAGAAGTAAGCCACGCTGCAGTCAATGGGGCTTACTCCCAGGTAAGGGTGCATAGGAGTGCAGCCTCACAGCCCAAGCCTATCCCTGTCTACCCAGAAGTAAGCCCCATCAGAGTGAATGGGGCTTACTCCCAGGTAAGAGTGCATAGGAGTGCAGCCTCACAGCCCAAGCCGAGCTCTGTCTACCCAAAAGTAAGCCCCATCAGAGTCAGTGGGGCTTACTCCCAGGTAAGGGTGCATAGGAGTGCAGCCTCACAGCCCCAGCCTAGCCCTGTCTACCCAGACGTAATCACCATCAGCGTGAATGGGGCTTACTCCCAGGTAAGGGTGCATAGGAGTGCAGCCTCACAGCCCCAGCCTAGCCCTGTCTAACCAGAAGTAAGCCCCATCAGAGTCAATGGGGCTTACTCCCAGGTAAGGGTGCATAGGAGCGCAGCCTCAAGGCCCCAGCCTAGCTCTTTCTACCCAGAAGTAAGCCCCATCAGAGTGAATGGGGCTTACTCCAGGTAAGGGTGCATAGGAGTGCAGGCTCACAGCCCAAGCCTAGCCCTGTCTACTCAGAAGTAAGCCATGCTGCAGTCTATGGGCTTACTCCCAGGTAAGCGTGCATAGGAGTTCAGCCTTACAGCCCAAGCCTAGCCCTTTCTACCCAGAAGTAAACCCCATCAGAGTGAATGGGGCTTACTCCCAGGTAAGAGTGCATAGGAGTGCAGCCTCACAGCCCAAGCCGAGCCCTGTCTACCCAGAAGTAAGCCCCATCAGAGTGAATGGGGCTTACTCCCACTTAAGGATGCATAGGAGTGCAGCCTCACAGCCCAAGCCGAGCCCTGTCTACCCAGAAGTAAGAACCATAAGAGTCACTGGGGCTTACTCCCAGGTAAGGGTGCTTAGGAGTGCAGGCTCACAGCCCCAGCCTAGCCCTGTCTACCCAGAAGTAAGCCTCATCAGAGTGAATGGGGCTTACTTCCAGGTAAGGGTGCATAGGAGTGCAGCCTCACAGCCCGAGCCTACCCCTGTCTACCCAGAAGTAAGCCTCATCAGAGTGAATGAGGCTTACTTCCAGATAAGGGTGCATAGCAGTGCAGCCTCACAGCCCCAGCCTAGCCCTGTCTACCCAGAAGTAAGCCCCAGCAACGTCAATGGGGCTTACTCTCAGGTAAGGGTGCATAGGAGTGCAGCCTCACAGCCCCAGCCTAGCCCTGTCTACCCAGAAGTAAGCCCCATCAGAGTGAATTGGCTAGAAGTGAATGTGGCTTACTCCCAGGTAAGGGTGCATAGGAGTGCAGCCTCACAGCCCCAGCCTATTCCTGTCTACCCAGACTTAAGCCCCATCTGAGTCAATGGGGCTTACTCCCAGGTAAGGTTGCATAGGAGTGCAGGCTCACAGCCCAAGCCTTGCCCTGTCTACTCAGAAGTAAGCCACGCTGCAGTCAATGGGGCTTACTCCCAGGTAAGGGTGCATAAGAGTGCAGCCTCACAGCCCAAGCCTAGCCCTGTCTACCCAGAAGTAAGCCCCATCAGAGTGAATGGGGCTTACTCCCAGGTAAGAGTGCATAGGAGTGCAGCCTCACAGCCCAAGACGAGCTCTGTCTACCCAAAAGTAAGCCCCATCAGAGTCAGTGGGGCTTACTCCCAGGTAAGGGTGCATAGGAGTGCAGCCTCACAGCCCCAGCCTAGCCCTGTCTACCCAGACGTAATCCCCATCAGCGTGAATGGGGCTTACTCCCAGGTAAGGGTGCATAGGAGTGCAGCTTCACAGCCCCAGCCTAGCCCTGTCTAACCAGAAGTAAGCCCCATCAGAGTCAATGGGGCTTACTCCCAGGTAAGGGTGCATAGGAATGCAGCCTCAAGGCCCCAGCCTAGCTCTTTCTACCCAGAAGTAAGCCCCATCAGAGTGAATGGGGCTTACTCCCAGGTAAGGTTGCATAGGAGTGCAGGCTCACAGCCCAAGCCTAGCCCTGTCTACTCAGAAGTAAGCCATGCTGCAGTCTATGGGGCTTACTCCCAGGTAAGCGTGCATAGGAGTTCAGCCTTACAGTCCAAGCCTAGCCCTTTCTACCCAGAAGTAAACCCCATCAGAGTGAATGGGGCTTACTCCCAGGTAAGGGTGCATAGGAGTGCAGCCTCACAGCCCCAGGCTAGCCCTGTCTACCCAGAAATAAGCCCCATCAGAGTGAATGGGGCTTACTCCCAAGTAAGGGTTCATAGGAGTGCAGCCTCACAGCCCCAGCCTAGCCCTGTCTACCCAGAAGTAAGCCCCATCAGAGTGAATGGGGCTTTCTTCCAGGTAAGGGTGCATAGGAGTGCAGTCTGACAGCCTTAGCCTAGCCCTGTCTACCCAGAAGTAAGCCCCATCAGAGTCAGTGGGGCTTACTCCCAGGTAAGGGTGCATAGGAGTGCAGCCTCACAGCCCCAGCCTAGCCCTGTCTACCCAGAAGTAAGCGCCATCAGTGTGAATGGGGCTTATTCCTAGGTAAGGGTGCATAGGAGTGCAGCCTCACAGCCCCAGCCTAGCCCTGTCTACCCAGAAGTAAGCCCCATCAGAGTGAATGGGGCTTACTTCCAGATAAGGGTGCATAGGAGTGCAGCCTCACAGCCCAAGCCGAGCCCTGTCTACCCAGAAATAAGGCCCATCAGAGTGAATGGGGCCTACTCCCAGGTAAGGGTGCATAGGAGTGCAGCCTCACAGCCCAAGCCTAGCCCTGTCTACCCAGAAGTAAGCCCCATCAGAGTCTATGGGGCTTACTCCCAGGTATGGGTGCATAGGAGTGCAGCCTTACAGCCCCAGCCTAGCCCTTTCTACCCAGAAGTAAGCCCCATCAGAGTGAATGGGGCTTACTCCCAGGTAAGGGTGCATAGGAGTGCAGCCTCACAGCCCCAGCCTAGCCCTGTCTACCCAGAAGGAAGCCCTATCAGAGTGAATGGGGCTTACTTCCAGGTAAGGGTGCATAGGAGTGTAGCCTCACAGCCCAAGCCTAGCCCTGTCTACCGAGAAGTAAGCCCCATCAGAGTCAATGGGGCTTACTCCCATGGAAGGGTGCATAGGAGTGCAGCCTCACAGCCCCAGCCTAGCCCTGTCTACCCAGAAGTAAGCCCCATCAGAGTGAATGGGGCTTTCTTCCAGGTAAGGGTGCATAGGAGTGCTGTCTCACAGCCTCAGCCTAGCCCTGTCTACCCAGAAGTAAGCCCCATCAGATTCAGTGGGGCTTACTCCCAGGTAAGGGTGCATAGGAGTGCAGGCTCACAGCCCAAGCCTAGCCCTGTCTACTCAGAAGTAAGCCATGCTGCAGTCTATGGGGCTTACTCCCAGGTAAGGGTGCATAGGAGTGCAGCCTTACAGCCCAAGCCTAGCCCTTTCTACCCAGAAGTAAGCCCCATCAGAGTGAATGGGGCTTACTCCCAGGTAAGGGTGCATAGGAGTGCAGCCTCACAGCCCCAGCCTAGCCCTGTCTACCCAGAAGTAAGCCCTATCAGAGTGAATGGGGCTTACTTCCAGGTAAGGGTGCATAGGAGTGTAGACTCACAGCCCAAGCCTAGCCCTGTCTACCGAGAAGTAAGCCCCATCAGAGTCAATGGGGCTTACTCCCATGGAAGGGTGCATAGGAGTGTAGCCTCAGATCCCATTCCTAGCCCTGTCTACCGAGAAGTAAGCACCATCAGAGTCAGTGGGGCTTACTCCCAGGTAAGGGTGCATAGGAGTGCAGCCTCACAGCCCCAGCCTAGCCCTTTCTACCCAGAAGTAAGCCCCATCAGAGTGAATGGGGCTTACTCCCAGGTAAGAGTGCATAGGAGTGCAGCCTTACAGCCCAAGCCTAGCCCTTTCTACCCAGAAGTAAGTCCCATCAGAGTCAATGAGGCTTACTCCCATGTAACTGGTGCATAGGAGTGCAGCCTCACAGCCCCAGCCTACCCTGTCTACCTAGAAGTAAGCCCCATCAGAGTGAATGGGGCTTACTGCCAGGTAAGGTTGCATAGGAGTGCAGCCTCACAGCCCCAGCCTAGCCCTTTCTACCCAGAAGTAAGCCCCATCAGAGTGAATGGGGCTTACTCCCAGGTAAGAGTGCATAGGAGTGCAGCCTTACAGCCCAAGCCTAGCCCCTTTCTACCCAGAAGTAAGTCCCATCAGAGTCAATGAGGCTTACTCCCATGTAATGGTGCTTAGGAGTGCAGGCTCACAGCCCAAGCCGAGCCCTGTCTACCCAGAAGTAAGCACCATCAGAGTCAGTGGGGCTTACTCCCAGGTAAGGGTGCATAGGAGTGCTGGCTCACAGCCCAAGCCTAGCCCTGTCTACTCAGAAGTAAGCCACGCTGCAGTCAATGGGGCTTACTCCCAGGTAAGTGCGCATAGCCGTGCAGCCTTACAGCCCAAGCCTAGCCCTTTCTATCCAGAAGTAAGCCCCATCAGAGTGAATGGGGCTTACTCCCAGGTAAGGGTGCATAGGAGTTCAGCCTCACAGCCGAAGCCGAGCCCTGTCTACCCAGAAGTAAGCCTCATCAGAGTGAATGGGGCTTACTTCAGGTAAGGGTGCATACGAGTGCAGCCTCAGAGCCCAAGCCTAGCCCTGTCTACCCAGAAGTAAGCCCCATCAGAGTGAATGGGGCTTACTCCCAGGTAAGGGTGCATAGGAGTGCAGCCTCACAGCCCCAGCCTAGCCCTGTCTACCCAGAAGTAAGCCCCATCAGAGTGAATGGGCTAGGTGTGAATGTGGCTTACTCCCAGGTAAGGGTGCATAGGAGTGTAGCCACACAGCCCCCGCCTAGCCCTGTCTACCCAGACGTAAGCCCCATCAGAGTCAATGGGGCTTACTCCCAGGTAAGGTTGCATAGGAGTGCAGGCTCACAGCCCAAGCCTAGCCCTGTATACTCAGAAGTAAGCCACGCTGCAGTCAATGGGGCTTACTCCAGGTAAGAGTGCATAGGAGTGCAGCCTCACAGCCCCAGCTTAGCCCTGTCTACCCAGACGTAATCCCCATCAGCGTGAATGGTGCTTACTTCCAGGTAAGGGTGCATAGGAGTGCAGCCTCCCAGCTCCAGCCTAGCCCCGTCTACTCTCTAGTAAGCCCCATCAGAGTGAATGGGGCTTACTTCCTGGTAAGAGTGCATAGGAGTGCAGCCGCACAGCCCAAGCCGAGCCCTGTCTACGCAAAATTAAGCCCCATCAGAGTGAAATGGGGCTTACTCCCAGGTAAGCGTGCATAGGAGTGCAGCCTCACAACCCAAACCGAGCCCTGTCTACCCAGAAGTAAGCCCCATCAGAGTCAGTGGGGCTTACTCCCAGGTAAGGGTGCTTAGGAGTGCAGCCTCACAGCCCAAGCCGAGCCTGTCTACCCAGAAGTAAGCACCATCAGAGTCAGTGGGGCTTACTCCCAGGTAAGGGTGCATAGGAGTGCAGCCTCACAGCCCCAGCCTAGCCCTGTCTACCCAGAAATAAGCCCCATTAGAGTGAATGGGGCTTACTCCCAGGTAAGGGTGCATAGGAGTGCAGCCTCACAACCCCAGCCTAGCCCTGTCTAGCCTGAAGTAAGCCCCATCAGCTTGAATGGCGCTTATCCGAGGTAAGGGTGCATAGGAGTGCAGCCTCACAGCCCAAGCCTAGCCCTTTCTACCAGAAGTAAGCCCCATCAGAGTCAGTGGGGCTTACTCCCAGGCAAGGGTGCATAGGAGTGCAGCCTCACAGCCCCAGCCTAGCCCTGTCTACCCAGAAGTAAGCCCCATCAGAGTCAATGGGGCTTTCTTCCAGGTAAGGGTGCATAGGAGTGCAGTCTCACAGCCTCAGCCTAGCCCTGTCTACTCAGAAGTAAGCCCCATCAGAGTCAGTGGGGCTTACTCCCAGGTAAGGGTGCTTAGGAGTGCAGGCTCACAGCCCAGGTCTAGCCCTGTCTACTCAGAAGTAAGCCATGCTGCAGTCTATGGGGCTTACTCCCAGGTAAGGGTGCATAGGAGTGCAGTCCTCACAGCCTTAGCCTAGCCCTGTCTACCCAGAAGTAAGCCCCATCAGAGTCAGTGGGGCTTACTCCCAGGTAAGGGTGCATAGGAGTGCAGCCTCACAGCCCCAGCCTAGCCCTGTCTACCCAGAATGAAGCCCTATCAGAGTGAATGGGACTTACTTCCAGGTAAGGGTGCATAGGAGTGTAGCCTCACAGCCCAAGCCTAGCCCTGTCTACCGAGAAGTAAGCCCCATCAGAGTCAATGGGGCTTACTCCCATGGAAGGGTGCATAGGAGTGTAGCCTCAGAGCCCATGCCTAGCCCTTTCTACCCAGAAGTAAGACCCATCAGAGTGAATGGGGCTTACTGCAGGTAAGAGTGCATAGGAGTGCCGCCTCACAGCCCAAGCCGAGCCTGTCTACCCAGAGTAAGCCCCATCAGAGTGAATGGGGCTTACTCCCTGGTAAGGATGCATAGGAGTGCTGCCTCACAGCCCAAGCCGAGCCCTGTCTACCCAGAAGTAAGCACCATCAGAGTGATTGGGGCTTACTCCCAGGTAAGGGTGCATAGGAGTGCAGCCTCACAGCCCCAGCCTAGCCTTGTCTACCCAGAAATAAGCCCCATCAGAGTGAATGGGGCTTACTTCCAGGTAAGGGTGCCTAGGAGTGTAGCCTCACAGCCAAGCCTAGCCTGTCTACCGAGAAGTAAGCCCCATCAGAGTCAATGGGGCTTACTCCCATGGAAGGGTGCATAGGAGTGTAGCCTCAGAGCCCATGCCTAGCCCTGTCTACCGAGAAGTAAGCACCATCAGATTCAGTGGGGCTTACTCCCAGGTAAGGGTGCATAGGAGTGCAGCCTCACAGCCCCAGCCTAGCCCTTTCTACCCAGAAGTAAGCCCCATCAGAGTGAATGGGGCTTACTCCCAGGTAAGAGTGCATAGGAGTGCAGCCTTACAGCCCAAGCCTAGCCCTTTCTACCCAGAAGTAAGTCCCATCAGAGTCAATGAGGCTTACTCCCATGTAATGGTGCATAGGAGTGCAGCCTCACAGCCCCAGCCTACCCTGTCTACCTAGAAGTAAGCCCCATCAGAGTGAATGGGGCTTACTGCCAGGTAAGGGTGCATAGGAGTGCAGCCTCACAGCCCCAGCCTAGCCCTTTCTACCCAGAAGTAAGCCCCATCAGAGTGAATGGGGCTTACTCCCAGGTAAGAGTGCATAGGAGTGCAGCCTTACAGCCCAAGCCTAGCCCTTTCTACCCAGAAGTAAGTCCCATCAGAGTCAATGAGGCTTACTCCCATGTAATGGTGCTTAGGAGTGCAGGCTCACAGCCCAAGCCGAGCCCTGTCTACCCAGAAGTAAGCACCATCAGAGTCAGTGGGGCTTACTCCCAGGTAAGGGTGCATAGGAGTGCTGGCTCACAGCCCAAGCCTAGCCCTGTCTACTCAGAAGTAAGCCACGCTGCAGTCAATGGGGCTTACTCCCAGGTAAGTGCGCATAGCCGTGCAGCCTTACAGCCCAAGCCTAGCCCTTTCTATCCAGAAGTAAGCCCCATCAGAGTGAATGGGGCTTACTCCCAGGTAAGGGTGCATAGGAGTTCAGCCTCACAGCCGAAGCCGAGCCCTGTCTACCCAGAAGTAAGCCTCATCAGAGTGAATGGGGCTTACTTCCAGGTAAGGGTGCATACGAGTGCAGCCTCAGAGCCCAAGCCTAGCCCTGTCTACCCAGAAGTAAGCCCCATCAGAGTGAATGGGGCTTACTCCCAGGTAAGGGTGCATAGGAGTGCAGCCTCACAGCCCCAGCCTAGCCCTGTCTACCCAGAAGTAAGCCCCATCAGAGTGAATGGGCTAGGTGTGAATGTGGCTTACTCCCAGGTAAGGGTGCATAGGAGTGTAGCCACACAGCCCCCGCCTAGCCCTGTCTACCCAGACGTAAGCCCCATCAGAGTCAATGGGGCTTACTCCCAGGTAAGGTTGCATAGGAGTGCAGGCTCACAGCCCAAGCCTAGCCCTGTATACTCAGAAGTAAGCCACGCTGCAGTCAATGGGGCTTACTCCCAGGTAAGAGTGCATAGGAGTGCAGCCTCACAGCCCCAGCTTAGCCCTGTCTACCCAGACGTAATCCCCATCAGCGTGAATGGTGCTTACTTTCAGGTAAGGGTGCATAGGAGTGCAGCCTCCCAGCTCCAGCCTAGCCCCGTCTACTCTCTAGTAAGCCCCATCAGAGTGAATGGGGCTTACTTCCTGGTAAGAGTGCATAGGAGTGCAGCCGCACAGCCCAAGCCGAGCCCTGTCTACGCAAAATTAAGCCCCATCAGAGTGAATGGGGCTTACTCCCAGGTAAGCGTGCATAGGAGTGCAGCCTCACAACCCAAACCGAGCCCTGTCTACCCAGAAGTAAGCCCCATCAGAGTCAGTGGGGCTTACTCCCAGGTAAGGGTGCTTAGGAGTGCAGCCTCACAGCCCAAGCCGAGCCCTGTCTACCCAGAAGTAAGCACCATCAGAGTCAGTGGGGCTTACTCCCAGGTAAGGGTGCATAGGAGTGCAGCCTCACAGCCCCAGCCTAGCCCTGTCTACCCAGAAATAAGCCCCATTAGAGTGAATGGGGCTTACTCCCAGGTAAGGGTGCATAGGAGTGCAGCCTCACAACCCCAGCCTAGCCCTGTCTAGCCTGAAGTAAGCCCCATCAGCTTGAATGGCGCTTATTCCGAGGTAAGGGTGCATAGGAGTGCAGCCTCACAGCCCCAGCCTAGCCCTGTCTACCCAGAAGTAAGCCCCATCAGAGTCAATGGGGCTTTCTTCCAGGTAAGGGTGCATAGGAGTGTAGCCTCACAGCCCAAGCCTAGCCCTGTCTACCGAGAAGTAAGCCCCATCAGAGTCAGTGGGGCTTACTCCCAGGCAAGGGTGCATAGGAGTGCAGCCTCACAGCCCCAGCCTAGCCCTGTCTACCCAGAAGTAAGCCCCATCAGAGTCAATGGGGCTTTCTTCCAGGTAAGGGTGCATAGGAGTGCAGTCTCACAGCCTCAGCCTAGCCCTGTCTACCCAGAAGTAAGCCCCATCAGAGTCAGTGGGGCTTACTCCCAGGTAAGGGTGCATAGGAGTGCAGCCTCACAGCCCCAGCCTAGCCCTGTCTACCCAGAATTAAGCCCTATCAGAGTGAATGGGGCTTACTTCCAGGTAAGGGTGCATAGGAGTGTAGCCTCACAGCCCAAGGCCTAGCCCTGTCTACCGAGAAGTAAGCCCCATCAGAGTCAATGGGGCTTACTCCCATGGAAGGGTGCATAGGAGTGTAGCCTCAGAGCCCATGCCTAGCCCTTTCTACCCAGAAGTAAGACCCATCAGAGTGAATGGGGCTTACTGCCAGGTAAGAGTGCATAGGAGTGCAGCCTCACAGCCCAAGCCGAGCCCTGTCTACCCAGAAGTAAGCCCCATCAGAGTGAATGGGGCTTACTCCCTGGTAAGGATGCATAGGAGTGCAGCCTCACAGCCCAAGCCGAGCCCTGTCTACCCAGAAGTAAGCACCATCAGAGTGATTGAGGCTTACTCCCAGGTAAGGGTGCATAGGAGTGCAGCCTCACAGCCTCAGCCTAGCCTTGTCTACCCAGAAATAAGCCCCATCAGAGTGAATGGGGCTTACTCCCAGGTAAGGGTGCATAGAAGTGCATCCTCACAACCCCAGCCTAGCCCTGTCTAGCCTGAAGTATGCCCCATCAGCTTGAATGGTGCTTACTCCGAGGTAAGGGTGCATAGGAGTGCAGCCTCACAGCCCCAGCCTAGCCCTGTCTACCCAGAAGTAAGCCCCATCACTGTGAATGGGGCTTATTCTCAGGTAAGGGTGCATAGCAGTGCAGCCTCACAGCCCCAGCCTAGCCCTGTCTACCCAGAAGTAAGCCCCATCAGAGTGAATGGGGCTTACTTCCAGATAAGGGTGCATAGGAGTGCAGCCTCACAGCCCATGCCGAGCCCTGTCTACCCAGAAGTAAGCCCCATCAGAGTGAATGGAGCTTACTCCCAGGTAAGGGTGCATAGGAGTGCAGCCTCACAGCCCCTGCCTAGCCCTGTCTACCCAGAAGAAAGCCCCATCAGAGTCAGTGGGGCTTACTCCCAGGTAAGGGTGCATAGGAGTACAGCCTCACTGCCCCAGCCTAGCCCTGTCTACCCAGAAGTAAGCCCCATCAGAGTGAATGGACGAGGAGTGAATGTGGCTTACTCCCAGGTAAGGGTGCATAGGAGTGCAGCCTCACAGCCCCAGCCTAGCCCTGTCTACTCAGAAGTAAGCCACGCTGCAGTCAATGGGGCTTACTCCCAGGTAAGGGTGCATAGGAGTGCAGCCTCACAGCCCAAGCCGAGCTCTGTCTACCCAGAAGTAAGCCCCATCAGAGTCAGTGGGGCTTACTCCCAGGTAAGGGTGCATAGGAGTGCAGCCTCACAGCCCAAGCCGAGCCCTGTCTACCCAGAAGTAAGCCGCATCAGAGTCAGTGGGGCTTACTCCCAGGTAAGGGTGCATAGGAGTGCAGCCTCACAGCTCCAGCCTAGCCCTGTCTACCCAGAAGTAAGCCCCATCAGAGTGAATGGGGCTTACTCCCAGGTAAGGGTGCATAGGAGTGCAGCCTCACAGCCCAAGCCGAGCCCTGTCTACCCAGAAGTAAGCCGCATCAGAGTCAGTGGGGCTTACTCCCAGGTAAGGGTGCATAGGAGTGCAGCCTCACAGCTCCAGCCTAGCCCTGTCTACCCAGAAGTAAGCCCCATCAGAGTGAATGGGGCTTACTCCCAGGTAAGGGTGCATAGGAGTGCAGCCTCACAGCCCAAGCCGAGCCGTGTCTACCCAGAAGTAAGCCCTAGCAGAGTGAATGGGGCTTAGTTCCAGGTAAGGGTGCATAGGAGTGCAGCCTTACAGCCCAAGCCTAGCCCTGTCTACCCAGAAGTAAGCCCCATCAGAGTGAATGGGGCTTATTCCCAGGTAAGAGTGCATAGGAGTGCAGCCTCACAGCCCATGCCTCGTCCTGTCTACCCAGAAGTAAGCCCCTTCAGAGTGAATGTGGCTTACTCCCAGGTAAGGGTGCATAGGAGTGCAGCCTCACAGCCCACGCCGAGCCCTGTCTATGCAGAAGTAAGCCCCATCAGAGTCAGTGGGGCTTATTCCCCAGGTAAGGGTGCATAGGAGTGCAGCCTCACAGCACCAGCCTAGCCCTGTCTGCCCAGAAGTAAGCCCCCATCAGAGTGAATGGGCTAGGAGTGAATGTGGCTTACTCCAGGTAAGGGTGCATAGGAGTGCAGCCTCACAGCTCCAGCCTAGCCCTGTCTACCCAGACGTAAGCCCCATCAGAGTCAATGGCCTTACTCCCAGGTAAGGTTGCATAGGAGTGCAGGATCACAGCCCAAGCCTAGCCCTGTCTACTCAGAAGTAAGCCACGCTGCAGTCAATGGGGCTTATTCCCAGGTAAGGGGTGGCATAGGAGTGCAGCCTTACAGCCCAGCCTAGCCCTTTCTACCCTGAAGGTAAGCCCCATCAGAGTCAGTGGGGCCTTACTCCCAGGTAAGGGTGCATAGGAGTGCAGCCTCACAGCCCCAGCCTAGCCGTGTCTACCCAGAAGTTAAGCCCCATCAGAGTGAATGGGGCTTACTCCCAGGTAAGGGTGCATAGGAGTGCAGCTCACAGCCCCAGCCGAGCCCTGTCTACCCAGAAGTAAACCCCATCAGAGTCAATGGGCTTACTCCCAGGTAAGGGTGCATAGGAGTGCAGCCTCACAGCCCAGCCTAGCCCTTTCTACCCAGAAGTAAGCCCCGTCAGAGTGAATGGGGCTTACTCCCAGGTAAGAGTGCATAGGAGTGCAGCCTTACAGCCCAATCCTAGCCCTTTCTACCCAGAAGTAAGTCCCATCAGAGTCAATGGGGCTTACTCCCAGGTAAGGGTGCATAGGAGTGCAGCCTTACAGCCCAAGCCTAGCCCTTTCTACCCAGAAGTAAGCCCCATCAGAGTGAATGGGGCTTACTCCCAGGTAAGGGTGCATAGGAGTGCAGCCTCACAGCCCAAGCCGAGCCCTGTCTACGCAGAAGTAAGCCCCATCAGAGTGAATGGGGCTTTCTTCCAGGTGAGGGTGCATAGGAGTGCAGACTCACAGCCCAAGCCGAGCCCTGTCTACCCAGAAGTAAGCACCATCAGAGTCAGTGGGGCTTACTCCCAGGTAAGGGTGCATAGGAGTGCAGCCTCACAGCCCCAGCCTAGCCCTGTCTACCCAGAAATAAGCCCCATCAGAGTGAATGGGGCTTACTCCCAA